>NC_053495.1:172245485-172564524 GCF_905171775.1 Rana temporaria
TTTTAAGATGGTGTAATCCTTTTACTTACCACTGAGGCTGAGACACCCCGACACTTGAACGTGTGTGTGCAGTGGTGGCTGGTGTTGGAGGATTTGGGGGGGGGGGGGTGTTGGAGGATTTGGGGGGGGGGCGCGCAGGTCCGCACTCGCCCTATGACAGCGCTCCCCTGGACTGTCCCATGCTGCAGCTTCTGTCTTCACCCAGTCTTTTTTTCCGGGTTCTGAATGGCCAATAAGCTGATTCGCTGGCATCACAGGGTGGAAGGGCTCGGGGCACAGTGCTCTGCGCCCCAAGGACAGAATAAAACTGCCCAATTGGGGTCTTGGGATGTGGTCATGTGTTTGTGAGGGGGTGACGGACCTGGTAGGGGGTCGACCAATGCCGGTTTTCAGGGCCGATACCAATTTTGCTGTGGCCTTTCAAGCCGATATCGGGTGCCGATATTCTGTACATGTAAAAATTGTATTTTTGCACTGTTGCAATTTTTTTTAATTTTTTTTTAAAAGGATCACTTTTATTGCTGTCACAAGCAGGGTTTTTTTTCAGGGGGAACTTGGGGGAACTCAGTTCCACCACCTCTGGCTCAGACCCTTTGGTGCCTGCTCACCACAATCACTTGTAAACACAGAAGTCTGGTTTCTGTGTTTACAAGTGACAGCTCTGCACTCTGTGTGTAACCCCCTAAACTCTGCTCTCTGTATGTAATGCAATCCTGGTATTTAATTCCCCTTTAAGACCCTTCTACTGTTTGTGAAATCTGAACGAGGTCGTGGTTGTGTTCCTGCACCTATTTTCTGAGAAAAAAAGCTCTGGTCACAAGGAATGTAAACATCCATTGTGACTGTAATAGGCGGTGACAGGTACTCTGTAAAAATCCATTGTGCCTGTAATAGGCGGTGACAGGTACTCGTTTTATGGAGAGCTGTAAAAGAATGAAGGGCGCACCAACCTTGTGCATTACCCAAGTGATATTAAAATCAAAAAGAAGGAAACATACTTGCAAACAAGTGGCTAGTAAAAGTCCACAATGTGACCTATTCACTATATTAATGTGGCAATGCAGAATCACAGATTGGCTCTGAGGAAGAGGGGATCCCCCCTCGAAATGCATTAGCCATTTGGAAGGTCCTCTGGCATGTTGGACTCAGTCCCTGTGAACTGGTTGCTTTTTGTCTATTCTGGACTCTGGACTCTATGCTTTTACCATCTACTTGTTTGTTTGTGAGTATGTTTCCTTTTTGGTTTGAATAGATATCACTTGGGTAATGCACAAGGTTGGTGCACCCTCTTCATTCTTTTACAGTGTTTCCTTTGGTTATCCCCTGATCCTTGGAGGGCAGCAAGGCCTGTGCTTGTACTGAGAGCCATAGGAATTCAAGGCTTCTTCCACTGCCATCACACTACTGTTTAGTGAAGGAGACTTTGTTTGACTCTTTATGGAGAGATCTGGGGTCTCCAAACTCCTCTTCTGCACTTGAATATTTAAAACGCCAAGATCTGCGTTTATGGATACTTTCTATTTTTTTTAAAAACTGGTGCCTTTAGGATGCCAGTAATCCAGAAGTGATGTTGTGACATCACGTCTGGGTTACTAGATCAGAGACCCAATCAAAGTTGATTCCAGCTTTGTTCAGGTCTCCGGCCAGCTGGCAGACGTGTCGGCTGGTGGGACAGTAGACATGGAGGGGGGGGGGGGGGGACGTCTCCTTCTGCTGCTTGTGATAACGGCCTAGTGGCTGCTTAGCCTTTTTGGCTGTTATTACAAGAAAGTTGACCATCCACTCTAAACAACGGTACTGGGGTGATGCCTGCAGCTGCATCCATCACCCCAGTACAACCCCTTGAAGTAATATCATTAAGTTTCTTACGGAAAATTAGAAAAATGACAGCCCTGATAATCGGTCTACCTCTAGTAGAAACCTATTGGTCCGGCACCGTGCATGGCCACATGAATGGTGCGAGATGTGGGCGGGATGCAGCGGCACTGGTTGTGTGTGTGTGTGTGTGTGTGTGTGTGTGTGTGTGTGTGTGTGTGTCATTTCATTTTTGCATATTAAATTGGTACTGAATGCAATTTTCTTTTTTTTTTTCTGGTTTTAGATAGTCAGGGTTATAATCACTGTTAGTCTTTGCCATCTTTCTCCCATTGGGGAGATTTTCTTCACTTCCTGTTCCATAGCCACAACAGGATGTGGGAGGAAATACCAACAAAGTAAGGGATTCCCTGGTTGTCTCCAGAACTAATGTTCCCTTTGGAAGACCTGTCTCAGTTTGTCCCTGTCATTACACGTGTTCAAAATAGCTTGCAGTCCTCTAAAAGCTGCTCCAAAGAGGGCAAGAAATGTTTTTTTTTTTTTTTTTTTTTTATATTTTTAGGTATGGTGTGTGTGTGTGTGTGTGTGTGTGTGTGTGTGTGTGTGTATGAACAGATGGTGGGTTTCCAAATCTCACTGCTAAAGTGGAAATGTACTTTAAAAGAACATCTTACCTTTTCCTAACCTGATTAGTCTGGATTAGCCTTTCTTAACCCTTTTGCCACAGAGGAACCCCTAAAATAATTTTAAATAATTTTGAGGCCTTGGGGAACCCATTCCAAAACCAACTTATTGTAGTGCAATGTAAAAACATTACATTGGTGGTCAATAGGAATGCTGCGGCCCTTACAGTGGTGGTCAGGTTGCCATCCTTACAGGCAGCTTAAAGAGATCAATAGTGCCATACTGCTGGCTTTGCCACTTGGCATTGACCCTGGAACTATGCAGGCACCATCAAAATAGAGGTCAATCGGCCACAACCCACGGAAAGTGGGCACCATTAAATAGAGGTTAATCTGGTTCCGCCACATCTGGAGTATTGCTTCCAGTTCTGGTCACCAATCATCGGAAGGGATGTGGTGGAGCTGGAAAAAGTCCAAATAAAGGCAACTAAATTAATATGAAGAGACGCTTGAGAGGAAATGTGATGGCGATATACAAATATCTCAATGGGGATCCCAGCAGAAGTATGAAACTTTTAGTCCCAGGGAGTATAAGAGGACACGGCCATACGATGAGACGGGAAAGAGAAGCAGTTTAACCTTAAGCTGTGTAGTGGGTTTTCCACTGTTGGGGCAGTAAGGATGTGGCACTCTCTTCCACAATTGGTGTCAGCAAGGTGTATGGATAGCTTTAAAAGACATGCATCTTAACATAAACAATTAAAGGGGCTATGGGAAATGCCTTTTACACGCACACACTAAACTGAATGGACTGTTGTCTTTATTCAACCTTACCAACTATGTTAATTTGTAATAAGCCACAACCACAACCCACAGAACCCCTGGTAACCTCTGGAGGAACACTGGTTGAGAATAGCTGGTCGGAATGGTGGTGATTTCTAGCAGGCCACCATGGGGCTGCTCTTTAGTCTTTGAGATTTTTATATCCACCAGAAACAGAGCTAATAAGTGTGTCCATTTTTTAAGGTGATGTGTCATTGTTTCTGTTTAGATGGTAGATGCTTTTTCACAAAAATACATAAACAAAAAAAAAAAACATTGAAGCCTTTTTAGTTTCAACCACTAGGTAGCTGCATGATCCAATGACAAGGCCAGTAGCTAGCTGGATAAAAAGTGTATCGTGCGCTTCTACTCTTTTGGATAACTCTCTCTGATTTTTCATTGGTACAGAAATCATGACAAAGTACTTTACCAGAGTTAAAAGGCGACGTGTGTACGGCTGGCATGGGAGACCGGTGATAAAGGACAGGAAACAGTTACACCTTCGATATGGGTAAATGGTTTGCATTTTTATTAAATTTCTCTCCATGTGTGGTGCCTTTTTAGTGAAGTTCTGTAATTAAATACATGGTCTTAAGTTTATCCATGTAACACCTTATACCTGACATTTCCATTTTAGGGGACTTGTTATGAAATCAAATGAAATTGAAACTACTATTGTACCCGGGGACTTTGTACTGATTGAGGGTGACGATGAAGAGAGGCCCTTTGTAGCAATTTTAAAAGAACTTTATGATGACGGTAAGAAAATCTGCTTACAAGCTGCTGTTGGCCTGCTCTGGGGTTATTTCAAGCGGTTGCCACACATCTTGCCATGCTGGCACTCACTCTGTGCGTGACTTCTGCTTTTAGGGGGGTTATGAAACGCCTAAAAGAAAGGTGTTGGTAGAAGGTTATCTTTATTTTTCGGATGATGGATATTGATAAGAACCTGTCAGATTTTTAATGCTGTTTGTGATTTCATTAAAGCGGAGTTCTGCCGAGAAAATGTAATTGAATTAAAAGTCAGCAGCTGCTGATTTTTTATATATGGACACTTACCTGTCCAGGGCGCCCGCAATGTCGGCACCCGAAGCCGATCTGGCTCTCGGGTGGAGGCACCGCCGTCTTTGGTAAGGGAATCGGGAAGTGAAGCCTTGCAGTGCAAAATAAAAGCATACTCGTTGCTATTGGGGCATTTCAGATAAATGAGGACTATTTTGGCCTTGTAGCGTCAACACCTATATACTATTAATGAAAACAAGACTCGAGTTGAGGATCTTGGCCTTTGATAGGATCCTAGGTATCAACATGCCATTTACTTCTTACCTGTAAATACACCATATGCATTTGGAGAGTGTCATGTATTAACTGTGCAAAAGTTATTTGACCCATTTCATAAAGACCCCCCCCCCCCCCCCCCCCCCCCCCCCAGAAAGCATCACGTTTTTAAACCTGCAGCTGTGTTTCTTTTTCCAACTGCAGGTGCAGAAAAACATGCCAGCAAACATGCCACTGTACAGTGGTTTTTACGCTATGAAGAGGTGCCCTATAAGAAGAGGAAATTGCTAGACAGGGAGCCTCACCCTCAGGAAATTTTCCTTTATGAATCCAGTTCATGTGACAATGACATTGACGCAGAGACCATAATTGGAACTGTTTTGGTAAGTACAGGGAGTGGAAAATCAGAAGCCTTAATGCCAACTCTGGGGCACTGAGATTTTCCAGTTATTAGATGTGTAATCTTTAACTTTACCACCTTCTAACACATTGTCCAATTGGTTTACACTACTGTTAAATAGAGGTGCACATCTTCACTGGTCTTTTGATTATCTGGTCAACGATTCGATTTCATCAAACATTTAGAAGATTAAAAAAACAGTCCCTGCATATAGCGGGACAAGGACGTGGAAAAGTCCAGGATATGAGGGAGGGGTAGGAATCGAAGAATTCATGAATAAGAAAGGAAGGGTGGAAGAGTCTGGGGATGGAGGAATCCGTGTATAGAGAATGGAAGGCCAGATGAGTCTTGGAGATAGGAACTGAAGGATGGATGAGTCTGGAGATGGAGGAATCCATGGATAGGAATGAAAGAGTTCAATGATAAAAATGGTTTGGGTACTGAGACTTGAAAACATAGGATGGTAATAAACTTGAACCCAAAAGAAAACGGCTTTGAGATAGATATGTGATTGATGGAGGAGAGAAAGGATGGAGGATAAGGAAAAAAAAAAAAAAAAAGCAGCACACCTCTAACCATGCAATGACTAATGATGGTAGTATTTATTGTTCAGACTTCACTGACAATATGGGCAAATACATACATTATGTTTATGAAATGCAATTGGAATGTTAAGACTATAACGGTTATATACTCATGCTGTAAACTGTGGATGTATGTTATTTTTAAATTTTTTTTTGAATAAAACTCTCTTAAAATAATACGGGCAAAAAAAAACACCTGCAAGAGAAAGGCACAATGAGCTAGTATGCATACTAGCTCATTATGAATTACTTACCTGAGATCAAAGAGATCCTCGATCACCTCCACTGCTGCCATCTCTCCCGTAGTGAGTTCGCGCGGGAGCCACTAGTGACGGCACGATCACCTTCGCTAACGGCACGCTCAGTGCGCCTGCGCTATCTAGGCTTAGCTGTAGGTTAAAGTGGTCTGTAAGGGTTTACAACCACTTTAAAAAAAAAGATAAAAATTGTAGTGTGTGTGTGTGTGGACTGAAGGATGGAAGAATCAAAGGGAGGATGTTAAGATGGTCATCATGGAGTCCTGCAGGTGAGGAACATCAGAGGTAGATGACTTTTTTAATAAACAAACAATTGACTTTTGAATTTAAAAATAACCTCACTCCCTTAAAAACTGGACTACAGGGTACAGGCATGCACACACTGCTGCTGGGAGGTCAAGAGGGATTAGAATCCACAGCTGACAAACAGCCCTGTGAAGTTCCCTGTACTGTCTCTGTGCTGACAGTTCCCTGGCTTCCCAGTTTGCACCTTCCAGCACACTAGGACTTAACAGTGGAATGTGGGAAGCCAGGGAGTTGTCGGCACGGAGTGTGTGTACAAGTTGTAAGTGTAGTACAAACACATTTGTACTCACTGCTGTTAAAATAACTGTTTTTAATAAATACTGTGTTACAATGCATTAAGTGCCCCACTGTATGTGCTTTTTAAAAAATATGGAGCTTCCTACTGCATTTTTTCAGTGTGGCCGGCCCGCCTCTCTTTTTGTGTCTCTCCTGATGTCAGCGGGGCTGAGTGTAGCTATCAGATCAGAAGAGAGGCGGGTGGGGTTGAGTATTCCTCGCTGATGATGTCACCTGGCAATCGTGTGTGTGTGTGTGTGTGTTTGTGTGTTTTTTTTTTTTCTCCCGATCGTATGCATCGATGCCGCATCTGGCACACCTGAATCGCGATGCAGCGATTCATTTTAGCACCCTTACTGTTAAAACATTTTTCTCTTGCGTTCATTGAGAGACACCTCTTCTGCTTCTTTATTCATGATCAAACAGGATCTCTCTCGTGCTCGCTCTCCTTGCTGAGACAAGGGATTGCTGTGATCGGCTATCTATCTGGACAACTTGGTTCTGTGTGCTTGTCTTTGTGCAACAGTGTGGCGTTGGCCATGCGTACCCTACAGGACTTTGGGTAGATCCAGAACCCCAGGAGGTCCATGTTGACTAGAGATTGACCGATTATCGGTAAGGCCAATTTATTGCAAGCGCTTGGAGTATCTGGAACTGATCCTTGATTCAGAGCAGACCAAGGTGTTCCTCCAGTCGGACAAATTACAAAAACTCTGGTCAGCAGTCCAGCAGCTCTTGGCTTGCAAGCAACCCTCCCTGCGTTTTTTGTATGCAGATTTTTTGGCTGATGGTGGCTACCTTTTTTGAAGTGGTTCATTATGCCCAGTTCCATAGCAGACCACTGCAGAATGAAATCTTATCCAAATGGAGGAAAGAAGAATATGGACTTATCTGACAAGGAACCCTTGAGTCCCAGAACTTCATTCTTGCCTAAAGTAGTTTCCAACTTGCACCTCAGTTGGGACTTTAAACTTCCGTACCTCTGTCCTGTTGGGAAAAAAAAAAGCAAATTTCCTGCCATTTGTCCAAGTTCAGCAAGGCAGAGTTTGACTTTATCTGATACTGGCTTAGGGCACAAAGTCCTTTTGGGTGGCTTTTTTAGCTACAAGGAAGTACCCAGTTCTGCTTCCTTGGGCTTGTTGGCATTTGTTTTGCTCTGTTGCCCGCCCCTCATTTGGACTGCTTTTGGACCTCCTGAAGTTGAGACTTGTTCCTCAGCGGAAGAGAAAGAAAATAATCCTGTACATGGAGATCACAAGGCCCACATCTGTCTATGATCCTGCTCTCAGTACTGCCTTGCTACAAAACTGAGGGCGTTATCCCTGGATTGTGTGTGTGTGTGTGTGTGTGTTTTGTGTTTTTTTTTTTTTTTTCTCTTCTCCAGTGTCCAATGATAGGAGAAAGTAATAACCTGAAGGTTAAAGACTTCTTGTATCTAGGGTTGCCACCTCATCCCTTTAAAACAGAACACATATGAATTACACAGGTTCTGTGGCTGATTAAGGTGGTAATTGAACTCAAGTGGAGCCTTATCTAAATTAAATTAGCCTCAATTCATAATTCATATTAAATTCATATGTGTTCTGTTTTAAAGGGATGAGGTGGCAACCCTACTTGTATCCCTCAACAGACTTTTTTTTTTTTTTTTTTTTTTTTTTCTGGGGTTTTACGGTAAGTTCAAAAATTTAATTTTATTACACCTTCTTAGTGAGCTCTCTGGCTCATTTTACTCCAGCAAGATCATCAGATGATGCAGTGATCCACCTCTGTCCTGCTGTGGCTGGCTGTCCTAGATTGTTATATTTTTAGCTTAGTGTTACATTTCATTGACACTTCACTTTTTTGTCATCGCTGTGGTAATCATTTTGTTTGCTATTCCTTTCTAGATATCCCAGTTGAAGCCTGATGATCCTTTCCCTGAACCCAAGAAATCTGAAAATGTCTTGTTTCTGAAGCTGTCATGGAATGGAAAATCTTTTAAACCTCTCACTGCCAGTGTTATTAAAGCAAAAGAAGGGATTGCTCTTAGCAATGGTTCTCTACCTAATAAATCTCTGCCGACACCTAACTTTTACCCCATGGAAGGCGACACCGCGGAGAGCAGACTAATCACCCGCAGCGCCGCAAAGTCACAGAAAAAAGACACTGAAATGGAATCCCGCCATTCAGCATCTAAGAGCTCTCATTCCAAGGACAGAGGGGCACAGAGACTACCCAATGGAACCAGCACCCCTGGAGTCAGGAAGAAGCTGCAACTGAACAGTAGGTCCTTCCTTAAAGTCCTACTGATCTAATCTCTTGCATTGCATGCTTTTGTGCTTTGTTACAATTGAAAGCTAAAGAATGAGGTTTTGTTTATAAAGAGAGCTTGTACCAACACCAGCCAAAGTGTGTTTTGCTGCACTGCAGGTGTGCAGATATTAAGCCAACTGTGAGCTCTTCTGTCCATAATTTCCAGATGTTTTCCTGTCTTGTTGGGAGTTTGAAATGTCCCTGGCCACCTTTATGTGTTCCAGCACCTCCTGTTGCATCCTCTAAAATAAATCATGATTTCAGCAAGCGGAATAGGAACTATTTATAGTGAGATCACAGCTGCACGGACCCAAAAATTTAGCATATAGATTTTACAAGTATGGTCTTAAGAGATTTAACATTCCGTCCTCTTAAAGAGGAGCTCCAGTCGGTAAAAAATAGAGCACAATGTAAAAGTTTTAAAATACGTGTTGTGCTGTGCTTTCTTTCTGAATGGTTCTGCTGTCTTCTGGGACCTGTGTTTGTCCCAGAAGGCAGAGGGGGAAGGAGGATGGAGCGTATATATCGTAGATCATCAATCTTAAACTGGTACCTGCTCCCCTCCAAATGTAGTGATGGGGGAGGGTGCGAACGAACGGCACTTCCCCTTCAGCCTTTTAGAAAATACTATGGCATACAATCCCTTTTATTGGTTTTAAAGGTTGATGATTTTTTTTTATTTTTTTTTTTAGGTCCACCTAAATCTCAGAAGACAGTTAATAAAGACACCTTCCTGGAGGATGAATTTAAACCTCTGGACGCAGCTGCTCCTAAACGCAAAGTGGCTTTCTCTGGCCTCCCTGATTCCCCTCCAAAGAAGTTTGTTGATGAAGAGGACATCTCTTCGTGCTTCATCCCTCTACAACCTCATAAAGATTTACCAAAGCTTAACCTGAGATTGACCCCTCTAAGGCGTACTGCCCTAGAAGAGCAAAAATCGGATAAAACCCCGTAAGTGGACCGATAATCTGTAGCTATCAGCCTTTATTTCTGGTTTTCATGTTTGACACCTTAATCGTCATTGCCAGTTTTCTAACCGGATATCTTTTTTCTAGCATTGAAATGATCAGTGGAAGAAAGCGTATTGACAAGTCTGAAAATTCAGCGGCATCCAAGTCCAAAACGCCACAAAAACTGAATGATACACCAAAGAGAAGCACAAGTAGTTCCAGGAGGTACTAACATGTAATATTTATAGCTGCAAAACGGTCCTTCCATTCTTAAAGCATATGTGAAGGCGGGAAAAAAAAATCCTTTTACAGGCTGCGCAAGTACATAATACCCGTTGTTCTACCACTTGGCACTAAAACTCTGTTATGAGCTTTCTACACACAACATTTATGTGGAATGGAATGAGTGTTGTCGGCCCTGCCCAGATTAGTTTGTGAAGCTACTCAACCACTCCCACTTTTGGATCTCTACAATATGAAGGCTAATCTTTCTGTAGTCCATGATGAGAATTGGGAGGCTCTTTGAGATAAAACAAGAACTGTGCAGAGGATACACGACTGCTCTAAATTTTTCACAAAATTAACTTTGCGCACTTATCAAATATAACAACATTTAGACTAAAAGTGCAAGGTTTATTTGGGTTTACATATAACTTAAGGCCAGATTCATTTTGTTATTGTGCAGCAACCCACACATGTTAAAGCGCATTGCATTAAGGCAGCCCATTGGTTTTGGCAAAAAAGTGCAGCGAAAGCCAACTATTTTTGAGGGGTGGGGGGCGCGAAGTAGTGCACAGTAATAGAAATTCATCTAAAATGCACCCTTGCCTTGAAAATCTTACTGAATTAATGCCCCCTGTCCCCATTGAAGATCGGCTCCTTCCTATACATTCCTACCAACTCTCCAAATATATGCAGATAATGACTTTTTGATCTTTTGTATTTGCTAATTCCCAGGCAAGTCCCACTGGCACCGTCAGGAGAAGTGTTAATGTCTGGAAATGCCATGTTTGAGTCTGCAGCACTGGGGGATTCCTGATATGTGTATGGGTAGTTTTGCTAGGGTTCTCAGGGTTACAGTTGTTTTAATATGACAAATTTTTTTTTTTTTTTGCCACCAGTTTTTCACCCTGGATTCCAAAATCTTAACTGTCGAAGTGAAGAGTTTTTGTATTCAAATTGTACCCATGAAGGTGTAGGAAGCATCAGGAAAATGGCTTACACATTTTTTTGCATACATTTAAGTTGGTACACACTTGGTTTTTATTTTAGTCCAACCCCACGGGTTGAACAAAATAAACTGTCAGCTCTGGCTGGAGCTGCTGTACTAACCATGCAAGGTTAGCACAATGTTCAGCGATCTCCTCCGCTGAGCTGTTGTATTCCCCTGCCAGAATACTCCAATCAGCTTTCTCTGCCATTGGCTGAGACCGTGAACATTGGTCGGTCAGATGCTGTTTTTCCAGCATGCACGTCTGACAAAAGCCGGCTTCTGTCAGATAGACAGACATGCATGCGGGCAGAATGTCAGCTGTGTTTTTTATTTTTTACCCAGCAAATGTCTCCTGACTTCCTGCCCGTGTGTATGGGGCTTTAAGGTTTGCATGCAGGACTTTTATAAATGGCAAATTAGATGCCAGATATAGGGTGGGGGGAAATATTAACACTTGAGCAGACAGAATCTGGAGCAGTTCTGCATGGCAACCAATAAGCTTTTATCCTAGCTTATTCAGTTAAGGTTTGAAAATTAAACCTAGAAGCTGCCATGCAGCTCAAATAATTCCCCTTCCAGTGTTTTGGGGCTTGTATTAACACGCTGTATGCAGAAACTTTGGACTGCATTGGTGCCTCTTTTTAACACTCGTATTCTTTTTAATTCAGCCATTCTGAGGGTGGCTGAATTAAAATTTTTAATCCTGCTGCTGTCAGAATACAGCGGTCAGTGGGGGCAGCCGTTAGTCGATAAGTTATCCAGCATGTCCCTTCAACATTGTTTGATCAACGATGTCAATCTGTATATGGCCAGCTTAAGATGTGGCCTAGATATTTATGTTGGTCTTTCTTTATCGTACATCACGGGACACAGAGCAGCATAGCCATTACATATGGGTTATATAGTGTACCTTCAGGTGATGGACACTGGCACTCTCCGACAGGAAGTTCCCTCCCATAGTGGGAGTACCTCAGTTTTTTCGCCAGTGTCTTAGGTGTTGGTGCACGTTGAGGCTGTGCCTGTAGTAGTCCTTGGGACCAGGGCCAGCTGACCGGATCCGTCCAAGGTGCTTCATAGCCAAAGTGGACGGTACCCGGGCCCCAATTCGTGGATGGGGTTTTGCCTATAATGCCTCTCCTTGGAGGGCTGGACCCTGGGTTCCAGGTCTGGTTTCTATACCTAGAGAATACCTGTTGCCAGTGGTGCTGTATAGGTCCAGGTGTGTGGTGTTCTTTTAAGACCCCGGTCCCTGAAGGTCTATGACCATACCCACGGTGAAGGGGGAAGATTGGGCCTCTTGCAGAGCAATACCCTGCGGCGTGCAAAGGTAAGCAGGGGGCCTACGGAACTTGGTTTGTCAGTAGGCTTCCTACAGGGGATTCTTGGGTAGCCTTTTTATGCCTCTGTGCATGGGCAAAGGAGAACCACAAAGTTTTCAAACGGGATGGCTCAAAGCACCCAGGTATAGTTCCCCTGGCTGGGCTAGTAGGCTGCTGCTGCTTCCGTCACAAGGAGGGCCTATTTTTGGGGCAGGGTGTTCCACAGAGAGGGAACCATACCATTAGGGAGACAGTTGAAAGCTTCCTTTTACCTGTGTCTGCTGCTCCAGCGTTTCAGGTCCTGATGCTCCTCTCCACATTGTTTCCTGCTTTCCCTGATGGCGTTTGGCGCGCGCGCGATTTACTTACCTGTGCGCGCGTGAGCGACGACGACGCGGGGAGGGGGCGGTTGACGCCGGACGGCTCCTCCTCCCTGCACACAGGGAGGATAAATCCTGGTGGGCTGTTCAGGCTGTGAAGGGACACGGAGCAGCGATGCTGGCTACAGCATAGGAAGGTTTGACAGAGCTTTCTGGCACAGTGACACCCGGTGGCAGTTGTTGGAAGTACACCTTACTAAAGGAGCCTCTGGCTTAAAAGTTTGCATTCAAAGCCTGTGTACTAAGCAGCGCCTTTGAACACTTAGGGGTGCTCACCTAGCCCAGCATTAGGGGGTCAATACCAGACTGGTAGTTGAAGCCCTTGGGGCTCAGTATTGATTTTCCTTTTTTATAGGTTATGGGAGGTTTGGAGTCCCTCTAACATTACCCTATCCTATTGTTTCACATTTATTTGATTATATGTGTATTTCCTCCAGCTATTACAGTCAGTTGTATACTAGCGGAGTGCCTCAGAATTTGTATATTATGACTCCTAAGGGTGCAGGTAGCGCTAAAAACGCTAAGACGGTTAAAAAACCAAAGGGTTCTCCATCAGGCTCTGAGGATATCCAAAATCCAGCGGCCCCTACTGCTCCGGAATGCCCGGAGGTTGTTGTCCTAGGTGAGCCATCAGGGTTGCTAGGTGCTACGGCTGGCCCTACTCAACCAGCTCCTTCCTATGTGACGGAAGAGATGTTAGCCTCCACCTTGGGTGGATTGGAAAGGAGGATGGCCGCTCTAATTACGGCATCTTTGGCAGGGAAGAAGCGGGTTAGATCCCTCTCTCCCAGGTCTGAGTCTCTGGAGGAGGATATCCTCTCCGCTGACGAATTGGAAGATCAAGGAGACCAGACTCAGGATCACCTTGACCATTTAGGTTCTGAGGATTCTACAATAGCGGAACCTTTTTCAGCTTCTCACGCAGAAAGACTGTGGGTTCAGTCCCTAACGGATATGGTGCGGTTGGCTTTTAAGATACCTGTGCCTCAGCCTCTGGCCTCCGCGGTATCCTCATTGGGCTCCCTGAAAGCGCCCCAAGCCAATTTGGTATTCCCGGTACATCCTTTGTTAAAGGACCTGATTTTTCAGGACTGGGCTAAGCCGGACAGGATTTTTCTGCCTCCCAAAAGGTTCGCAGTCATGTACCCCTTAGAGGAAGAGTTTTCAAAGAAATGGGCTGTCCCTACTGTGGACGCAGCCATCTCATGTGTCAATAAGTCTTTAACGTGTCCAGTAGACAATATCCACATGTTTAAAGACCCTGTGGATAAAAGGCTTGAGACCTTATTGAAGGCATCCTTTGCCACAGCGGGGGCAGTGGTCCAGCCGACTGTAGCCGACCATTGGCGTCTGCCAGGCTTTAAAAGACCAAGCAAAGCAGGCCCTAAAGGACCTCCCAGCCCAACAAGCTCAGGATCTAGCTGACCTACCTAGGGCCTTATGTTTCGCGGTAGACGCAATCAAGGATTCGATCCAACAAGCTTCTCGCTTATACCTATTTTTGGTTCATATGAGGAGATTGCTTTGGTTGAAAAACTGGTCTGCAGAAACCCCCTGCAAGAAACTCCTTACTGGATTCTCCTTTCAGGGAGAAAGATTGTTTGGAGAAGATCTTGACAAATATATACAAAAGATCTCTAGTGGTAAGAGCACCCTCTTGCCGGTTAAGAAAAGGTTCCGGGGTCCCTCTTTTAAGCGTCCAACCTCTCCAGTCCCAGGGCCCTCATTCTCTAGGCAGTATCGACGGCCTCCTGGACGCGCAGCTGCAAACAGGCCACAGGGGCAAGCTGCAGGGAACAAGAGACCATGGAACCGTAAGCCGGTTAAGGCTGCCCCTAAGGCAGCCTTGTGAAGGGGCGCCCCCACTCTCTCGGGTGGGGGGAAGACTCCGGTTCTTCTCGGAGTTGTGGGGGGCCAAAGTTACCGACCAATGGGTTCTGTCCTCAGTGACTCAGGGGTACAAGCTGGAGTTTCGGGAGTTCCCCCCTCCTCACTTTCAAGCGTCAAGACTTCCAGGCGACCCTCAAAAGCAGGCATCACTTCTGTCCGCCCTAGAGCGACTCCTATCTCAAGGAGTGATTATGGAAGTACCAGCAGGGGAGCAAGGACAAGGGTTTTACTCAAACCTCTTCATTGTCCCAAAGCCAAACGGCGACGTCAGGCCTATACTGGACCTAAAGTCATTAAACCGCTTTTTAAGAGTCCGGTCCTTTCGAATGGAGTCCATTCGCTCGGTGGTGGCCGCCCTTCAAGGAAGGGAGTTCTTGGCCTCCATCGATATAAAGGACGCGTACCTGCACGTTCCGATTTTCCCAGGCCATTACAGGTTTCTGCGTTTTGCCCTAAACTATCGGCATTATCAGTTCGTGGCCCTTCCGTTCGGACTAGCCACGGCCCCTCGGGTTTTTACGAAAATCCTGGCCACTGTGTTGGCCATCCTAAGGGAACAGGGCATTCTGGTCATGGCCTACTTAGACGATCTTCTGGTAGTCGACCACTCAGCGGCCGGCTTAAATCAGGCAGTGTTGCTAGTAGTAAACTGCCTAGAGTCCCTGGGTTGGGTTCTAAACCGGGACAAATCGGCCTTACAGCCCACAAGAAGGTTGGAGTATCTAGGTCTAATTTTAGATACAAGACGACAACGGATCTTCCTGCCCCAGTCCAAAGTAGACTCGATAAGGGAATTAATCCAGGTAGTCTTAAGCAGCACAAGGCCATCTATACGCCTCTGCATGCGCCTGTTGGGAAAGCTAGTGGCCACCTTCGAGGCATTGCCCTATGCCCAGATCCATTCTCGAAGGCTACAGAGAGCAATTCTCACGGCCTGGGACAAAAGACTCCAGGCCTTGGATCTTCCCATTTCTCTTCCCTATGCGGTAAGGCAGAGTCTGTGTTGGTGGCTAGTCACAAAAAATCTTCTGAAAGGAAGATCGTTCAGTCCCCCCTCTTGGAGGATAGTAACCACGGATGCCAGCCTATCGGGATGGGGTGCAGTCCTAGACGATTTAACCCTACAGGGGAAATGGTCAAGGGCAGAATCAGCCCTACCCATAAATGTCTTAGAGATCCGAGCAGCTCGGTTGGCTCTTTTGGGCTGGACGGAGATTCTGCAGGGCTCCCCAGTAAGGGTACAATCCGACAATGCCACTGCCGTGGCTTATATAAACCACCAGGGCGGCACCAGGAGTCAGGCAGCCCAGAGGGAGGTAGATCGGATCTTTTCATGGGCAGAAGCCCATGTCCCCTGCATCTCAGCTATCTTTATCCCCGGGGTGGACAATTGGCAGGCGGACTTCCTCAGCCGCCAACAGATGTCCCCAGGGGAGTGGTCCCTCCACCCCGAAGTGTTCCAGGACATTTGCCGGAAGTGGGGTACTCTGGAGGTGGACGTTATGGCATCCAGATTCAATGCCAAAGTAGCAAAGTTTGTCTCTCGAACGAGGGATCCATTGGCCTGCGGGACGGATGCCTTGGTGTGCCCTTGGCATCAGTTTGTGCTAATCTATGCCTTCCCTCCAATACGGATGCTACCCCGTCTTCTTCACAGAATTCAAAGGGAACGCAAGCCAGCGATTCTAGTGGCCCCAGCGTGGCCCCGAAGACCTTGGTACTCCTTGATAAAAAGGATGACGGTAGAGGAGCCTTGGGTCCTCCCTCTACGTCCGGACCTCCTCTCACAAAGGCCATTCTACCATCCTGCCTTACAGGCCCTAAATTTAACGGCCTGGCGGCTGAGTCCCTGATTCTCAGAAACAGAGGCCTTTCAGGGCAGGTCATTTCCACCCTTATAAGCGCAAGGAAACCAGTTTCCAGGTTAATATACTATAGGGTGTGGAAGGCCTATATTACCTGGTGTGAGACCAGGAAATGGGATCCCCGCAAATATACCATTGGGAGAATCCTGGAGTTTTTACAATTGGGAGTGGAAAAAGGTTTGGCGGTCAGCACAATTAAGGGGCAGGTGTCTGCCTTGTCGGTCTTCTTCCAGAGACCTTTGGCTGCCCATTCTTTAATGAAATCCTTTTTACAAGGTGTCATTCGGGTGAATCCCCCGATTAAAGCTCCCCTGTATCCTTGGGATCTAAATTTGGTTCTATCGGCCTTGCAAAGGCAGCCTTTTGAGCCCTTGTCCGCGATCCCTTTGGTCCTTTTGACTAGGAAACTAGTGTTTCTGGTGGCCATGGCATCCGCCAGAAGAATGTCGGAGTTGGCAGCCTTGTCATGTAAGGCACCTTATTTATTACTGCATAAGGACAGGGTCGTTTTGCGGCCGCTTCCGTCCTTCCTGCCTAAGGTGGTGTCTAATTTTCACCTTAATCAAGATGTGATTCTTCCATCATTTTTTCCAAAGCCTTCTTCTAAGGAAGAGAGGTTACTACATTCCTTGGATGTAGTTAGAGCTGTAAAGATTTACTTGGAAGCTACAGCCCAGATTCGTAAGACGGACGTCTTATTCATTCTGCCAGAAGGGCCCAAGAAGGGCCAGGCAGCGTCTAAAGCCACTATTTCTAAGTGGATTAGGCAGACAATTATACAGGCCTATGGCCTGAAGGGGAAAAGTCCACCCTTATCGGTTAAGGCTCATTCCACTAGAGCTATAAGTGCCTCTTGGGCAGCGTATCACCAGGTCCCTATGGCTCAGGTCTGCAGGGCAGCGACCTGGTCGTCTGTCCACACATTTGCAAAGTTTTATCAAATGGACGTTGGGAGGAACGCTGATTCAGCTTTTGGGCAGGCGGTTCTCCAGGCCGCAATTTAACCTCCTCCTGTCCGGTGGCACCTCCTGTTTGTTTTTTTCTGGTTGTCTCCCTCCCCTCATGGAGCATTGCTTGGGGACATCCCATATGTAATGGCTATGCTGCTCTGTGTCCCGTGATGTACGATAAAGAAAAAGGGATTTTTAATAACAGCTTACCTGAAAAATCCTTTTCTTGTAGTACATCACGGGACACAGAGCTCCCACCCCTCTTATGGGGAATTTTGGGATGCATATTGCTTGCTACAAAACTGAGGTACTCCCACTATGGGTGGGGGTTATATAGGGAGGGAACTTCCTGTCGGAGAGTGCCAGTGTCCATCACCTGAAGGTACACTATATAACCCATATGTAATGGCTATGCTGCTCTGTGTCCCGTGATGTACTACAAGAAAAGGATTTTTCAGGTAAGCTGTTATTAAAAATCCCTTTTTCTGTAGACTCGCCACAATACTGGTACTTCTCTAATTGCCTCTGTGTTAGAGGGTATTTTGTTGACGTTGGGAAATGCACTACTCTTTCCTGTTAGCGACCTTTTGTATGCCCACTTGTTTGCAGCATCTAAACTTGCATGGATACTGCTCATGCTTTCGTATTCGGCTTTGACTCAAGTGAAGTTTACCTTTACAACACTAAGGCCCCTTCCACACAGGGCGGATCCGCTTGCAGCGGTCCGCCAGCTCAGCGGGAGATCTCTCCGTTGTTCTCCGCTGAGCCGGTGAATGACGGGTCTCTCTCCGCTCACTGAGCGAGGAGGGGCTTGTCCAGCGCCGCTGCTTGCTATGGAGAGATCGGACGATAACAGACTACATGTCCGTCACAAGATCCAATCCGTCTGATTTTATCAGATGTCAGCGGACATGTCACCACTGACATCCGACACTCCATAGACAAGCATAGTTCAAGTCCGCCAAAAAAACTGACAGGCGGAACTGAATGGTCCGGCAGTGTGAAAGGGGCCTAACAGATGTGCAGTACTAAACAAGCAGGTGCATCCTCCTCCCTTTTACTATTGTTTTGTAGACTTTGAAAAATCTATCACAGCCTGAAATAATTTTTTTTTTTCCCTCTTAGGCCATCAGAAGAAATAAATGGTGAGGACCCACAGACACCACGATCGCGAAGGAAATCTGCACAGGTGTCTGTTACCCGGATTCGCAAACAGATAAAGTAATGTGTATATTTATTAATATGTAATCAGATTCGCCAAATTGTGTTTAACCTGAATTTTAATAGTCCTTTAAAACTATTTCAGGCATAGATATTTTGTTGGCTCAAATCTCTAGCCTTCCTTTTTTTATTTTTTATTCTTTTCCTTTTTTTGGGCTTTAGTTCTCTATTTATGGCTTATTGTGAACACCCCTGCTGGGGAAGGAAGTGGCTTAATCTGGATTGTTTGTCTACAGCCCTGGTCCAGGAGCAATTGTACCTGGTTTACAGAGCAACACACCACAGTAGTAGTGTTCAAAAGGGGCGAGTCAGGCGCATGCTCAACAACGTCATTGCACATGGGAGCCGTTTTTGTCTTTCTCTGAAATTTGAAGCCTGTGCGATCAGCAACTCCCGACTACAACAGAACACCGTTCCAGCAATGGCAGCACCAGCGCTCCACAAGTATTCGAACACTTGTGTTGTGGGTGACTTGCCACTTTGATGTCTGGCCTGAGCCAACATGCCTCTCGGCTGGGAGACTGCTTTCATTTTGGATCGACAAGGCCTACTTACCCTCTGCAGGCCTACTTACCCTCTGCAAGCTATGAAATTACACAGGCAGAGATGTGGATGAGGGAAGGATGTTTTGAGTGGATGCCGGCCCAGTAATTCCCATTCCTTGAAAGTCTTTTGTTCAGGGTGTCAGATTTCTCTGCCTGTGCCGACTTAACTTGGTCTTGTTATGCAGACTTCTCCTTTTTGAAACTTTCCAAGAGATTTCCTTGTCACTTTTTATGTGCAAGGTTGTCTTTTTGGTTGTCGTTACCACACCAGGATAAGGGGATATTGAGGCCCTGGATTTTTTTTTTTTTTTTTTTCTTTTTGTTCCAATACTATTCATTCTAAGAAGAAGGAGCTTTTCTCCTTGGATGTTCTAGCTGTTAAAATTATCTGAAATCTACCGCTTTATTTCAACAGTCTGACTGTTTATTCTGCCTGAGGGTCCTCGTAAGGGTCAGGTTGCATCTGCGTTCACTATTTCTGGGTTGAATCGTTGGTTTGTTTCTCTGACCTTGGTGGCATCCAGGGCAAGGTTCCTCCTGTTCCGGTCAAGGCTTATTCTACCAGCAGTGTCATTGCTTTGTGGGCAATTCAGCATCAAGGTTCCGTTCTAGTTTGTAAGGCTGCCTTCTGGTCTTCTCTTCACACGTTTACCAAATGTTACCTGGTAGATATTCGTGTCTCTGTGAATGCCAGTTTCAGACGAGACATCCTACAGTCAGCTTTGTAGTGGGGTGTTTTTTTTTTTTTTATTTTTTTTTTTTGTCAGTTGTCTGGTTGCTAGGTTTTCCCACCCCTCATGTTCGGTTCTTTGGGACATTCCAAGAAGTCATAAACATGAAGTACTGTGTGTCCTGTGATGTACGATTTAAGAATTTTAACCACTTAACGCCCGCCGCACGACTATTTACGTCCGCAAAATGGCACGGACAGGCAGATGGGCGTATATATACGTCCTTGCCTTTCCGCGGGTTGGGGGTCCGATCGGGACCCCCCCACCCCCCCCCCCGCGGCAGGCGGCTTACCTCGGGGAGCGATCCGGGACGACGGCGCGGCTATTCGTTTATAGCCGCTCCGTCGCGATCGCTCCCCGGAGCTGAAGAACGGGGAGAGCCGTATGTAAACACGGCTTCCCCGTGCTTCACTGTGGCGGCGCATCGATCGTGTCATCCCCTTTATAGGGGAGACACAATCGATGACATCGGACCTACAGCCACACCCCCCTACTGTTGTAAACACACACTAGATGAAGCCCAACACGTTCAGCGCCCCCTGTGGTTAACTCCCAAACTGCAACTGTCATTTTCACAATAAAGAATGCAATTTAAATGCATTTTTTGCTGTGAAAATGACAATGGTCCCAAAAATGTGTCAAAATTGTCCGAAGTGTCCGCCATAATGTCGCAGTCACGAAAAAAATCGCTGATCGCCGCCATTAGTAGTAAAAAAAAAAAAAAAAATAATAAAAATATTATCTATTTTGTAAACGCTATAAATTTTGCGCAATCCAAACGATAAACGCTTATTGCGATTTTTATTTTTTATTTTATTTTTTTTTCCAAAAATAGGTAGAAGAATACGTATCGGCCTAAACTGAGGAAAAAAAATAATTTTTATATATGTTTTTGGGGGATATTTATTACAGCAAAAAGTAAAAAATATTGAATTTTTTTCAAAATTGTCACTATTTTTGTTTATAGCGCAAAAAATAAAAACCGCAGAGGTGATATAATACCACCAAAAGAAAGCTCTATTTGTGGGGGGAAAAAGGCGCCAATTTTGTTTGGGAGCCACGTTGCACGACCGCACAATTGTCTGTTAAAGCGACGCAGTGCCGAATCAAAAGCAAAACCTGGCCTGGGCATTTAGCTGCCTAAAGGTCTGGGGCTTAAGTGGTTAATATGCTGGTATTTTAGGTACACCGATTCTAGTAGGAGCCGGATGCCTTTTTTCGGAACATAATTTTTCTGCTGGGTGGTTGGGGAAATTTAGAATTCAAGTGCAGGGTACTACTAATGACAAGCCTACATAGTAATATTTCTGTTTTTTTTTTTCCAGATTCCTGACAGAGAACGCCCTTGATGAAATGGATGAAAGCGAGGATGATTGTATTCTCCTTGAGGATTCAGCTTTGACCAGCAGCAGTGAGGATGAAAATGATAATGGAGAACAAAGTGATAAGAAAAAGTCTACCAAGAGAACTACTAGAAAAAGAGTAACTCCTCACACCCCATCTTCTTCTCGAAAAACCTCAGCACAAACTCCAAATAAAACTGTAAGTTCCAAGTATTCTGTAGATTTTAGAGAGCTAGTCCACCCAAATGTGGCGGGTAGAACTGGGTGGACTGAGTTGCCCACATACATTCCTAAGATGACTAATGCCGCGTACACACGGTCGTTTTTTGTGAAACAAAACAAAGTTTTTCAAACTTCATTTTAAAAAACGACGTAGCCTACACACCATCGTTTTTTCAAAATGCTCTAGCAAAGCGCGGTTACGTTCAGCACGTACGACGGAACTCTGTTCCATTCAAGCTCGCGTCATAACTTGCTTCTGAGCATGCGCGGGTTTAAAAATGTAGTTTTAAGCGTCGTTTTACCCACACACTATCATTTTAAATGACACAAACAACGTTTTGAAAAACGACATCAAAAATTGAAGCATGTTCGAATTTTTTTTTGTCGTTTTTCAGAAGACATAAAACTGTTTTCCCCACACACGGTCATTTTAAATGACGTTTTTAAAAATTTCGTTTTTTTTTCATCACAAAAAACGACCGTGTGTATGCGGCATTAGTATTAAGACATTATAAACTCGCTCATGGCAAAGCATGTATTAGATACCATGTGACCCCGGAACAAGAAGTTGCCTGTCCCTGGGGCACAAGCTAGGTGAATGAATACACACTAAAACCCAAAAAGTCACCACATTTAAGCTCATCATTACTAGGCAAGGCAAACAAATGACCCAGGCAATAGAGCTACACCAGTGCCTAGGTAAAAACAAAAACATTTAAAAGTGTACTATGCCTTTTAAGAGAGACCTATCATTTGAAAAAGGCAAGTGTAGATACCAAGATTTAGGAGTTAAAGGGGTTGTAAAGGTTTGTTTTTTTATTTTCTAAATAGGTTCCTTTTTAAACTAGTGCAATGTTGGTTCACTTTTCCTTCGATTTCCCTTCTAAATGTTTTTTTTCTTTGTCTGAATTTCTCACTTCCAGTTTCTCCTCAGAAAGCTTGCCCCCCATCACCGAGCCACTCTGGCTGGGGGTTAGTCGGCGTGCTCACCCCCCTCCCTTGGGACTACATCCCCACAGGGAGGGGGCAAGCACGCTGACCAACATTGCACGAGCTTAAAGCGGGGGTTCACCCAAAATTTTTTTTTTAACATTGTCATTCTGACAACTCGACTGAATGTAATCGGCTGTTTCTTTTTTAATTTTATCCCCGTACATACCGTACTTTCACCGCCGCTTACGGGTATGTCTTCTGTGGGACTGGACGTTCCGAATTGATTGACAGGCTTCCGACCGTCGCATACAGCGCGTCACGAGTTGCCGAAAGAAGCCGGACTGCGAGTCGGCTCTATACGGCGCCTGCGCACCAACATTCGGCTTCTTTCGGCAACTCGTGACACGCAGTATGCCACGGTCGGAAGCCTGTCAATCAATTCGGAACGCCCAGTCCCGCAGAAGACATACCCGGAAGCGGCGGTGAAAATACGGTATGTACGGGGATAAAATAAAAAAAAAAAACAGCTGATTGTCATTATGACAACTCGGCTGAATATAATGTTAAAACATTTTTTTTGGGGGTGAACCCCCGCTTTAAAAGGAACCTATTTAGAAAATAAAAAATGAACCTTTACAACCCCTTTAATATAATTCTGCTAAGAAGGTCCTCTTCTAGAAACCTTTCTTATAATGGAAATCTTTGCTGAACCATTTATAAAAATAGGCAATCAAGCGCTAATCTTCTGATGTCATTTCTGTCGGGCACTGACTCTGTAGTAAGGTCCAGAACAAGGACAAATTCCTGTTCTGCTTACTGTCCGAGTCGATGATTCAGAAAGTACCAATATGGTTAGGTCAGTATGAGCCAGAAAACTAGTGTTTTCTGTAATGTCCAGTGATATTTGCATACATATTTCTTTTAATACATGTTTTTAGTAATACTTCTGCCTTAATTGCTGTAAACATTTTATGTGTCTTTTGTGTGTAATCCTCACAGCCACGCTCCAAAAGCCATGTTGCAACTCCCAAAATCCCAGAGCGAAATCAGCCAATCCAAAAGCCTGCCAATGTTCTGGAGGAAGCCCGCATCAGGTGGGATGAATTTGTAGAGTTTATTTCTGAATTAGTTTAGTTGTAGGTTTTTCCAGAAAGTATACCTCCCATCTAAGGGGAGATGCTATCATAGAGACTTTAAAGGTTAAGTTTTCCTTCAGTTGTAACATTTTCCAGTAGCTGCCCCCCCCCCCCCCCCCTCACTATCTCCTGGTGACCGTGAGTAGGGTTTCTTTTTCCCTTGTATTCACTGTCGCATTCAAAGTCGTCAATCTGTGAATGAAGTAACAAGTTCCATCTGCCACATGGCAACCGGCTTGTAGTTCTCAATGGACTGCAAGGGCACTGATCAGTGGAAGTCCTGGTGGTGCACTGACACTTAAAAAGAAAGGGGGGGAAAAAACAGTAAAGTTAGCCCAATTTTTTTGCATAATGTGAAAGATGTTACATAGAGTAGATGGATGCCTAACATGTCACACTTAAATTGCATACGCTCATGGAATGGTACCAAACTTTGGTACTCTTATTCACCACAGGTGACACTTACATTTTTCTTAAAAGGTTGCATGTTTTGAGTTAGAGAAGGTCTAGTGCTAGAATTATTGCTCTCGTTTTAATGATTGTGGGAAAAACTGTGGTTTGAACGTCATTTACGAGAGAGCGCGAGAGAGAGATTTACTTTTTAGTTTTTGATGCTTACTTGTACGCTTTTATCATTTTTTTTTTTTTCACTGTTATTACTATTACAAGGAATGTACACATCCCTTGTAATAGGACTAGTGCATGACAGGTCCCATTTACAGTGAGATCTGGGGTCAATAAGTCCCCAGATCTCAACTCTAAGCTGGGAGCGCTGAATGGGAGTCGGTTGGATGATGGCCCCTTTTGCACGTATATGGAAAACCATTAAAAATAAGTGCCTGTACTGTTTAACCCCGTTGGCTTCGGCCCTTTATGGCTTTAGAATGCCGGGAGTGGGGCTTATGGCTGCTTGCCTGCCGTAATTGGCTGTCACGGTGGTCGCATGAACAAAAAACTCCTGATCACAAGCGGCGATCAGGTTTGCATTGGCTGCCGGGAGCGCGCTCTTGGCACAGCTCTATTGGCGCTATTGCACGCAAATATGCAGCCACTCAGCACCAAGGCCCGCTTGCTCTCTATTTTTTGCATTGTGCCAAAAATCCTAGCCGCTAGAGGCAAATCTGCTGGCAGTCTAAAGATTTAGGGCCAAATCCTCAAAAGAGATACGATGGAGTAACTGCTGTTACGCCGTCGTATCCCTGTTCCTAACTATGGAACTGATCCACAGAATCAGTTTCCCATAGTTAGGCAGAAGATCCGGCATGTGTAAGGGACTTACACTGCCGGATCTTAGGATGCAGCACCGCATCCGCCGCTGGGGGCATTTTGTGTCGAAATGCCGCCTTGGGTATGCAAATTAGCACTTACGGAGATCCACAAAGCTTTTCAGCTTCGTTTTTTCTCCGTAAGTTTAAGTTTGCATACGCAAAATTAGGGCTGCTTTTACATGGTGTAAAGTTAGTACACCATGTAAAAGCAGACCTTTCTGTCCAGCGACACGATTTTTTTTTAAATTTTGAATTTATTTTTTTCCCGCCGTATCTTTTTTTTTTTTTTTTTTTTTTTTTCCCGACGCAACTTTATTGACCCGTCGCAATCCACAAAGCTCGGCGTAACGTAATTTCGCGCTATGCACGTCGGGGAAAATGACGTCTCGAGCATGCGCAGTACGGACGGCGCGGGAGCGCCCCTAATTTAAATGGGAATCGCCCCCATTTGAATAGGAACGCCTTGCGACGGCGGAATTTAAGTTACACAGCCCAAAATTTCTAGGTAAGTGCTTTGTGGATCCGGCCCTTCGGTAGAAATTTTAAGGCAGTGTAACTTAAATGGAAAAAATTAAGTTAGGCACGATCTTTGTGGATTTGGCCCTTACTTCCTGCTCAGGGGCTCTGGGCTTCAGAAAAATGTCATCAACAATGTTGGAGGCAATTTTACAGCACAAACAAATTTTGTAGCATAATTACTAATGTTGAATGTATGTTCCTTGTAAAAGAATGTTGTGTGTGTGTGTGTGTGTGTGTGTGTGTGTGTGTGTTGTGTGTTTTTTTTTTTTTTATTGCGTTAAAGTTCTGCTTTTTAAGTCGAGAACTGTAGTGACAAATATACAAATCTTTACGTTTAATGCAAAAAAAAAAACCTTTTCTCATTTTGGCACTTTTACATTGTTTGAAAACATATTGGTATAAGCTATAATCTCCTTCTTGTAAGGTTTTGCTAATGTTTGGGATGAATGATCACTTTAACTTCATTCCGCTTCTGTTTGCAGGCTCCATGTCTCTGCCGTACCAGAATCTCTGCCTTGCAGGGAACAGGAGTACCAGGATGTGTACAATTTTGTGGAAAGTAAACTGCTGGATGGAACTGGTGGGTAAGTACATTTTTTAGAGATGGTAGTGCATTGCTTTTATTATTGGGTTTAGAGGGATTAACTAACCTATATTGGAATTAAAGCGAACCGGTGCGATCTTTTAGCATGTAAAGGTAGTGGCCTCTAAATGCTGAGTTTAAAATATGCGTCTAAACACCCTAATGTGCATGGACAGATAGGATAACATTGAACTGCTTTTACAGGCAGTGTTTTTTAAGCCCTGTGTGCATGGGCCCTTATAGATTAGTATGAAAGTCAGTAGAGAATCAATCATGCCATTTAACCACCTCAATACAGGGCACTTTTACCCCCTTCTTTCCCAGACCAATTTTCAGCTTTCTGTACTCTCGCACTTTTATTATTTTTTGTTTAATCAGTATTTATTTTGAGACAACAAATGACAAAACATGCCCAACAGATTATAAGGCGCAGGGTCGTAAAGTGATTACTGTATAGTAATCATGTTGAGCAAAGACACACATAGAAAGAAGCAACACCACAGAAAACAAATGGCAGAAGAACACACAAAAAAAGGGGGGGGGCCTGAGGTGGACTGACACCAAAAACGTGTAGGGGGTATGCCCCCATGGTCCGCGATGGGGGTGGGGGCCCCGATCGCCTCCATCTAGCTGCCCCGCACACCAGGGCCACCAAAGCGTGGTGACACACACCCGAACGGGACCACCAGCACCCCTCGGAAACATGGGGCCTGTCCCGCGGGTCCTAGGGACATGTGGGTTGACAGCCCTTAACAGGCCGGCAGGCGTTTCTCAATTGCCAACCATATGTAAAGGACAAAAAATAAATAAAAGGGGGGGGGGGGGGAGACATTCAACTCATAGAAAAGGACCAAAAGTAGGGGGGAAGGGAAGGTAGAGCAGGGGGAAAGATAGAGGGGAAAGGGACATAAGTGCCAGGTTACCTGCAAATTGGGAAAGGGCATCTTCCAAGTCCGCACCGAGCACACCATGCCAGACTTCAGTATCTGTAGACACCCACAGCTCACCAGCAGGTTATGTCATTGCCCCTCACGCTCCAGCCAACCTGAGAGCTTTAAGTGTGGGATCTGCTAACTCTAATAGAGCAACGTCCAGAGTCGAGGGCACATGAGCGGGGTCTGAAACATATTCAGACCAGGGAGCCCAAATGTCACGAAAACGGTCCCCAGATCCCTTAAAGGTAGCCCACCCAATCCTCAGCCTCCCGAACCGCGCTCACTCCGTTAATCCACTCTTCCCGAGAGGGAATCCTGGACGTCTTCCAATAAATTGGAATCAAGCGCCTTGCTACATTTAACAAATGGGGTAGCATGTTTTTTTTTTTTTTTTTATATTGACTGAGCGGGAACGGGGGGACATGGAGGAGAAAGTGACTTCTATTTCTGTCACTATTTTTATTTGGTCCCATAATTCTTCCCAGTAGGGTCTGATCAGGGGGCATTCCCACCAGATGTGAACTAATGTGCCCCTGTGTCCACACCCTCTCCAGCACAACTCGGGCGTTGAGGGGTAAATACACGCTAGATCCGCAGGTACCCAGTACCATCTGGCCAGTACCTTAAAGTTTGTCTCCTGAGTTCTGGAGTCTATAGAGGATGAATGGGTGAGGTGATATAGGTGGGATAACTGCTGGTCCGTAAAAATCAACCCTAGATCCGTCTCCCAACGCCGGATGTATGCAGGCGTGGCCTAGGGAGCAGCTGAACCCAAGAGTCGGTATAGTTCTGACATCAGGTGAGGTGACGGTTCGTCTGCAACAAAAATACGCTCAAATGGGGTGAGGGCCAGGGCCCGAAAAAGCCCATTTGTTCACCCGGGGGAAAACCAACGGAAACCAGCCAATGGAGACATAGGGGGGGCCAGCTTCAGCAGCGAGTTGATCCGATCCCATACTTGACAGTACCTAAGCCATCAGAGGGAAAGTCGCCCCCTATGTTCCTGGGGCAGCCAAGGTGCGTAGGATAAATTCCTACCCGCCAGACACTTCTCCAGTGAAACCCAAAGCTTCGAGTGAGCATGGAATCGCCAGTTGAGTATCCTCTGAAGGGCTATGGCTCTATAGTACTGTCTGATGTCAGGGATTCTCAAGCCGCCACCCCGCTTCGGACGTCGCAATAGTCTCATAGCTATCCTGGGTTTACGAGCGTTCCAAATAAAGTCAGACAACATGCTAGACAGTCGATCAAAAAAGAGTCTGGGCAAGGGGATCGGTAACAACATCTGTAAGTAAAAAAGTATACGGAGTAGGATGTTCATCTTTATGATGCTCACACGACCCAACCACGTAAAGGCCGTTCGTGTCCATTGTGAGAGGTCATCTTTGACCGCCGCAAGCAACGGGTAGTTAGCGGAGTATAGGGTATCAAAGCGATCCGTGAGTTGCACTCCCAATTATCGCAGGGACGACGTTGCCCAGACAAAGGGGAAAGCCCCACAAAGGGTCGTGGCCAAATGAGGTGCCAGGCAAATGGGGAGAATTTCGGACTTCGAAAAATGTATCTTAAAATTGAAAAGGGATCAAAAAAGCTTCAGCATCAGGCTGGGCAAGGAGAGCAGGGGGTCAGAGAGGTGAAACAGGACATCATCGGCATTAGGGGTGCAACGGATCGTCACCGATCCGTGATCCGAACGGGCCACCCCGTTCGGATCGGCACACCCCGCGATCCGCGGAGCGCTCCGGAGCCTAGGCCTAGGAAAGTCCCCGGCTTCGGCCTAGCTCCGGAGCGGCGGCCAGTCTGCTAGCCAGAGCCCAGCGTGACACGCCTCCCCGGGGAGGCGTGTCACGCTGTGCACTGGGCTCTAGCAAGCTGAATGGGAATGTTAGCAGTGAAGCACTGGTGTGAGAGGAGGGGGGGGGGGAAGGGGGAAAAAAGAGCACAATAGCAATTCACAGGGGTGGATTAAAGAGGAAGCAGGTGAGGCTGTTTGGGACTTAAAGTACAATCTTGATGTTTTTACAGCAAAAAATTATATATATATATATATATATATATATATATATATATATATATATATATTTTTTTGCTGTAAAAACATCAAGATTGTACTTTAAGTCCCAAACAGCCTCACCTGCTTCCTCTTTAATCCACCCCTGTGAATTGCTATTGTGCTCTTTTTTCGGATCAGCAAAAAAAAAAAAAAAAGTTCCTTTTTTTCATTGGTCCAAAAAAAAAAATATATATATATATATATATATATATATATATATATATATATATATATATATATATATATATATATATATATATATATATATATATATATATATATATATATATATATATATATATATATATATATATATATATATATATATATATATATATATATATATATATATATATATATATATATATATATATATATATATATATATATATATATATATATATATATATATATATATATATATATATATATATATATATATATATATATATATATATATATAATTTTTTTTTTTTTTTTTTTGGACCAATGAAAAAGCGGACCCTTTTTTTTTTTTTTTTTTTTTTTTTTTTTTTTGCTGATCCGAAAATGATCCGATCCGTGACTCCTGATCCGAGGATTGATCCGATCCGTGAGTTTTTTGATCCGTTGCACCCCTAATCGGCATATGCCGAAAGCTTATGCTCTGTCACCAACCAGAAGGCCTTTAATGTCGGGGGTAGCTCGCACTGTGTGGAGAAGAGGCTCCAGCACCAGGGCGAACAAGAGAGGTGAAAGAGGACACCCCTGCCTCGTGCCATTTCTGATGGGGAATCAAGTCGATAGGGTCGTGGAATACAAAGTTAGGATAGACGTCATCATCCGCGGGCCTAGCCGCAACGACCGGAGCACTGCTGTCAAATAGGACCAGTCCACGCAGTCAAAAGCTTTTTCCGCGTCAGTTGATAATAATAATGTAAGTGTGCGCATCGGGGCGGTTGCGGGCCCAGTGTATAAGGTATACCTCTCTGAGAAAATTGTCCCTAGCTTCCCTACCTGCAATGAAGCTCATCTGATCTAGGTGGACAATGTCGATTTGTGGGGAAATTTGTCATCACTAAAAGTAATGACAGTGACAATTCTGCAACTGAGCAACTTTCAGTGTTTTTGATTTGATTACATTATTGAATAATTTTATTATTATTAGTTATTGTTATTTATTATATTATAATGTATGAATTTGTGTTTCAAACTTTCATACCCGGGATGTCTACTAGACTCTTGGACAGATTTAAGTGAGTTATTCCTAAGAATTACAGGCCTACAATATAAAACGCCAAATTTCCATGCAAAATAATGGTACCGCTTTCAGCACCTAAAATCTGAAATAATCATACCGCCAGGGAGGTTAAATAGTTATGGTTGGATGTGCTTAGCACTAGACTCTTCAAAAGGCTAAGTAAAGTAGATTGAGATCACATTTCCTGTGTGTGCTTGTTAGGTGCATGTACATATCTGGCGTTCCTGGCACTGGGAAAACGGCAACCGTGCACGAGGTGATCCGGAGTCTGCAGCGGGCTGCAGATGAAGATGAGCTGCCGTCTTTCCAATACATTGAGATCAATGGCATGAAGCTGACAGACCCTCATCAGGCTTATGTGCAAATCCTGAAGGTGAGCGAGCCTTGCGGCACTGCAGAGGGCAAATCCACACAGCTGTTATCTATTGTGTAAAATGATTTAGCATGCAGTTTGTGTTTTTTTTAGTTTTTTTTGCTCTGGTGTTTGATATTCATGTTTATCAATATTTCATTTCAGCTCTTGACTGGCCAGAAAGCAACTGCAGACCACGCTGCTGCTCTGCTTGACAAGAGATTCAGCACACCTGCCTCCAAAAGGGAGACCACTGTATTGCTGGTGGATGAGGTAATGGCAATGCATCTGAATAAAAATGTACTATATGTAGCCTTTGGGCCAGTGGTTGCCTTCCGATACTTTTTATGTTGCGGTCAGAAGGGAAAAAAAGATCCATATTACTAGTCACATAGCTGCAGACTTTAGTGATCATTGTAGCTCTAATGCAATATTTTTGTCACAGAATTGCAGTTTCATGCATACTGATAAAATCACCTTTACCATGCCACTTATATCAAATGATAACCTTGGCTTGGGCAAGCTAGATTGCCTTGGATCTTTTCTATTTTTGAACATATATGAAATGTACACTACATTGCCAAAAGTATTGTGACGCCTGCCTTTACACACATGAACTTTAATGGCATCCCAGTCCGTAGGGTTCAATATTGAGTTGGCCTACTCTTTGCAGCTATAACAGCTTCAACTCCTCTGGGAAGGCTGTCCACAAGGTTTAGGAGTGTGTCTATGGGAATGATTCAGCATTCTTCCAGAAGAACATTTGTGAGGTCAGGCACTGATGTGGACGAGAAGGACTGGCTCGCAGTCTCCGCTTTAATTCATCCCAAAGGTGTTCGGATTGAGGTCAGGACTGTGTGCAGGCCAGTCAATTTCCTCCACCCCAAACTCGCTCATCCATGTCTTTTATAGAACTTTCTTTGTGCACCAATCCAATTGATCTGTTTGGTTCACAGAGGAGAATGATGCAGTCTGAGTAATTGTGCCAGTTACAGGAAGGCTCATCTGCAGCCAAGGAGAAACTTGCTTTCTCTCCTTGTACTCCTAGCCGATATTAGAGGTTGGAGATCTGTGCCAGAGACCTTTACTGAACAAATTAGTGTAACATTTTTGATGAAAATTAGGCTGCCTGTCCATTAACAAAATCTATGCAACAGTTTTTGTGTGCATTTGTGACCCCTATGCCTGTAAACCTTGACGGCAAACGAAGACCGCTTTGTACAGGCCTTTGACAGAATTTCCTTTGCATATGACAAACATTAATCTAAGACACATTTTCACTCCAAACAAAGGCGCCATTAACCAGTCAGGTTCAGGTATTACTCTTTTTGCAGAGTTACCTTAAAACAGCTAAGGGGGAATTTATGAATGGAAGCTGCCTGTGTATAATCTGACTCCATTCTTTCTCAGATTTGCCTAGCTGCTTCTGTTTAGCATTGCCCAGCGGTGCAACAACATTGATAAATGATCCCTAATGTGTTTAATATTTATTTTCCAGTTGGACCTTCTTTGGACCAGAAAGCAGAATGTTATGTACAGTTTGTTTGACTGGCCCACTCGGAAACAAGCAAAACTGATTGTACTGGCCATTGCAAACACCATGGATCTGCCAGAGAGGATAATGATGAATCGGGTAGCCAGCAGGCTGGTAAGAGATGCTTTATTTCTTTGTAGCTGGTGAATTATTAAACCAGATGCTCATGGAAGACTTTTACTGTCGCCTTCTTTAGAAGGAAAACTTTAGATCTCAAAAATAATTACCGTACCAAAGTATTGGTATTATGACTTGTGTCAACAGGCTTTTGTTTGCTTAAAGCGGAGTTCCACCTAAAAATGTAACTTCCGCTTAACCCACTCCTCGCCCCCTTACATGCCACATTTGGCATGTAATCTTTTTTTGGGGGGGGAGTGGGGGCTTCAGGAGAAGGGGACTTCCTGTCCCACTTCCTCCTTCTGCCGAGGGGCTGGAAAGGCGATTATCTTAATCGCCTTCTTGCAGCCCCTCTCTGTAGGCGAGCGCCTGTCCAATCGGACCGCGCATGCTCAGTGCCTCTCGCGCATGCGCAGTGGGTGCCCGGCCGTAAAGCCGAAAGCTGTCACTGCCGGGTGCCCACACTAGGAATGAAGACGCCGGCCGGCGAGGAGCGGAGCACCGGCCGGCGCGTCGCTGGAGCAGTGGAGCAGGTAAGTGTCTGTTTATTAAAAGCCAGCAGCTACACTTTTTGTAGCTGCTGACTTTTAATAAACTTAAAAAAAGGCTGGAACTCCCCTTTAAGGCAGGTTTGGTATCTCCATACAGGTCTATAGAAATGCAAAACCTACTGTTTTTTGAAGGGGTAAACTGCAGGCCAAATGCACCTGTCTATAAATTCTGAATGATCTCAGTGTCTCGCGCTGATGCCATTGACACAAGCCCAAAGCTTGTTGACACAGGCCCTTAAAGAGGTTGTAAACGCAAAAAAAAGCCCACTGTAAGACAAAGGTATAATGCATCGCATACTAGCTCATTATGAAACACTTACCTTAGAACGAAGCCTACCAGTGGCGCTCGCACACCACTGAGACGGCAGACATCTTTCCCGGAGTTACTTCCGGGTTTGCAGACATGGGTGCTGTGAGTGGCCAGAGCCGCGATGGCGTCACTCCCGTGCGGAACCTGCTGGTCATGGCACAGTGCTCAGAGGAATGGCACCCTTGGCCGTTCCTTCAGAGTGCATGCGCAAGTGATGTCAGTGGCTGCTGCATGTAATGTAAATATATCCTAAACCAGGGGTAGGCAACCTCGGCTTTCAATCTGTTTTGAAACTACAAGTTCCATGAGACATGGCAAGACCCTAACAATCACAGGCATGACTCCTAGAGGCATGATGGGATTTGTAGTTTCACCACAACTGGAGGGCTGAGGTTGCCTACCCCTGCCCTAAACAGTACATATTTAGGAGATATTTACACTATCTATAGTTAAGCCTTAATATAGGCTGGTCTATAGGTAAATGTCAGCAGAGGAAGTTTACTTCCTCTTTAAGACAGTGTTTCATGTTCTTGTACATAAAATGTACATCGCCTTGTCATTCTGTATTAGACTGTAATATGGAGTATGTTTGCATTCTTTTTACTGAAGAATCATCTTCTTCTAATAACATAGAACATAGCATGAGCTATTTTATATAAAACATGTCTTAATAGTTTAATCTTCTGCTTATTTTCTATCATTTGCTTCTCTCATCTAACAGGGCCTCACAAGAATGTCATTCCAGCCTTACACTCATAAACAGCTGCAACAGATAATCACCTCTCGCCTGAACCATGTCAAGGCATTTGATGATGATGTCATTCAGCTTGTTGCCAGAAAGGTAGAAACTTAAAGATCATCTCCTCTATGTACTGTTTGCACTCAAACTGCAAACTGTTTTTTGATGTAACCATCATTCATGAGGCAGGGTGCAGCAAAAGTACCTGTGTGTGGTGTTCTTCCTTAATTTGTCATAGAGTAGACCTTAGTAACAGACCTATGAACCATAGGATCTTTTCCTCTTCTACATTTGATGACAGTAATGGTGGACTGATGAAATGAAAACAAAGTAGTCATTGCTGTCAGCCTACAATTTTAAAGCACCAGCTGGCAACAACACGCCATGCCTCTAAATACCTCAGACTGTTTGTTTACTTTCCAAATGGGTCATTTGGTGGATATTTTGTCCTGTCCTTTTGGGTCTCTTAAACTGTCGGTACATCAGGATTGATCGCTTTTCAGAGAGGTTATATATATTCTCTCTCTGATCTCAGTGTTTGTGGACTCTAACTTCCCTACAGACTAAATATATGTGGGTTATTTTTACCGAAGAAATGTAGCAGAACACATTTTGTCCTCCATTCATAAACGTTATTCGTATGCAAATTGTTTTAACCTAAGCAAAGATAAATGTATTTAACCCCCCCCAAAAAAACACAGTGGTGATTATATACCACCAAAAGAAAGCTCTATTTGTGTGATAAGTTAATTTCATATGGGTACAGTGTTGCATGACTGCGCAATTGCCATTTTAAGTACGACAGCGCTGAAAGCTGAAAATTGGCCTGGGCAGGAAGGGGGTCTCTAATTTTCAGCACTATTTGAAGCCTGATGGCTGCTTGTTTTAAAATGAAATCAGCACTTTATCCCCAAACGAGCCGAAAAAAGTGTTTTTTAAAAAGCTTTGCAAATCTTACAGAAAGCTTAAGACGCTTTCTACTCGCACTACTCCTTATACAGGCACCCCCTCTCTTTGGAGAACTTTCCAATTGCTTCCTGTTGTGCATCCAAAAGAAAGTCGGAGGAAACCCTACCAACTCTATACACGGCAAAAAAAAAAAAACTTTAAACATCATCTTCTCTATCCAAAAGAGAATAATTGGCTTTAGATGTACTTTTGATTTAACCACTTATTACAACATGAACAAGCATTTTTGGATTTAACAGTTCTAGGACAGGCATTATATGTAGCCTAAATATGCTATAGAGCCAAATTGGTGTAACTGAAGACTCAAATCGTCAGTGTCTTTTACCAGCAATGTAATGTATGTGATACTAAACACTTATGCCCACTTTTTGTTCTGTTTCTGCAGGTGGCTGCATTGTCTGGTGATGCACGTCGCTGTTTAGACATCTGTCGCAGGGCAACAGAGATCTGTGAGTTCTCTAGCAAAAAAAGTGAACCATCCTTGGTAAAAATGCCACATGTCATCTCAGCCTTGGATGAAATGTTCTCCTCCCCTTACATCATAGCAGTCCGGTATGTACCATTGTAAAATGAAACGGTGACCTGATGTTTCATTCTGCTTTTATTGTTTTATAATAGAGTACAAAAGACAATATGAATAAGTACCCATTGTGTGTTTATATATATATATATATATATATATACATATACATATACATATACATATACATATACATATACATATACATACACACACACAGTCACACTGTCTTCACTATTGTGTCTAATGGAAACTAGGATCATTTTTCCAGCATCTGCAGAAAAATATTCAACATGAAGAATTTGGTGAGGTAAATTACCGTATATGGCCCTCCAATGGGTAGGAAAACAAAGTGTTGTAGAGGTGCGCATCTTCACTGGTCTCACGATATCAATTTTCGATTATCTGGTCAACGATTTGATTCGATTCCACGATGCATCACAATTACTGACAATTTCCATAAAAAAATCAAGCTTTCAGAAGAACTTCATTTATTATTTTTAGCTTTTTAAAAAGGACACTCCATGCATATAGCAGAGAGTGCCTAGTTTTGCCAGGTTCCTGCTCCCACTTCTACTCGGGCCACCTAGGCGGCCCCTTCCTCCCTGCAAACTTCTGGAATGTGTCACAGGTCCCTGAAGATTGCCCGGCCATTCAGGACAGGCTGTGAAGCTGCAAGCTGTCACAGCTGGATGCCCACAGCAGTATTGCCGGCGCTGTGGACAGGCAGGGCAGAGAATGGAGGGTTTGGGCCGCCACGTTTAATTTGGTCCCTGCTGTCTTCTGGGACCTGTCTCCCCCCCCTCCCCCCCCCAAGAACACAGCGCGGGGAAAGGACGATTTGCTGAACATGTGCGTCCAATTTTTCCTGGAAAGTGGGATTAGATACCTGGATTTGACAGGTATGTGACCCCCCCCCCCAAAAAGGTACAAAGTGTGACATTGGAAGGGAGGAGGAATATTATATTTTATATTCATTCAGCCCCTGGAATTGTATTTAGGTTTATTAACAGCTGAATATTTAGGTTAGCCAAATAGCATAGGTTTTACTACTCTGGCTAGTATTTATTACTATTGCACAAATAACGAAGCTCTAAGCTGTACCCACCAATCCAGCAGAAAAGTGTAGTCCTAGCAGTGAAAAAAATATGAGGATTAATGTGTGTGAGCTGCTGCATTTGATGCTAGTAACCATTAGAGAGCTTATTATTGTCCATGCTCTCCCACTGCTCGGCTATGCTGTCAAAGCTTGTCTGTGCAGGAAATCACCAGGGCTTGAGCACTATCGCATGAGGAGCATACCATGAATGGATTTTGAATGTGAAAACCTAAACCTTCACATGAGTTTTGAATTTTAGCTGTGAATGGGGGCAGCAAGATAGAATTCCAAGTCTGACAGTAGAAATAAACTTGTTTGTGCTAAGCATAAGATACAAACGTATTGTATATTTTAACTTTGTGAACTGTTCCTCCTTAGGAGCTCTTCTGTATTGGAGCAATGTTTTCTCAAAGCCGTCATTGCAGAGTTTAGAAGATCTGGTCTTGAAGAAGCCACATTTCAGCAGGTGTGTTTTGTAATGCTTATTTTGTGTTGTGCGTTTTTGTTTTATTTAACCACTTAAGGACTGCCCACCACATACTGCTGCAGGACAGCCCTATTGCGCAAAATATACTGCGCAATATACTGTGGCGGCTGCACAACGGGGGAGCCAATGCTCCTCAGAGGCAGAACGGGGATCTGCCAATGTAAACAAAGCAGATCCCTGTTCTGACAGGGGCGTATAGTGCGATTGTCTGTTAGTGATCAGGAACAGCGATCTCTCTGTACTCCAGGTCAGTCCACTCCCCCCACAATTGGAGCACGCCTCCCTAGGACACACTTTCCAACCTCCCCTACCATGTATGTTTAACAGTTCCCAGTGTGGTCTAAATAAAGGAGATTTAGATACTGACTCGCCTACGTTTCAGGTCATTGAATAGGTCCAGTAAATCTTCATGACGTTGCGTAACCAGCGTAAATCCGATAAAATATAGGTACTGTGGCTTGAACACCCCCCTCTTAATTCATTTAGCCATTTTAGATTTAGATGGAGACATCTCATTCCTGGTTCCATTCAGTAACCTTATGGGGGCAATGAACCTGTTGGGACATTTAGAAAAGGAATTACATTTTTTCTTTTTATAGGAATGTTCCAGTTTTAGCATTACCGTTTCAGGTTTTCCCAATATTCCTTCATGACATTCAAATTGCTAATTTTATTTTCTTTCATCCGTTGTTTAAGCTAATGTGACACACGCTGTTTTTGTATGTAGGTATACCACCAGCATATTGCACTGTGTAGGATAGAAGGACTGCAGCCCCCTACTATGTCAGAGACCATGGCGGTGTGTCTAAGACTAGGAGCCTCGCGTCTCCTCCTGGTCGAGTCCAGCAGGAATGACTTGCACCTAAGAGTGAGGATCAACGTCAGCCAGGATGACATTATGTACGCCCTCAAGGACGACTGATCACTTCCACAATTTGTCTAGCTAAAGTTTTTCTAAGAAAGGTTGTAGATAAAATGTGCATCATTTGGTAATAATGTTATTGTGTATATAGTGTTTTTAAAAATGTTTTAACTCTTGTCGTATCCTAATTAATTTATAATAAAGATTTGTGTATGTTTTAAATAGTGGCTATATTTCATGCTGTGCACATTCGCTTGAGTAAATGGCGGTGTATTTAGGTGGTGTTCATATGTTGGAAGTCAGACAGCTCGTTTGCTTACAGGAATAAAACCCTTAAAAAAATGTGCAGCTCCATCGACTCACTGATGAGGAGACACTAATGGGCAGCACCTATGGGCAATGATGGGTAGCACTAACTTAAATCGCTGCTGGGCACAGAATGGCCTCGCTGCTGGGCACAGAATGGCCTCGCTGCTGGGCACAGAATGGCCTCGCTGCTGGGCACAGAATGGCCTCGCTGCTGGGCACTGTTGTGGCTGCACTGATAATTGGGGCACTGAATATCTGTACAGTTCTCCACTGTGAGGAGATGCCGCTGATCAGATCTCCTCAACACTGTCAGTGTGAGGCGAGGAGAGCCGAATGCCGGCACTTCCTTGTTTACTTGTGATCAGCTGTGGTTGGACACAGCCGATCACATGGGTAAAGAGCCACATCCGACTCTTTATCGAGATCAGGGTCATGCAGTGTCCCAAGGACACAGCGCACCCACGATCTGCCTACGATTGTGGTCAGATTGGGTGATGTCACATGTCCTTAGCCCAGAACAAGAGGCATTACCACCTGCCGTGTTTGTCTATACGGCTGGTGGTTGAAGCAGGGACATCTAAACGCAAAAAAAAAAGTAATCTGGGAAGCAAAAAAGTTGTTTATGTCCCAGATGACTTTCCTATTTTTAGAATGGCTAAACAGCACCCTCTTTCCGTTCTGCAGTGCTGTGTTTTCTCACTTTTCACAGGGTCTCTTCACAGTAGGGCTTTGTGTTTGGGCATATTTGGAAAATCTACACGCAGCATTGTCTTTGCATATCCAAGTGTTCACCTCCCCGGTGTAGTATGTGATGTTCTTGCTTGGACGTGTTTGCTAAATGATAATTTTGTTTGGGTACAGTGTTGCATGACCGAGCAATTGTCATTCAAAATGCGACCGCTTTGAAAATTTGGACAGGGCAGGAAGGGGGTGAAAGTGCCCTGTATTGAAGTGGTTAATCATAGGGACAGACACTCCACGATTAAAGTGTTACTAAACCCAAAACCGTAAAATCAGTCTGTATATGCAGTAAAGCATGCTTGTTATACTCGCTGTGAAACCTAAGGGGTTAATCCTCTGCATTAAGGCCATGTTGGTACACCCTGCACTGCTCAGCGGTAAACCTTTTAGGCTTTCAAAATGACCGTAAACATCACCAATGCAAATCTACTATATTTATTTATTTATTTATATACATTCACTTTATTGCTAAACTTGCCCTGAAATTCAAGACGTAGATGAGTGTAGTAAGATGTCCGCTGCTTTCTTCTGACTGCAAGTGTTCTGTCAGATTAGTAAACCTGGTAGCGGTGGACGCATGTGACGGAGCGTCATTTCCGTTACTGATTCTGACGAAACACTTGCCCCCTACATATAGGTCACTGATATCACACTTCTTGGAGGAGACGAAGAACCTGATTCTTAAACACTGGAGAACTTCTAGACCACAATCATTAGAAGAATGAATATTGCAAGCTGATGATGGAAGGGAGCAACATTCCTAAAGCCCATCATTAGGCAAATCATGAAGCCCCGTTGTTAAAGTCGGTAATGCCCTGTACACATGAGCGGAATTTCCGTCGGAAAAAAAGTTGGATGGTTTTTCCGACGGCATTGACTTGCATACACACGGCCACACACAAGTTCTCTGAACTTTCGAGCGTTAACACAGTCACGTACAACACTACAAGGCGAGAAAAAGAAGTTCATTGCTTCCGAGCATGCGTCAAATTGTTTCGAGCATGCTTGTTTGTTTTTTGTTTTTTTCCCATCGGAATTCCATACAGATGAACAGATTTTGCCATAGGAATTTTTTCCGTCTGGAAAATTGAGAACCTGCTCTCTAAGTCCGTCGGAAATTCAGATGAAATGGGCCATACACACGGTCGGAATATCTGATGAAAAGCTCCCATCTGACTTTTTCCATAGGAAATTCTGACCGTGTGTACGCGGCATTAGAGTAAAAATGACCCCCATGGTTGGTGCCTGTGGGATAAAATCAGCCCCTATACTTTTAAATGGGAGTACAAGAAGCACCATCATTGGTGTCAGTGGGATAAAATAATTCCTATTGTTAATATAAGTGGGAGTAAAATCATTCTCATCTCTGATATAAATGAGATAAAATAATTCCCATCGCTGATATAAATAGGATAAAATAGCCATAATTTAGATCGTTGATATAAAATAATTCCCGTCAATTTTATAAGATATAAGAAAACAAAATCGCCATTGTTTATATAAGTGGGATAAAAAAAACAAAACATTAATATATATTTATCAGATTTGGCGACCCTTTAGATTAGGTAACGGAAGTGACGTTCCGTCAGCTGCGCATGCATCCACCGCTACCAAGTCTGCTAACCTGACAGAACACCTGCAGTCAGAAGAAGGCAGCAGCGTACATCTTACTACACTCAGCTATGTCTTGAATTTCAGATATTTTTAGCAATAAAGTGAGCGTATATTAATAAATATAGTACAGTGACAACTATGATGCTGTTTTGATGTTATATTTTGAAAGAAGCTGGACGCCAGTGTTTCGTCAGATTTGGCGACCCGTCAGATTTTGTTAACGGAAGTGATGTTCCATTGCCACCATCTTGCTACACCCCCTGCACTCGTCCACAGCAAAGATACAGTGAGAAGGTGGCAAGCGGACATCTTGTTACACCCACCGGAGTCTTGCATTTTACACTTATTTTTAACAGTAAACGGAGCTCATACAGGGACCCCCGAGTTACGAACGACTCCTACTTACGAACGAGGTGTAAGGCCCCATTCACACCTGAGTGTAGCGTTTTTGAGCATTTTGTCGCACGTATTCGCACTTTTGCGTTGTCCGATGTTTTAGAACTTCGTGGTTTTTATTTTAGCCAATAGGAAAAATGATAATCTCTTTCATCATTTGTTGCTATGTTTGTAGATTTTTTTTTTTATCTTCTTCCTGGGTGAATATTCTATTTCACAGAACAGATTAAAGCGACAAAACGCTCGTTGTCGCGCTAGACGCTTGAATCGAGCGTTTCCATTAGTTTCTATGGGAATTCAAAAACGCACACATCGGCACAATTCGCGCGGAAAAAAAAGGGTCCAGAACTTGTTTGAGCTTCAGGCGTTCAGCTTCAGGCGTTTTGGATTGGAGATGTGAACCATCTCCATTGACAATAATGGATTTTTTCCCCTCTAGCATTTTGTAGCTTCAGGCTACAAAACGCTCAGGTGTGAATGAGCCCTTAGGCCCCTTTCCACTATTTTTAGCGGCGCTATACCGTCGGATTTGCTGCGGGATTTGGCCGCTAGCGGTGCGGTATTAACCCCCGCTAGCGGCCGATAAAGGGTTAATACCGCCCGCAATGCGCCTCTGTATTGCCACGGTTTCCCATTGTTTTAAATGTGAAGGAGCGGTATACACGCCGCTCCTCTCACCGCTCCAAAGATGCTGCTGGCAGGAGATTTATTTCCCTCGGGCTTTTACATTGAGTAGGCAGTGCAGGAGTTTTTCAGGCGGTATAGCAGTGCTATTTTTAGCGCTGTACCGCCTGAAAAACTCCTCAGTGTGAAAGGGGTCTAAGTGAGGAGCTCCAAGAATCCTGCACTCCATCCTTAGCCATCGTTGCACATAAATGCTGAAAAACAACCTAATTACCTGCCTGCCTGTTCCTCTCCATACCCTGCTGTGTCCTATGCCTGTATTGCGGCGATCCAGCACACCCGGTGCCGCCACCATCTTCCTGTCCTGTGCCTTGCTGGAGTGAGCCATCCTGCCTGCCCATCCACAGGCCTGGTACGGTCCGGTGGCCTGCCGGGCTGCTAAAACCGCCTGGTCCGGCCTAGTGTAGCCTGCAGATCACCGCTCTTTCCTGCGCCGCTGTTCCGAATTACAAACAAATTCGACTTAAAGTGGATGTAAACCCCCAATTTTTTTTTTTTTTTTTTTTTTATGTCACAATGTAGAGTGTAAGATTTCCTATCATCAGTGCCCAGTCTTGCCACACAGAGTTAATCCAGCTCTGAGCAATCCTCTTTTATTGTTCAGTAAAAAATTAACAGACTTCCAGATAAAACCCTGTCTAAATAAAAAGTCCTTTCCTCTCTTCTTGCTTTGAGTGACAGATTATTTACATATCTAGCTTGGACATGTTTATCATATGTTATGTTTATCATAATATGTTGCGACCAATAAATGTATAGTGAAATTCTGTATTTTTAAATCCGTCTGACAATTTGGATGTTGAATTTTAAAAGCAGCGACAAGCCTGCTGATCTCACAGGTTTGCAAATGTCACAGAACACCGCTGCTTTGAAAATTCTACATCAAAACAGTCAGACGAATTTCAAAATACGGGGTAGATTCATAAAGAAGTTACGCTGGCGTATCTATTGATACGCCGTGTAACTTCTAGGATGCTCCAGCGTATCTTTTTTCTGTATTCAGAAAACATGATACGCCGGAATTTGGCTAAGATCCGACTGGCGTAAGTCCCTTACGCCGTTGTATCTTAGTTGCATATTTACGCTGGCCGCTAGGTGTCGCTTCCGTCGATTTCCGCGAGGAATATGCAAATCAGGTACATACGGCGATTCAGAAACGTACGCCCGCCCGGCGCATTTTTTTTATGTCGTTTACGTTAGGCTTTTTCCGGCGTAAAGTTACCCCTGCTATATGAGGCGTATCCTATGTTAAGTATGGACGTTGGGCCAGCGTCGAATTTTGTGTCGATTACGTCGTTTGAGTAAGTCGTTCGCGAATAGGGCTGTGCGTAATTTACGTTCACGTCGAAAGCATTGGCTTTTTGCGGGTTAATTTGGAGCATGCGCACTGGGTTTACGTTCACGGACGGCGCATGCGCCGTTAGTCAAAAACGTCATTTACGCGAGGTCATGTTTTATTTACATAAAAAACGCCCATCTTTTCACAATTTGAATTAGGCGTGCTTACGCCAGCGGAATTTACGCTACGCCGCTGTAATTTAGGGCGCAGGTTCTTGGTGAATACAGAACCTGCCTCACTAAGTTACGGCGGCGTAGCGTATCTGAGTTACGGCGGGCTATCTGAATCTTGCCCAATGTTTTTTTAATCCCACTGGATTAAAAAAAACATTGTTGATATAAGTGGGATAAAAAAAAAATCACCATTGTTGATATAAATGGGATCAAATATTTCCCATAATTCATATATTTGGTATAAAATAGTTCTCATCATTGATAAAGATGGGATAAAAAAAAAATCCCATGGTTGATATAAGTGGGATCAAATAATTCCCATAATTAATATAAATAATTCTCCACTCTGATATAAATGTGATAAAATAATTTCCACCGCTGATATCTATGGCATAAAATAATTCTCATCGCTGATATAAATGGGATAAAATAATAGCCATAATTTATATAAATGGTATAAAATATCCCATTATCGATAAAGGTGGGATAAAAAAAAAAATTTTTTTTATTGAACACGAATGTTTAGCATTAATCGATCGCCCTCCCTGTCCCGGATCCTGAAGGACAGACCTCTGGACACTGCAGGAAAACATCAGAAATCCCTGAACTGTCCTACGGGAATGTCAGAACTTGGCAACTTCATGGAGAGGATCCCAACTACATGGAGGGAACATTGGAGCAAATATGGATGACATTTTAATTTTATTTTATTAATGGTACACAGTGCCGAATGCCATTGATCTTGGGTGGTATAAAGCACACGATCTCCGACAATAACACAGACAGTTGTCACAGTACACAGAGAGGAAGCCGCTGTCCGAATCGTGCCCCCTCCTGTCCCCGCACACAGGTGTCACCGAGAATGACATATTCCTGCAGGTGAGCACGTGATGTTTTCCCGGGCGGAGCATGCGCGCTGACTGCAATCACGTGCCGTATGACAGCCGCTCTCTGCTTCCGGGATCGCTCCTCCCAGCAACCCATGTTCCTCCTGACACCCGCCGGTGTTCCGTGCTGTGCTCTCCGCTGACAGGTACTGAGGTACGTTTTACTGACCGGAGACCCCCCTTCCCCGGTACCCCACCACCAAGCATGTGTATCCCCTGTCCTGTCCCACCTGTCACCCTATAACACCCGAAACAGCCCCCCTATAAATATGACATGTACCCAGAACAGTCCCCCCCCCCCCACTATAAATATGACATGTACCCAGAACAGTCCCCCCCCCCCCCACTATAAATATGACATGTACCCAGAACAGCCCCCCTTATAAATATGACATGTACCCAGAACACCCCCCCCCCCCCTATAAATATGACATGTACCCAGAACAGTCCCCCCCCCTATAAATATGACATGTACCCAGAACAGCCCCCCCCCCTATAAATATGACATGTACCCAGAACAGCCCCCCCCCTATAAATATGACATGTACCCAGAACAGTCCCCCCCCTATAAATATGACATGTACCCAGAACAGCCCCCCTTATAAATATGACATGTACCCAGAACAGTCCCCCCCCCTATAAATATGACATGTACCCAGAACAGACCCCCCTATAAATATGACATGTACCCAGAACAGCCCCCCCCCCCTATAAATATGACATGTACCCAGAACAGCCCCCCCCCTATAAATATGACATGTACCCAGAACAGACCCCCCCCTATAAATATGACATGTACCCAGAACAGCCCCCCCCCCTATAAATATGACATGTACCCAGAACAGCCCCCCCCTATAAATATGACATGTACCCAGAACAGCCCCCCCCCTATAAATATGACATGTACCCAGAACAGTCCCCCCCCTATAAATATGACATGTACCCAGAACAGCCCCCCCCCTATAAATATGACATGTACCCAGAACAGCCCCCCCCCCTATAAATATGACATGTACCCAGAACAGACCCCCCCCTATAAATATGACATGTACCCAGAACAGACCCCCCCTATAAATATGACATGTACTCAGAACAGACCCCCCCTATAAATATGACATGTACCCAGAACAGACCCCCCTATAAATATGACATGTACCCAGAACAGCCCCTCCCCCCTATAAATATGACATGTACCCAGAACAGACCCCCCTATAAATATGACATGTACCCAGAACAGCCCCCCCCTATAAATATGACATGTACTCAGAACAGGCCCCCCCAAATAAAAATGACATGTACCCAGAACAGACCCCCCCCCCTATAAAAATGACATGTACACAGAACAGTCCCCCCCCTATAAATATGACATGTACCCAGAACAGTCCCCCCCCCCCCCTATAAATATGACATGTACCCAGAACAGCCCCCCCCCCTATAAATATGACATGTACCCAGAACAGACCCCCCCTATAAATATGACATGTACCCAGAACAGACCCCCCCCCTATAAATATGACATGTACTCAGAACAGACCCCCCCTATAAATATGACATGTACCCAGAACAGACCCCCCTATAAATATGACATGTACCCAGAACAGACCCCCCTATAAATATGACATGTACCCAGAACAGCCCCTCCCCCCTATAAATATGACATGTACCCAGAACAGACCCCCCTATAAATATGACATGTACTCAGAACAGGCCCCCCCAAATAAAAATGACATGTACCCAGAACAGACCCCCCCCCCTATAAATATGACATGTACCCAGAACAGACCCCCCTATAAATATGACATGTACCCAGAACAGTCCCCCCCCTATAAATATGACATGTACCCAGAACAGACCACCCCCCTATAAATATGACATGTACCCAGAACAGTCCCCCCCCCCTATATATATGACATGTACCCATAACATCCCCCCCCCTATAAAAATTACATGTACCCAGAACAGTACCCCCCTATATATATATGACATGTACTCAGAACATCCCCCCCCCCTATAAATATGACATGTACCCAGAACAGCCCCTCCCCCCTATAAATATGACATGTACCCAGAACAGACCCCCCTATAAATATGACATGTACCCAGAACAGCCCCCCCCTATAAATATGACATGTACTCAGAACAGGCCCCCCCAAATAAAAATGACATGTACCCAGAACAGACCCCCCCCCCTATAAAAATGACATGTACACAGAACAGTCCCCCCCTATAAATATGACATGTACCCAGAACAGTCCCCCCCCCCCCCTATAAATATGACATGTACCCAGAACAGCCCCCCCCCCTATAAATATGACATGTACCCAGAACAGCCCCCCCCCCTATAAATATGACATGTACCCAGAACAGACCCCCCCTATAAATATGACATGTACCCAGAACAGACCCCCCCCCTATAAATATGACATGTACTCAGAACAGACCCCCCCTATAAATATGACATGTACCCAGAACAGACCCCCCTATAAATATGACATGTACCCAGAACAGACCCCCCTATAAATATGACATGTACCCAGAACAGCCCCTCCCCCCTATAAATATGACATGTACCCAGAACAGACCCCCCTATAAATATGACATGTACTCAGAACAGGCCCCCCCAAATAAAAATGACATGTACCCAGAACAGACCCCCCCCCCTATAAATATGACATGTACCCAGAACAGACCCCCCTATAAATATGACATGTACCCAGAACAGTCCCCCCCCTATAAATATGACATGTACCCAGAACAGACCCCCCCCTATAAATATGACATGTACCCAGAACAGTCCCCCCCCCCTATATATATGACATGTACCCATAACATCCCCCCCCCTATAAAAATTACATGTACCCAGAACAGTACCCCCCTATATATATATGACATGTACTCAGAACATCCCCCCCCCCCTATAAAAATGACATGTACACAGAACAGTCCCCCCCCCCTATAAATATGACATGTACACAGAACAGTCCCCCCCCCCCTTATAAATATAACATATACTCAGAACAACCCCTCCCACCAAAAATATGGCATATACCCAGAACTGACCCCCCCCCCCCCCCCTGTTTTACATGAAAGAAGACTCGCTCATCCCTAGTATAAATCTCACTCCTTCACCTACTTCTCCCCTCTACAATCAGCATTTTATCTCTGATAAAGGGAACTTCCCTTTCCTGGATTGCAGTGAGTGTATACTGACCACACTAGGCAGTGATTTCATGTGACGGACAGTTTGTACAGCAGAGTGATGACATTTATCTATACTTGCCCCATACTGTACATTCTATCTGACCGTACTGTATTCTTCTTATAGCAAAAGGCTGCTGGAACCTTAGGGACACATATGCTGTCGCCAAACGCCAGGCTTAGAGATAAGTATGGGCGTGTACAGACAGCATACGTCCCTTGGTATTGAGTCCTTGTTTTTCCTTGAATGCCCCCTATGGTCACCCATGGCACACGCTTCTTTGATGCACACAGACACCTGTGACCTTTCCTAGTCATTTGATTAACATCTTAAGAGACCTGGAAGGCTTGTACCTTTAATTCAGGGATATGCAATTAGCGGACCTCCAGCTGTTGCAGAACTACAAGTCCCATGAGGCATAGCAAGACAGCCACAAGCATGACACCCAGAGGCAGAGGCATGATGGAACTTGTAGTTTTGCAACAGCTGGAGGTCCGCTAATTGCATATCCCTGCTTTAATTGGACAGCATCCCCTGAAGAAGCCTGACATATGGGCGAAACATGTTGGGCACTCCATCTCACAGTGCTGTATCCATAAAACTCTATTGATATGTACTTTGCCAGTTGTTCTCTTTTAACAATTTATTCTCTTGTATTTATTTAATCAAGGGATGCGGTGCTAATAATAAGTTGGCGTGCCTGTAGTTATAAAGTCCTTTTCTTCTTATATCATATTGTGTTTTGATTGTATTTTTGTTTTGTTTTTGCAAATGGTGAAAATTTGATATTCTTTAAAGCGTTGTGTTGGTAAATTCTGAAAATATTTCCTGCTGCTCTGTCAGAAGTTGGGTGGCACATAGCAATCAATCGCAATCAATAGCCCAGTGTATTTCATTTATTCTTTTTCATAAAAATATACTTAAAGGGTTACTAAAGGAATTTTTTTCTTTTTTAGCTTTACCTTACTGCAGTCCTGGTTTCATGTCCTCATTGTTCATTTTTGCTTTGATGTTGCTGTAATTCTTCTCTGTTCTGGACACTTCCTGGTTGTCTGTTTCCTGATCACCACAGTACTGGGAGATTTCTCACTGTGGTCACTAATCAAGGAGGTGTGATTACTGTGTGTCAGCACCAATCCAGTTTAGTTTTACAATCCATCACTGCCCTCTATTGGCTCTCTGGCTCTGTACATCAGAGAACCAGGAAACAACAGCAAAAACTAAACTAAACTGTAGGTACATTATATGATTGATTTTTATCTATTTTTAATCATTTTTAAAAGGAATCTGTTAATTATTATGTCTCTATACCCCGTACACAGTCATTTCAGCTAAAAAATGTTTTCCTTTAGTGACCCTTTAACCACTTGGGATCCGCGCTATGGACGAAAGACGTTTACAGCGCGGCTCTCAAGTGCCGGGTGGACGTCCCTGGACGTCCTGTTGTTGTGATTCCCCGTGCGCACCGCTGGGGGCGTGCAGCGGGGAAACAACGTGCCCGGCGCATCACTCGGGAGCCGATGCGTGTGCCTGGTGGCCGTGATGTCCGCCAGACACCCGCGATCGACAGTGACAGCAGGGACGTGGAGCTCTGTGTGTAAACACAGAGCTCCACGTGCTGTCAGGGAGAGAGGAGACCGATCTGTGTCCCTTTACATAGGACACAGCATCGGTCACCTCCCAAAGTCAGTCCCCTCCCCCCACACAGTAAGAACACACCCAGGGAATACATTTAACCCCTTCCTCACCCCCTAGTGTTAAAGGAACACTAAAGGTTTAGATCAATTGATTGCTGTAAGCTAGAGCATTTAAATATCACTTACCTCGTTTTTCCTTTTGACCTCTAAAATACAGTAATCCAGGTTTGAAAATGCCATTTCCTGTCTCTCCTGTTCTTGCTTTCCACCAGCATCTGAGCCGTTTTGCATGGTGGAAAGCAGAATGTGCGCACCCCCTCCCTATGACTACAGCCCTGCGGGAAGATGCTCTCTTATCCCTCACAGGCATGGAGGCTAAGCCTAATGGGAACTGTAGTTCCCATTAGGCCGTGATGTAGCCAGAATGAATGCGCACCGCAAACCAGGAAGTCAGTGAGAATAATGATTCAGGTGTGACGGAGGTGAATAAAACAGCTCGATTTCAACAGGTATCAAACTAGTTATAATGCAAAACATTACTTTTTACTTTATCAGCTACTGTCAGACTTTAATTTAACAAACCCTTTAACCCCTTCACTGCCAGTCACATTTATACACTAATTAGTGCATTATTATAGCACTGATCGCAGTATAAATGTGAATGGCCCCAAAATTGTGTCAAAAGTGTCCAATACGTCCGCCGCAATATCGCAGGCCTGACAAAAAAATCGCAAATCGCCGCCATTACTAGTAAAAAAAAAAAAAAAAAATCATAGATCTATCCCCTATTTTGTAGGCGCTATAACTTTTGCGCAAACCAATCAATATACGCTTATTGCGTTTTTTTTTAATTGGGATATTATTATAACAAAAAGTAAAAAATATTGTGTTTTTTTTTCAAAATTTACAGTTTTTTATGTTTATAGCGCAAAAAATAAAAATCGCAGAGGTGATCAAATACCACCAAAAGAAAGCTCTATTTGTGGGAAAAAAATGATAAAAATATAATTTGTATACAGTGTTGTATGACCGCGCAATTGTCATTCGAAATTTGTCAGCGCTGAAAGCTGAAAATTGGTCTGGGCACGAAGGGGGTTTAAGTGCCCAGTAATGAAGTGGTTAATGCATCTTTTTCTTGTTTATTAAGAAAAAAGTATATTTTTTGTTTGCCAAATAGAAGCCAATATTCACAATTTTTTTTTTTAAGCCTTTCTTGCATGATATGTGCCATTTCCGATGTCCCTAGGGGCGGTAATAAGTGCAGTTGCCATTATTTCACAATGAGATTTATTTTTATTTATTTTTTTATGAGAAGTTTAGCTTATCTTTCTTAACCACTTATCTGCAGGGCACTTTCACCCCCTTCCTGACCAGGCCAATTTTCTGCTTTTAGCGCTGTCACACTTTGAATGACAATTGCGCAGTCATGCTACACTGTAACCATGTGCACTTTTTATAATTTTCTTCACGCAAATAGAGCTTTATTTTTGTGGTATTTAATCACTTCTGTTTTTATTTTTTATTTTAAAAAATAAATAAAGGCCCAAAATGTTGAAAAAAATGTTTTTCTTAGTTTCTGTCAGTAAATTTTGTAAATTAGTAATTTTATTCTTTCACTGATGGGCGCTTATGAGGTGGCACTGATGAGGCGGCACTGATAGGTGGCACTGACGTTCCCTGATAGCTGACACTGGTGGGCACTGGTAGGCGTCATTAAAAAGCGGTATTGATGGGTTTTACTGATGGGCATCACTGATATGTGACACTAAAAGCCAGCACTGACTGGTATCACTAATGGGCACTGATTTCTGGCCGTGGTGGGCACTGGTTGCTGGCACTGGTGGGAAATGGTTGCTGGCACTGGTGGCGCTCTAATGTAATCAGGGCACTGATCATCAGTGCCCTGATTACATTTCTCACTGTCCCCTGCGAGGAGATGCCGCTGATCGGCTCTCCTCGCCACACACTCTGCCAGTGTGAGGCGAGGAACGCCGATAACCGGCACTTCCTTGTTCACATGTGACTGGCTGTGATTGGACACAGCCGATCGCATGATTAAAGAGCCGCGTCGTCGGGTCTTTACAGAGATTGGGGTCGTGTTGGCGGCTATTTACAGAGATCGGGGTCATGCGTCCTAGCAACATGGTGCGATGTCCCTGCGGGTGCACAGGAGTGACCATTCTTGTGCACCATCATATGACGTCCACCCAGAACGAGAGCCGCACCGTCCCGCCATCATTTGGCGGTGGGTGATAAACAGTAGATGATCCGATTGTGTCTGACACTCCTGTGATAACTGTTGTCCAATCAGGCTGTTTTTGGGGGGACTGGTACCTTGTTTACATTGGTAGGGCTCTGTCCTGTGTAAATTCATGACAATTGCTGGGTGCCGTCGGTAATCCATTGGCCGGTGTTCTATCGAGAAGTGCCCGCTATCGAGAAGTGCCCGGCTCGAACTGCACAATGGCTGAGTTTAGGATCAGCTGTTGTGTCGACGAGACGGCGCCTGCACACAATAGCGGCCACTTCTTGATAGCACACAGTGCGCTGCCGAGGCACGTTCATGTCGATGAGGTGCGGATTTTTACATGCTGGGGCCAGATTGTTAAATGATGGGCAGTGCTGATAAAATGGGGGCGGATTTTTAAATTCTGCCCATTGCTGCAAAACACGTATTTTTCTGATACAAAAACCCGCTCTTCAGTTTACTAAACACTAGAGGTCGACTGATATATTGGCCGATATTTGGTCATTTTTGATAAATCAGCATCGGCCGATTATTATCAAAATTAGGCCGAAATTTAACACCGACCGCCGTTCCTCCTCCCACTCAGCGGCTCTGGCACGCATCAAATGCCACGCTGAGTGTGTGAAACTGACAAGTAACAGAGAGGAGAGAGAGAGGAGCTGTCAGAATTGACCTCGATGTCGGGGATGGGTGGGACCCGGCAGCTATCAAACACCAGCCAATGGGATGGTATCTGGGCGAGCCGATATGTGTAGGTGGCCCCGCCCCCTTTCATAAGAAATCCAATCATTGGTGCAATATAGTTCCAACTGCCAGTGCCATCTGTCAGTTCCAAACCAGTGCCACCTGCCAATGCCATCTGTTCCAAACCAGTGCCACCTGCCAGTGCCAACCAGTGCCATTTGTACTGAGGACATCAAGTGTGTGCTAGAGTGACAGGACCAAGCAGGAAGGAGTGGAGTGGGTGTTTTTTTTTTTTTTATATCGGCCATTGGGCCGCCCCAATCTGCTATTGTGCGCAGGCGCCGTCTCGCTGCCACAACAGCTGATCGTAAACTCAGCTGTTCTTGGCACTATTCGATGGGGGGGCACTTCTCGACAGAACATTGGTACCCGGTGATCATCATCTGCTGTGTTTAATAACAGCGTGGACATGCGCGCGCCCCCGTACCTGGAAGTGTCAGATCACTTATACTGGATACGTGATCTGATGCAGCCGATCCGCCTTGCTGCCATATATCTAGACTATACGGTTGGCAAGCGGTTAATAAACTGTTTAGTGTTAAAGCTGGTGGGTCGGTATGTCCTCCTGGTTCTAGTGTTTGTAAAAGGAATAGTTCTCCATGGCAGCACCCATGATTTCCTGTAAACAGAACCACCCATCTCCGCCGCCTCTGTTTTCATTGGTTACAAAGATTCTTAGCTGAGCTGTGATGTTTGTGGAGCTGGTGCATTGAGATTGTCGATGTCTGTAACCATTGGTTATCAGTACTGTATTAAGACTAGAATGATTGTACAACTGAACCAATAGGCCGATATAAGAGGTGAGTACCCCCCCCCCCCCCCCCCATTTTCTGAATGCAGCAAAATCCTGTATTTCTACTTTCCATGGACAGAGACCTTCACTAATCCCTTTACAAAGGTTTTTATTAACAGAATACAAGAAAATAAAAGTTTACAGAGCCAACGGACCATAACCATCACCCAGAGTGCAAAGCATAATTCCGACGTTACCTCTGGGATACATTAAAGGTGCTGTAAAGGTACAATATTTTTCCCCTAAACAGCTTCCTTTACCTTAGTGCAGTCCTCCTTCACTTACCTCATCCTTCCATTTTGCTTTTAAATGTCCTTATTTCTTCTGAGAAATCCTCACTTCCTGTTCTTCTGTCTGTAACTACACACAGTAATGCAAGGCTTTCTTCCTGGTGTGGAGTGTTGTGCTCGCCCCCTCCCTTGGACTACAGGAGAGTCAGGACGCCCACTAACACACAGCTCCTTTCTCTATCTGAAACGTAGAGGGCGTCCTGACTCTCCAGTAGTCCAAGGGAGGGGGCGAGCACGACACTCCACACCAGGGAGAAAGCCTTGCATTACTGTGTGGAGTTACAGACAGAAGAACAGGAAGTGAGGATTTCTCAGAAGAAATAAGGACATTTAAAAGCAAAATGGAAGGATGAGGTAAGTGAAGGAGGACTGCACTAAGGTAAAGGAAGCTATATAGGGATTTTTTTTTTTTACCTTTACAACCCCTTTAAGTCTTTGACTTTGTATATTATTGTTATTTCAGGTTCCTAACCTCATGTTTTGCAATGCTGATTAGACTTTACTTTTGAACATATGATTGTCTTTTTGAAATTTGTTGGCCGCATGACTTCTTTTCTCCCTCTTCTTTTTCTTTTCCTCCTTTTTTTTTTGCTCTTTCTTTCTTAATTTGCTCTTCTTTTTCATCCTGTTTACTTCTGGTTCTACTTTTTCTTTTAAAATACTCTCTTGGTCATTTTTACAATATGCATAGTTGTTTTTGGATGCTCACAGGTTTTTCTTGTAGCATGTTATTATGATATTTGTGTACAGTACTATACCCATCTTGTCTATATTTATCATGATACCCGCTGTATCTGTGTATACTCATTTTCTGTGAAGCTGTTTGTTCTATATTTCATTTTGGAAATTTAGAATACAAAGCTATTTCCAAAGACTGGAATAGTTGCTCACAGCAACCAACCAGATCATTGTTTTCTTTTAGCAGCTGGAAGGGCTTTTTTTTCCTTCAGTTTCATGCACTTATCTTTTCATGATCCTTGTATTTGTGTCCTGAATAAATTCCACTGGATTAAATGTCCATGTGACCTACTTTCCTATTTCCTGTTTCTCCTCTGTCACATGTTAGTAAACTGAGGTTTGTGACCGGTTTTGTCAGACCGGGAAAAAGTGCCATCCCTTTTACATGGATGTAACACAGACGGGACTGTGATGGGAAGGGGACTGCACTGTATGGGGCACTGTGATGTAAAGGGGGCTGCACTGTAAGGTAGAATGTGATGGGAAAGGGGCTGCACTGTATGGGGCACTGTGATGGGAAAGGGACTGCACTGTATGGGGCACTGTGATGGGAAGGGGACTGCACTGTAAGGTAGACTGTGATGGGAAAGGGACTGCACTGTAAGGTAGACTGTGATGGGAAAGGGACTGCATTGTAAGGTAGACTGTTATGGGAAAGGGACTGCACTGTAAGGTAGACTGTGATGGGAAAGGGACTGCATTGTAAGGTAGACTGTTATGGGAAAGGGACTGCACTGTAAGGTAGACTGTGATGGGAAAGGGACTGCACTGTAAGGGGCACTGTAATGTCAAGGGGGGCTGCACTGTAAGGGGCACTGTAATGTAAAGGGGGGCTGCACTGTAAGGGACACTGTGATGGGAAAGGGGCTGCACTGTATGGGGCACTGTGATGGGAAAGGGACTGCACTGTAAGGGGCACTGTGATGGGAAGGGGACGGCACTGTGATGGGAAAGGGACTGCACTGTATGGGGCACTGTGATGGGAAGGGGACGGCACTGTGATGGGAAAGGGACTGCACTGTATGGGGCACTGTGATGGGAAGGGGACTGCACTGTATGGGGCACTGTGATGGGAAAGGGACTGCACTGTAAGGGGCACTGGAATGTAAAGGGGGGCTGCACTGTAAGGGACACTGTGATGGGAAAGGGACTGCACTGTAAGGGGCACTGTGATGTAAAGGGACTGCACTGTATGGGGCACTGTGATGTAAAGGGGGGCTGCACTGTAAGGTAGGCTGTAATGATTGCAGTGCAGTCTCCTTTATATCACAGCTGCCCCCCCTTTCTCTCTAATCACAGTGCCTCCTTTCACTCTCTACTTCCCCTTGTACACAGTCCTACCTTTGACAAGGGCAGAGGCAGGATTCAGCCTGTGTCCTCTCCCACCTTTCCCAACTATGTCATCCTATTAACAGGACAGGCGGCGGGAGGAGCTGCACATCTGAATGTAGGGTGGGAGTTCCCCAACTTATCATAATATTAATGATTACCCGCTTGTAACATGAGGAGGAGGCCCCTTTCACACTAAGGCGGGAGGTGCTGTGGTGGTATAGCGCCGCTATTTTTAGCAGCGATATACTGTCGGAATTGCGGCGGTATTCGGCCGATAGCGGTGTGGTTTTAACCCCCGCTAACGGCTGAAAAAGGGTTAATACCGCCCGCAATGCACGTCTGCAGAGGCGCATTGCTGGCGGTATAGCCGCGGTTTCCCATTGCTTTCAATAGGAATTGGAGTGGTCCTGCTAGCACACCGCTCCAGTGTAGGTCCAGTTTGCAGGCGATATTTTTAGCGCAATAGCGCCTGCAAACCGCCACAGTGTGAAAGGAGCCATAGGTATGGCCACACAGCAGGAGGTGAGTGGTGACTGCAGGTCTGTGATAGCCCTGTCCAAACCTCGATAGCTGCTCACCTCCCGCTGTGTGGCCCGGTTATCAACAGGTCATGTACCGGTCCATGGTTTTTGGATGCCCACTTCTTGCGTCATCGTCCCCCCCTTTGCCATTCAAAAACACTTGATTTCTTTATGGAGTGTTCACCATAAACCTGTTGTAACAGAGCTAAAGTTTCACTCGCAATTTAGAACATGTCGGAGCACGCCTGAGTGCGAATGGCTGTGTGACTCACCACCATTGTGATACGCTGTGGACATTCCGGGAATAAAGTGTCACACCTTATGATATGTTATAACAATCGATGCAGTTAAGCAGTCGCTAGATCGTTATCACAAGCAGCAGAAGGGGACATTCCTTCTGACAGCAATAAAAGTGATCAAAACATTTTTTGTTAAAGGGACAGTGTAAAAATAAAATAAGAAAAAAAAACTAAATTTAAAGTGCCATCGTGCCTCCGTGCTCGCGTATAGAAGTGAACGCATACGCAAGTCGCGCCCCCAAATGTAAACCATGTTCAAGTCACACATGTGAGGTGTAGCCACGATAAGCACAAGAGCAATAATTATAGCACTAGACCTTCTCTGTAACTCTAAACTGGTAACAGTAAAAAGATAAATAAAACATTGCCTATGGAGATTTTCATAGTTTGTTCCCATTCCACGAGCATGCGCAATTTTAAAGCATGACATATTGGGTATCTACTCGGTGTAACATCATCTTTCACATTATACAAAAAATTGGGCTAACTTTTTTTTTTTTTTTTTTTTTTATTCATGTATTTCTTTGAAAAAAAAAAATGCATTTGAAAGACCACTGCACATATACAATGTGACATAATATATTGCAATGATCACCATTTTATTCTCTATGGTCTCTGCTAAAATTTTACATGTACAGTAAAACCTTGGATTGCGAGCATAATTCGTTCCGGAAGCATGCTTTTAATCCAAAGCACTTGTATATCAAAGCAAATTTCCCCATAAGAAATAATGGAAACTCAGATGATTCGTTCCACAACCATTTATTTATAAGTCCTTCAGTTTATACTCCATATAAAAAGATTACAGCAAAGTGATAGGTTGTGTAACCATAAAATGTCCATCCACAAGGAGATTAGAAGCAAAATCCAGCAGGAGCTCCAGAGTATAAAAGAGAAGAGAGGCACCTCTAAGTGTAGCAATAAGTTGCTAAATGTTGTACCTTCATTAAATGTAACCATTTTGCTACACTTAGGCCCGGTACACACGAGCAAACATGTAAGATGAAACCGGTCCGTCGGACCGGTTTCACCGTACATGCCTGCCAGAGGGCTTCTGTACGATGGTTGTACTAACCATCGTACAGAAGTCCGCGCGTAAACAATACGCGGGGCGTGTCCGCGTCGTCGCCACGGAGACGTGGGCGGGCCTGCCATTTAAAGGCTTCCACGCATGCGTGGAAGTCATTCGACGCATGCAAGGCATGGCGGGCGCTCGGTCATGTACGGTAGGTCTGTACTGACGACCGTACATGTCTGAGCGGGCAGGATTCCAGCGGACGGTTTTAAAACACGTTCAGGAATATTTGCCCGCTGGGAAAAGGCCCGGCGGGCAAATGTTTGCTGGAATTCTGCCCGCTCGCGCCTACACACGACCGAACATGTATGCTGAAACTGGCCCGCGGACCAGTTTCAGCATACATGTTTGGTCGTGTGTACGGGGCCTCAGAGTCGGTTCACACTTCCGCGGCACGACTTTGGGGTGACTCTGCAAGTCGTCCTGAGGATGACTTCAGAGGCGATTTACAAAACGACTTCTGTATAGAAGTCAATGTAGGTCGCCCCTAGCCGCCCCCGAAGTCGTACAGGAACCTTTTTCTAAGTCGGAGCGACTTGCGTCGCTCCTATTAGAACGGTTCCATTGCATTGAATGGGACGCGACACGTCAGTTGTGTCGCCCCAGTGTGAACCGGGTCTTAGAGGTGCCTCTTTTCTCTATACTCAGTTGTGACATGACACTACTTGTATATCAAGTCAAGATTTATAAAAAAAAATAAAAATAGCTTGTCTTGCAAAACGCTCTCAAACCAAGGTTTTACTGTAATTTTTGAGGGGTTCGAAGTAATTATCTAGCAAAAAATACAGATTTCTAACTTGTAAGCAACTAGGGGTGCTGAAATTAATTGATGCATTGCAATTTGGGTGTCTCCGATCCGGCATCGATGCGTGTGACCTGAATACTTTGAAGTGCAAAGGAAGTATTGGAAGTCTTTTAGACCTCCGATCCCTCCATAAAGAGTACCTGTCACCACCTATTACTGTCACAAGGGATGTTTATATCACTGACTCTCATTAAAGTGGAGTTCCACCCATAAATATAACATTACATCAGTAGTTTTAAAAAAATGTCATTAGTCCTTTACGAAATTTTTTTTATTTTTTTAGATGCCTTCAAAGTGTTGTTGCTAGGCAGAATAGTTAATCCTCCCACTTCCTGCACCTAGGTGCTTAATGCTTCCTAACCTACACCGCACAGACTCCTGGGAATGTAGTGGGTGTAACTTCCCAGGAGTCTGTGCATTCCCCAGTCTCAAAGAATCATGTGACTTGGACAGCACAGGTGCTGAAACCTGATCTGACACTGCTTGTGCAGCACTGAGCATGTGTGAGATTTGCAAGGCTGAAATCCAGGAAGTCATACAGTCTGGCTTCATGATGCCCACACTTAAGATGGCCCCAGTCAATTTCTATTTTATAAAGTGTCTAAATGCTGTAACAACCTAACAAAACGGACCTTAGTTTACAGACTAACTTTACTAGAATACATTAAGCTTGTGTATTACAGGGGTATTTATATTTAAAAAGTGAAATTGTGGCCGGAACACCGCTTTAATAGAAAGAAGGGGCCAGTAAATGCAGCCCCCTCTGCCCCTCCTATCCAGGTGTACAGGGGGCCACATGGTCTATTGAGACCCCTGTATATACGCCCCTGATGATGGCTTATCTGCGTCTACAGCACAGAAGATGAGAATTACGTTTGCTAAAATGACTGCAATGTGTATAATTGACTTTGGATAGTATTGCTTTCACATTAGTGTCCCTTATGGGACAGTGGGTAAGGCTTCGCTCATGCGGATGTGTACACCTGTGTAAGGGCCACGTTGTATTTGCACAGAATGCACAGGTGTTTCATGCATCTCCTTGCAGGCAGCCCTAATCCTGTCATTTGGGACACAGCGGTTGCACAGGTACAGCCACTGCTCCCAATTTGACATCCATGTGGGTGCATGCCCCTGAATGTAGGCAGTGTGCTTGTCACTGTGTCTGTGCAACTGCTACACCCCAATTGACTAGAATGGAACTGTCTGCATGGGGATGCATGGAACACGTCTTCATATCATGCAAGCATAACAAGGCCCTCACAGGGTTGTATACTTAAGTACACCCATTTGAACAAGGCCTAACTGTTGCAACCCTGGTTGATTGATAGAGTGGTTGCCCAGCCAGCATGTGTCAAGCACAGGTGGCAACTGGCGGTTCTCCAGCTGTTGCGGAACTACAATTCCCATGAGGCATTGCAAGGCTGACAGTTAAAAGCATTACTCCCACAGGCAGAGGCATGATGGGACTTGTAGTTCTGCAACAGCTGGAAGGCCGCCAGTTAGAGGGACATGAGATTGTCACCTGGTGGGACTGAACCATCCACACTGGGCAACTGTAATTTCATATTTGTTGCCAGTTCCACCTGTGCTATATGTGAGATTCTCTAACATTGTTTGTGCCCATGTACATTTCTTGTGTATATGACATTATCGCCAAGCTCTTCCTTCAGGAAGTAAGTTGCATGTTTTTTAGAACTGATGTAAATGATGATCAGGAAACGGCAAGGCTTTAAACCTGTCATTATAAATAACATAACTTTCCTTTTTTGAATCCATAATCCTCTGCAGTGGGAACCTGTTCAGTATTTTACTTCCCTTTACTTAAACTCTTCCTAATAAGCTGTTCTGTTTTCACAGGGCCCTTTGTGTAAGACGTCCGAGACACCCTGCCTGGGGGCAGAGCTTCCATGAGCCGCAATGCTGGGCAGAAGGCCTGGCAAGAAAAATGCCCCAGCCAAGGGCAAAGGAGTAGCTGCAGCCAAAGAGGTAATGCGTGCGTCACCCATATGATGCTAAAAAGTGTCAGAGATTCCTGCATCTGAAGGAACAATACTAACCAGAACAGTTACATTCTAAAAAATCGTCTTCTCATACTGTACCGGGAATCTAAGGGAATAATATAATTGGCTGTTATAGGAAAGTCCCAATCTCCCCGCTTCAGTTTTCCGCACCAGGGATGGAGGCACACTATACGTGAGCCTCATTTTAAGTCCCAAATTCCCCCCATTTTTCATTTATACTAGGGATGGAGGCTTTTCAACAGGGCTGACAGTGTTCCCCTGCCACCCAGATGTTTGGTTTTTGGTTGTTGCTTTTAACCCTGGATGATTTTATACCAGTCCAGGTTTTACACACTTGGTCACGGAGGTCATCTGTGCCCTAGCAACTACACAGCTTGGTCATTATGTGGTATTACCACGGGGTTCGAGCGGTGGTCTCTGCATTTCCAGGACCTCCTTTAGCCTGTTGCTCAGAAGCTGTGATGCGCTCTGTGCGTCCCCCCCTCTCCCCCGGCCCCTCCCCTGGGGCGGGGGGAGCTTCCTGGGGGGGCGGGTGGCGTCCCACAGCGCATCGGCGTCACACAAAATGCCTCACGTGTGTCGCCGCTCTGGCGTCACTAGCGCACGGCATGAGTTATTCCAACTTGGCCGGCATGGTAGAGAAATATGGGCGTCTCTGTGGGCGGGTTTCAGCGGCAGAGCCCCGCCCAGCCTGTACCATGCCAGCGTGACGCAGGTATTTAAGTCAACGTGCACGTGTGTGGGACGGCTATATCCCACCTCCCCCTACCCAGTCTTGTTGCTATCACCCTTAGATGATACACCTCATTGCAGCAGGTCATCTCCTCCAGAAGCTCCACAGGCAAGTCACTTCTAGGTCACTACATATAACAACAACATGTCAATTTTTTGCGGCATACAATGACATGGTGACAATAGATTTTTTACTCTTTTAAGAACCTTTGTGATAGCCATTACGGTTTATCACCAAGACTCCCTACAGTGGCTATCGTTATATCATGCCTTCAAGGGGAAGGGGGTCTTTGTATGCGGTGCCGCCCCCACCCAGCGCACAACTCGAGTATACCTCTGCTTCCGGGACAGACTATTTTACTGGCCCTGGACCTACAGTCTCCACAATTCCCTGCATGAACTTTATGTATTTACTCAGGGTGGGCTATTTTGCCTTTCCCTGGGACCCCTTACCATTTGACCAACTTATTTATTATCATTTTTTGTAGACAATTCCCAGCATCCGCCCCTGAAGAGTGTTTATACACGAAACGCGTCGGGAAATAGGGATGCAGTTTCAGGTCAACACTACATTATCTACTCAGAACATCATCTGCCTAATGAATTTTGGTTTTACTGTTTTTAACATGCTCACCCCTTATGTCATGCTGCTCAGATGTTTCATGATTGTGTGTGTATGTGTGTATGTATATATATATATATATATATATGAAATAGTTTTTTATGTTATTAAGCTATTTATACGACTACGTGATGCCATGTTGATATATTGTGTATCCCTGACATTTTTAACACACACACACATATTATGTGTGTTTGTATGGATTGACAATTATCCTTAATGTTTTTCTCTGTATATGGTTTTGTTTGCTTACATGCATTCTATCCAATTTCTTATACTCAATAAACATACATCTGTATGCAATCTACCATCACCATGTTGAAGAGCCTCATTTAAAGTCCCAATCTCCCCGCTTCAGTTTTCAGTAACAGGGATGGAGGCACACTATATGCGAGCCTCATTTAAAGTCCCGAATTCCCCCCATTTTTCATTTATAGGAAACAGGAACAGTTCTTCCATGTAATGATTTTATGCTCTTTTCTGCACTCAAAGCTGAGCCCCAACCTTATCTACAGTACTGTGATAAAATATATAAGGAAAAGCGCCAAAAGACAGTGATGCAGATACTAAAAGATAATGATAATAATAACTTTGTGAAAATGTCATGGATAAGAAAGATTATCACATGACTGGAGCAGCTTCAGTGTAAATTGATAAATAATAAGGAATAAACCGCGCTAAATGCTACATACAACAAAGTAAATAATGAATCATTAAAATAAATGATGAAACACAAAAAAAAACACTAAAAAACAACAATCGCTGGAAAAAGTCCCCAGTGAAAAAAGTGTTTGTGCTGTTGGAACAGTGTTGGAAGTCTCATACACAGTGCTGTGACTTGAAATATGGATGAAAAAATCCCGTGCTCTTTATGTGCTTAAATAGGGTGCCCCCCTAGTAGATGTGCACGCACCCTTGGGATTGGACCAACTATCGCTAGTTGGATCAAATGCATTTGTGGGGCGACCCCTGTAGGTATCCTCTGGACCGGCTGGGTTCACACTATTGTGAATTTAATGCGGATTTCCCCTCATCCAAATTGCATGACAGGAGATTGTGACTCTCAATGGAGCCGGTTCATCTCTAGAGTGACCACGGAGCGCACTGATGAAGAGTCCTGTGCGTCTTTGGCTTTGTTTCAGGTCCAAATTCAGCTACAAATTCGGACCTGAAATGGTGAATGAGGACGCACTAGACCCCCTGGTGCGAGCGGCGCCGCACACAGTGTGAACCCAGCCTGATGCATATGGCCAGCCTTGGCGTCTACCCCATTTTGCAGTCTTATTTCGCTACCACAGCTGTAAAGACAAACAATAGAATCAGTATATGTGTATAAAGGATGGCAGCTTCTTTCGTGGCACACAAATGGATCTGTGCAGCTGAAACCGCATATGTGTATAAGTATATGTTCTGTGTTTTAGGTTATTTTCTGTCCTATGTTTGTTCTAAAAGCTGATTACTGTAGAGTTTGGTAGTGGTTAGAGAGGTCTGTCATTACAGTTCATGATGGTATACCACTGATTCCATGTGCTTTTAGTTGTTTAAATTCTTGTTTGAGTGTTTTCTTCTCTTTTTTTCCCGGTGTGTAGCTTGGCTTGTTTGTAGACTTCAATCCGGAGGATATGATGATGGGAATCCCAGATGATGCAGACGATGGAGACCTTGAGGCAGAGCTGGCCGCCCTTACTGGTGGGAAAGTGGCACCCAAGGCAAAGCCTAAAGGAAAAGGTGAGTAGAGCTTCAATGGCACCCCTCCTCACCCACTGCCGCTAATTATTTGGGATGGGTAATTACTCTGCCAACTGCATGTGGTCAACTACTTTTACATGTCCAACATTAGAGGTAGGGGTTGCACTGATACTGAGTACTTGCACAAGTTCTCATACTCGTGCAACTGCTCCTGATACCAAAACCAATACTTTTGTGGTGCGATTTGAGCCCATACAAAATTAATAGGCTCATACGCACTGCAAAGAATTGCATATGATTTGAACAGGAATGTGGTGCGATTCCTGTCTGAATCGCATGCATTTTCCTGCGCTGCTCCAGTGTGAACCCAGCTTACCATAGTGACTTTGAGCCTGAGCTGAGTTTACACAGGAGTGGTGCGGGAAACCTCCCTGCATGACAAATTCCACCATCTCTGGCTCCTGATCCTACTGTGTACATGAGCGGCTGCAGCTTGGGCTCCTCCTGCCTCTCCCATGGCTCCCTCCCCCCAGCCTCCAGCAGTTTCAGCCATCCACTGGACCCCCCCCAGACAACAAAAAGCAGCTTTACAGATCCAGGATTTGAAATCCCTCCTCTCCTTGCAGTGCTGTCAGTATGAAGATAGCTTCTGATTGGTCAGCACCTTGACGGTTGGCATGCATCTTTAAGCTGTGTGCCTTTTTGCTCTTTGTTGTGTTTTTTTTTTCACTCTGTGTTATGCTTCTCATTTGCATTGAGATACTTGTTGCATTGCTTGTATTTAAAGCGGAGGTTCACCCTTTAAAACATTTTTTGACACTAGACAAAGTCGTGCCATCCTACCGACACAAGGACGGTGTTTTTTTTTTTTTTTTTTTCAGCACATACCTGTTAATCCCGATTTTCACCTCACGGCGTTCCCGCGGGAGTGGGCGTTCCCAAGCACTGCCTGTGATTGACAGGCTTCCGAACGGCGCATACTGCGCGTCACAGGTTGCCGACAGAACCCGAACGTCGGTGCGCAGGCGCCGTATAGAGCCGCACCGACGTTCGGGTTTTTCCGGCAACCTGTGACGCGCAGTATGCGCCGTTCAGAAGCCTGTCAATCACAGGCAGTGCTTGGGAACGCCCACTCCCGCGGGATCGCCGTGAGGTGAAAATCGGGATTAACAGGTATGTGCTGACAAAAAAAAAAAAAAAACACCGGCCTTGTGTCGGTAGGATGGCGCGACTTTGTGTAATGTCAAAAAAATTTTTAAAGGGTGAACCTCCGCTTTAACTGGAAAATACTTAAAGAAAAATAAAAAAATTACTAGATTAAAAAAAAAAAAAAAGTGAAACTATGGGCAAAATCAAAAATGTCATCTATGATACAGTGTGCTTCTAGCATTAGCACAGCAGTTTTTGTTTTTCCGAGTCCCCCATGTAACATAGTTTTCCCCTTCTGCCCATTTTCACCTACCCCAGTCATGCATCCACAGCTGTGTATCTAGCGCTCCATACACACCCTTATCTATGAAAAAATGGTGACCATTGGGCACCCCTCAAAATATTTATATGGTTTGTCCGTACCCCTGTATCTGTCATAACGAAACTAAAGGTAAAAATAATTGTGACTAGACAAACTCTTTATTGCAGAAGAGATATGCAATGTCTCTTCTGCGAATAAATAAAGTTACCTTCTATCTGCAGTCCTCTGCAGAAAGTACTCTGATCTATGCATGGGCGGCTCAGTTTACATTTCTGGAAGGTTCCAGTGTGCAAGGGTGAATGACTCCCACGCATTCATGGAAGTGATGTCATCCTACACAAGCCAATCATGTCGTCCGAAGACTAACACTTGGAAGAAGCTGGCGAGGAACCATGCAGGTATCAGACCGTTACAGCTGAGGTAGGTATCTCTGCCTTTAGTACACTTTAACAGAATATAATGGCCCAGATTCACAGACAGCGGCGCACATTTATGCCTCCGTAGCGTATCTCCTGTACGCTACGCCGACGCAGCGCAGAGGGGCAAGCATTGAATTCACAAAGCCAATGCTCCCAAAACTGGGCTGGGTTTCCAAGGCGTAAGTAGGCGTAAGTGGAAGTGGGCGTGAGCCATGCAAATGAGGCGTGACCCCATGCAAATGATGGGCCAAACGCCAGACAGATACGTATAATGAACGGCGCATGCGCCGTCCCGTGGACGCATCCCAGTGCGCATGCTCACAATCACGTCGGAACAACTGCCTAAGATCACTGCCTACGGCGTGAACGTAACCTACACCTAGTCATTCACGTCCAACGTAAAATACGTCGGCTTAAGTTCCCTGGTGCAGACCTTTGCATGTCTGCTGCTGAGTTACACCTCCTTTATGGGGCATAACTTTACGTCGGACGTACAACTTGCGCGCACCAGTCGTAGCCTGCGTCGTGCGCACTTACGTTCGTGAATCGCCGTATTTTCCTCATTTGCATATTTGAATACAAAATCAATGGGAGCGCCACATGCGTCCAGCATAAATATGCGCCCACTCTACGCCGGCGTAGGCAAGTTACGCCGGCTGGATGAAGCCTATTTTTAGGCGTATCTTACTTTGTGGGTCCGGCGCACAGATACGACGGCGCATATTTGCACTTACGCAGCGTATCTGGAGATACGTCGGCGCAAGTGCTTTGTGAATCCGGGCCAATATGTTTTGCTATAGCGGTCCTTTACATGCACGCCAGTTCTGTCACTGTGAAAGTCTGTTCTTTATCACTGAAATATCTCTACAGCTCCAGTTCCTATGGATCATATAGAGAAGATGGCACAGGAGTGCATGAGAGACCTGGATGCAGAGGAAGAGGTGGGCGATGATGATCTGGAGGATGACGACGATTTGCTGGTGAGTTTGACTTTTGGTTTTGGTTAGCAATATAGAGGTTACATGTTCGCCGATATATCTTGGTGTCTCTTGTGGTTTTAGGCTGAGCTGCAGGAAGTGATGGGGGTGGTAGAGGATGAGTCTTCTACTGACATACAAGATGTTGAAGAGGCTGAACTTCAGCAAGTGGAAGAAGCAGAGCCTGCCAAACAACTTACCTCTTCAGCTGAGGACCACAAAAGTCCCTCTAAGGTAACATACCTGCACAAGCAGATACAGTCAGATAGACTGAGACTGATGATTGTTAGGGCAGATGTCTCCATAGATTTTTGTTCTATTATCTATAATATTTGCTTGTAAGACTAATTCCGCATACACACGATCGGAAATTCCAACAACAAATGTTCGATGTGAGCTTTTTGTCGGAAATTCCGACCGTGTGTAGGCTCCATCGTACATTTGCCGACAAGAAAGATTTGAGAGCTGGTTCTCAATTTTTCCGGTGGGAAAACTTAATGTCCCCAATTTCAATCGTTTGTATGCAATTCCGAAGCACAAAAATCCTACGCATGCTCGGAATCATTGAACTGCATTTTTCTCGGCTCTTCGTAGTGTTGTACGTCACTGTGTCCTTGACGTTCGGAATTTCCAACAACATTTTTGTGACTGTGTGTATGCAAGACAAGTTTGAGCCAAAATTCCGTTGAAAAAAAATCCACGTTTTGTTGTCGGAATTTCCAATCGTGTGTACGCGGCATAAGACTAAATTTTGCTTGTCTTGCAAAATGCTCTCAAACCAAGTTACTCTCAAACCCAAGGTTTTGCTGTATATGTATCATTTCTGTTGTTCCTAGAGTGAATTAAATATTTTGTTCCCCAACCATATAGTTATTTATATTTACCACTGCATATAGATATTCAAGAACTATTATTATTTTATTTTTTTAAACTTTACATATTAAAGCGGAGCTCCACCCTGAATTGAACTTAATCTCAATATTAATAATGATCCTACACAATGCTTAATTGGATAGTTTCATCTAAAAAAGTTTTACAATACCATCTGAACTAGATAGGCTTCCGGTCTGCAGCCCCTCAGGTTTCTGTCGGGTTTTCTGTTGTTTCCTGTCCCGCGCTGTGTCTTCTGGGTGCTTGAGTCATAGCTCCCTAATTATCATATTCGGCCCTGTTACAGCAAACATCGCGCGACTTCGTTTAGCAGAAAGTGACGCGGATGTAAACAAAAGAAGGAGGGTGGGCCTTTTCAAAAATCTACATTATAGCACAGATACTGATCCTGTAATGAGAAGCATCCAGGGTGGTAACGCCAGCCGTTACTATGGGAACAGAGACGCTGACGCCGCCGCTCACGGGTGCCAGTGCGCATGCGCCAGATCGAGCGGTGGATGCTGGGATTACAGCATCGCCGCATCCAGGAAGTCTCTGCTGGTGGGATTCACAATGCCCACAGCGAAGATGGCAACTGCTGACGCCTGAAAATATAACTTATTATTACAGACGGCTAAAGATAGGGACAGACACTAAACACCAGAAACGTGAGTTTATTTTAACAATGCCATGTACTGTTTAACTAACCCCCCAAAAAAAAAAAGTTTAGGCATGGGAGATCCGCTTTAACTAAATTATACAGCAAACTTTTTTCGATGTTTTTATATGAGTAATCGATTAATTAAAGCAATAATCATTATTTGCCGCCCTAGTAGACATCTGCTTAGATAAAATAAATACATAGGGCTAGATTCAGAGAGAGTTACGCCAGCGTATCAGTAGATACGCCGTTGTAACTCTGAATCTACGCCGTTGTAAATTTAGGCGTATTCTGGAAACCAGATAAGCTTAAATTAGGCTAAGATACGAGCGGCGTAAGTCTCCTACGCCGTTGTATCTCAGGGTGCATATTTACGCTGGCCGCTAGGTGGCGCTTCCGTTGATTTCGGTGTAGAATATGCAAATGAGCTAGATACGCCGATTCAGAAACGTACGTCCGCCCGGTGCATTTTTTTACGTTGTTTACGTTAGGCTTTTTCCGGCGTAAGGTTACTCCTGCTATATGAGGCGTATCCATTGTTAAGTATGGACGTCGGGACAGCGTCGAATTTTGCGTCGTTTGCGTAAGTCATTCGCGAATAGGGCTTTGCGTGAATTACGTTCACGTCGAAAGCATTGACTATTTGCGACGTGATTAGGAGCAAGCGCACTGGGATACGTTCATGGACGGCGCATGCGCCGTTCGTTAGAGACGTCATTTACGTGGGGTCATGTTTTATTTACATAAAACAAGCCCACCTCTTCAAAATTTGAATTTGCCGTGCTTACGCCGGCAGATTTACGCTACGCCGCCGTAACTTAGGGCGCAGGTTCTTTGTGAATCCAGCCCCTGCCTCACTAAGTTACGGTGGCGTAGCGTATCTGAGATACGCTACGCCGGCACAAAGTTACGGCGGGCTATCTGAAGCTAGCCCATAATATAAAGGTAGATTAACCATATTTGCATTTCTTTTGTAATAATAATCTCTTGCTAGTATATGTGTCCTAGAGATCCGAACGTCTTGGATCTCTGTGATTTGTCATAGAGATCCATATGTTTTGGAATGAAGTAAATCACACTGGCTGTTTGGCCGTCACACCCCTCTTTTGTTTCTTTCAATAATGGTGACTTTGCAAGTTAGTTGACACACACACTGACCTATGTTTATGTACTTTTAGTATGGCGCTGTCTCATTGATACTAAATAAGCAACTAATAATGAAGTAAACAATATGGTCAAATGTTTGTGGACCCTCACACCCACCTATATGAGCAAAAGTATGTGGACCCCCCTCCAAATTATTCAGTACAGGTGTTCCCAGTGAAGGGTCCTTCGAAATTTTACAACATACACAGACATTTTAGACAATTGTGCACTTCAACCTTGTGGCAGCGGATTAGTGAAGGCCATTTTCTGTTTAAGCAAGACCGTGTCCTTGAGCACAAAGCTAGGTCCATGAGGATGTGGTTTGACCAGTCTGGTTGGAGAACTACTTATGCATACTCCTGACCTGTTGAACTTTACAGCTGGTGAGTTAAAAGACCGATTTCAAGCCAGGTCTTCTCATACATACAACCTTACTATCTGACCTTAAAAGACACTCGTAAATCTTGTGCCTTCCTAGTAGGGCGGAGGCTGTTATAGCTGCAAAGGGAGGACCAACTCTGTGATAATACCCATGGTTTTGGAGTACCATATCCAACAGGCTCATACTGGTGTGATAGTCAAGTATCCACAAACTTTTGGCATTTATTTTTTTAGGCTTTTGAATGCGTGTTTGCACCATCTGTGTGGGTGTCCTCAGTGAAAGATTTGAATGTGTGTCTTTTGCCTTCTATATTGCTTGAAGGGTATGTAAACCTTAACAATGAACTTCCCTTATTTTCTCTTTTTGGACTATTGAGTATACCTGTTTAATAAGGGCCAGAAAAATCTTGTCAATTGATAACGTCCCATTCTCTTTGCCTGTGTGTAATATACAGCAGGGGTCCTCAACCCCCGACCCGTACCGGTTTGTGGCATGTTAGACACTGGTGCCGCACTGCAGGAAGTGTGCCAAGTGGCTAGATTTTTCATTTACAGTTGCTCACTGACACGGAGGAGGGCGCTGTGGATGATCGCTGGAGAAGGGAATGGTCTTGAGGACACCTGCTGTGTACATGAATGAGCGCTGCACAGCCCTGCCTCCTCTGGTACTAGCCGCCCCTGTGCCTGGCATCAATCTCTACCTCCACCCCATGTGTCCCACCCAGCAGCTTTCGCTCCTAGTGATACACCTGCTACAGGATAGGGGACAGAGGCAGTATGAGATTACAGAGCAGAATGAGGACTCCACTGCTTAACTCTATAGTGGCCGTGTTTTTGCCAGGACAGGGTATCGGCAAGAATAGGGCACTGCCATGGCCCCTACTCGGGTATTGTGTATGCACAGTTCGGCTCTCATGTTAGCCCTCACTGGTGCCACAGGGTCTTATTGTCTCCACTGCTGTATAGGCAGCATATCAGTATTTGCTGCACTACTAAACAGCAAAATACTTGGAGTCCCTCATTCTCATAGGAGAGGAGTGCTCTGACTTTCTCGGCTGCAAAATAAAGTAGGCAATAAATGCTGGAATCTTCCTGATCCTAATGATAACCCTGCAAAACCCCCCCATTACTGACTGCCTCCGTCAACCCTCCTGGGCCATGGAAGAAATGTCTTCTGCTAGACAGGGCCCCGCTACCAAACAGGTTGGGGCGCCGATACACTGTGTGTGTGTATGTATATATATATATATATATATATATATATATATATATATATATATATATATATATATATATATATATATATATATATATATATTGTGACAGGAAGTCAGGTAAATCTCTGGGTGTTGTCACAGACGGGACATACATTTCTGCCTTGTTTAGACAATACACCAATTGTTATTAGGCGTCGGCTGCAAAAGTGGCCAGAGAAGGTCTAAGGGCTTGTTCAGCTGTTCAGAATGAGGCAATTAAGGCCTCTATAAGTAATCCAGAGGATTACCACTGAATTGCTGCATCCTGAGGCTTTGTGAGTAAGGAGAGCAGTGTACTGAAAGTCTTCTGAGGAGGTGAGAAGGTGATTGATTTTTCTGTGTGATAAAAATCAAAAGACAATTGTTTTTGTGCTGTATGACCAGCAGTGTCTGCCCAGCACTAGGCTGTGCCAGACTCCATAGATAGGTTCCTGTGTGGTGAAGGTAGACGCCCCAAGTGCCCAGGGTTTATTTTATGTTTGATTTTGTTTATGCTGTTTGGATGCTTGCACTTGTTTCCAGCAAGATGGAAGAATAAACCAAAATCGTTGTTTTCAACCGTCTTCGACTGCCTGTCTGTATAAATTCAGTGTGTGGTGAACCCATCCAAGGGGTCACACACCTAGCTACCGAGCTAACCCCTTACAATATATATTATAATATAATTGTTTTTATTTTTTTTTGCTTGAGTTCACATCTACTTGGCTGATCCCCAAAATATATATAGTACAAATACTCATTCAGTTTAGAAATGCATAGGTGTTTATGTGACTAGAGTTTACTAAAATGAGGGCTAAAAGACAAAAAAAGACAGTGTCCCTTTTACTATGTGTTTGTATGGCTGTGCATCTGTTGACCAGTTTGATCAAAGTATACGTTTTACATTTATTTTCTGATTCACAGGTTATTTTTAACAATTCCATTTTTAGTTTGAATCCGTTTACTTATAAATCCAGGCTCAGCCGTGGTAACGTTTTTTCCCACTGACTGCAGCTGGTCCGACCACTCCCTGCATCGCGAGACAGAGCGCTTACTGTTCTCTACTACCTCCACTCCTCTCTCCCGCGTCTCTTTGTTTTTATTTCCACCAGTCGTCCTCGTTCAAGACTTTCCCTCACTCGCAATGTAGAACACTCACTTCCATGGGCTGAGATTGCAGGGACAGAAGTTCTCTCCGGCTATTTAGGATTTCTAGTTTTATATATTTATCTGTTAGAGGATCCTAAAGTATTACTGAAAGGGCACAGAGCACTTGACAGCTGATGGCAGTAATCTTTCCTTCTCAGCATGCTACCATATGTTCAGGTACTTTCTCTGCCCCGTGACTGATCTTTTCTGACACACATTAGTGTTCAGCATTTTTATTTTTTTTAATAGATATTTTAAGTATATTAATTATTGCATATATTCTTATCAGAGAGTATGTTCTAGGACAGGGATATGCAATTACCGGACCATCAGCTGTTGCAGAACTACAAGTCCCATGAGGCATAGCAAGATTCTGGCAGCCACAAGCATGACACCCAGAGGCAGAGGCATGATGGGACTTGTAGTTTTGCAACAGCTGGAGGTCCGCTAATTACATATCCTTGTTATAGAAGCTAGTGTCTCGCTCTATTTTCTGTGCATGTATATTTTATATATATTATATACTTTATATTGTGTGTCTGTCTCTCTCTCTCTCTCTCTCTCTCTATATATATATATATATATATATATATATATATATATATATATATATATATATATATATATATATATATATATATATATATATATATATATAATCTTGCTTTATGGTTTGACTCTGTTCAAGTCACACCTGTCTTTTGTGTATTGTGTTGTGACACATTGTACATGTTTACATGATTCCCATTATAACACACATTTTGTTGGAAACCACACCAGCTGCAGCAAACGGGACTTTTTGTTATTCAATGCAAAACAATAAAAACATGCAGATGCGAATAAGGCCTGACTGAGCTGACCTCACCAGCTTTGAGAGCAAGCCCATGGCCATTTAAATAATTGTATATTTAAACCCACACCTTGTAAAACAACCCAATAAGCCTAAAATAGAAATGAAAGGCAAAACATGTGTTTACAGATATAAAAATAATTATAAATACTCTGGGCCAGATTCTCTAAGATTGTGCGGCGGTGTAGCGTAAGCCATTTACACTACGCCGCCGCAACTTACTGGAGCAAGTGCCGTATTCCTCAAGCACTTGCTCCGCAGTTTGTGGCGGCGTAGTGTAAAAGGCCCGGCGTATCCCCGCGTAATTCAAAGGGGGCGCCCCCGTGCCGATCGAACTGCGCATACGCTGGGCTTAAAATAGCCCAGTGCGCATGCTCCAGTTCTCGACGGAAAACGTCAATGACGCAGACGTGTGCGTCATTGACGTAAAGTCGTATTCAAGAACGACTTAGGAAAACGACGTACCCGACGGGAAAAGATGACACGGACCCGACGCCATACTTAACATTGCATACGGCGGACTGGCGTAAGGTTACCCCTCATATAGCAGGGGTAACCTTACGCTTACACAAACGACGTAAGCGACGGCTACGCAACGCGAATTCGTTCAGGAATCGGCGTACCAGGCTCATTTGAATAAACAAATGAGACCTGAACGTAAACGCCACCTAGCGGTCGACGTATTTGCTATTACGGTAGTATACAACCTGAATTATTACCGTAAGAGTAAAGGAAGGCATTTTTTTTTTTTAAATTAAGGTTTTCATTGAATCCAACCACAAAGCCGACTGTCCATCAAAGGAGGCAGGACTTTCTATTAAAGAGGCCGCTGTGTAAACAGGAGATTCTCCTGTAATCAATCTTTGGGGCTCGTGAGTGCATTCCTGGCGAATCGTGCTGCATTCCTGTTAAATCGTGCTGCATTACTGGCAATGGTGAGGCTACATTCATGGCAATGGTGAGGCTGCAGATGGGCACTGACCCTTATTTTGCTTCACAGTTCTTTATTCAATTTTTTTTTTCCTGAAACTTCGTTCTTAAAGTGAAGGTGTGTGTTATACGCCAATAAATACGGTATATCCAAATAACACGCCTGAGCTCATCTCTACTCACACACAGCCACAAAGGCAAGGGAATTCTTGTTGCGCAGTGTATTAGTGCTCGGACGAACACATTTAGACCGAATTTTAATGGTTCAAAGAATGTCGGGCAAAATGGTCGGCCCTCACTCATGTTCACTTTGAAAAAAGTTTGGACACCCCTGGCTTAGTTGTATTCAATAATTGTGGGTCCTCTTCTGCAGCTGGATTTGTGCCTGCTTAGGTGGGCAGAAATATTTTATGACCCCCTATATTTTTTATGGTTGGTTCTGTTGATCGACTTTTTTTTTTTTGTTCTAATATTATGGATCTTTTTGCTCTAGCTAAGATTGCTGATGATATCACTTCTCTGTATTGTTCGGCTTTGTGGTTGGATTCAATGAAAACCTTAATTAAAAAAAAAAAATGCCTTCCTTTACTCTTACGGTAATAATTCAGGTTGTATACTAATAGCAAATACACTAGTTTTAAATTTTTGAAAAATAAGTAATGTCGAACCCCTTGTTTTCATATACTGTATTTATAAATTCGTAATAAAAACTCATGCTTCAACTTCAACTGTTTTCAGCTTCAACTGTTGCCTTTTTATAAATCCTGTATAATAATAACTCTGAGCACAGCCCATTACACTTAAAGTGTTTGTAAACCCACTTGTTAATTGTCAGGCAGGTAAACCCACGTGTCTTCCATAATGTCCACTGTATATGCTTTATTAAAAATGTGCCTCTGTATACCTTCTTTCCATGCGCCGTTTGGCGCTCACACGATCTGACAGCTACAGCGGGAGGGGCAGAGAATCCCTCGCTGACGTCAATCGGGAGGAGAGGATGAGAGAGGCAGCTGGTCACGTGAGCGCCGACCAGTGCTAGGAAATAAGGTATACAGAGGCATTTTTTTTATAAAGCATATACAGTGGACAAATTACATTATGGAAGACAAGAGATTGACTGACAATTAACAAGCAGGAGGGGCAGGCCCTTACATATATTTGGCAACAGCCGGGGGGGGGGACAGAGGAGAGCTGCGGGTGACAGAGGTACGTAAACTGACCACAGTGTCGGGGCCTAGCAGCCATGATAAACCGTGGTCAGTTTACAGGGGGAGGGCAGAACCAGGCAGGATCAGACAGGTATTTCAGGGCCAAATTACACAGCACAAGCACTGTGCTGGTATTCATACTTTAAAGCAGGGGTGTCAAACTTAATTTCATCGTGGGCCGCATCAGCATTATGATTGTTCTCAAAAGGGACAGTTGTATCTGTAAGATTAGATGACCAGTGCATCCCCCTTACATTAGATGTCAAGAGCCACCCCACCGTCAGAAGTTGAGTCCCCCACCCTCACTTACATCACAGTGCACCCCCCTTACCTTATGGCGCTGCTGGGAAGAAGCTGGATGCATTGCTTGAAAGCAGAAAGTAAGGGTCTGAAGGAGGAGCAGAGAAGGGCTGGAGCTCTCCTGCAGCTGCAGGAGAGGTGTGAGGGCCACATGTGTTTGACACCTGTGCTTTAAAGGAACAGAATCCGTTTTTTTTTTTTTTTAGGGTAACAAACATTTTAAGTGTGTCCTTAACTTCTGCTTTATTCCTTCTTTAGACAAGTACAGGGGTGTTGCTGCCAACTCTACAAGACCGGATAACCAACTATCAGACAGCAATTGCCAATGCAAAGCAAGCCAATGAGACCTCCAAAGCCAGGCGATATGAGCGAGGACTAAAGGTTGGTTTCAATATTGATATAAGCCTTTGAGTTAAGACTACTGGATTTTTTACAATACAACAACTCCCTTAAAGTACACTTCCTACTATCCTAAACTGAAGCATTTCCTATGTATTCATAGGACATCCATACACACCACTGAAGAAATTGTGCTTACCAGATCTTGATTCTTGCTCAAAAAATGCCCAGCGATTCTGACAGTCTTTTGGTCTTCCTCCGGGAGGGTGACCACATTGCAGGGCCTGCAGTGAATTCACTGCAACATTGTCCCCCTCAGCAGCTGAACAGGGCTGCATTGCTTTGGACCCTGATGAGGGTGTATCCCCCCTCCCCTTTGCCAGCCAGCATGACCCACGAGGGCAACCTGTATCTGGAGGAGGTGACATCTTGGGTCCATGCTCTGGCAGTGCAAAGACCTTGGCAGTACCTGTCTGTGATCATGTCATGGGGCAAAGAGGACCTCACAGCATAAAAAAGGGAAACAAATAAACCTTGCTTTTCAAGATGAAGGAGAATGTATTATGTTAAACATGTTTTACGTTTTTAAATGTCATGTTTGAATTATTTGTCCTGCTAATATGTTTTAACTTTTGTATAGGAATGCTTTACATGACTAATTGCTTTAGTCATTGTATACAAATGCTTTACCATTTTAATTCATGGAAATTGTTGTGCAGTCACACAACTGAGAATTCAAAGGACATAAAACAGAGACTGAGCTGGGAATATGATGTATCGATGTGCTCTCTTCTTATATAAGATACTATATTATCAATCTGGATATGTCTGTCTTCTAATCTACAGACACTGGAATCTATGTTAAAAGCTGCTAAACAAGGCAAGCCTGTGAATGAGGAGGAGATGCCACCACCAGTGGCCAGTGGGAAACCTGAAACGGCTCCGCTCCCCACCATCACTGCACAGGAACTGGATGAGGCTCCAGCTTTTACCGAACCTTCAGAAACAGTTGGCAGCCAGAGCCAGCCTGTGGATGCGGAAGTACCAGTTACTGCCAGTGGGGAGCCAGCTGTCACACAAGAAGAAGCAGGTGAGGGTTTCAGAACCCATGTCAACAAAATCCAGCTGTCCTTATTTATGAAAGTTGTAATCTTGAGGTTTCCTTTTATTGTTTTCGCACAGTAAAGGACGAATTATACAGGTGTGACGTCACACGTGCATTTTTGTGCGACGCATTTTTTTTAAATCAGATAATGTTTATTGAAAAAAAAAACATACACATACGATTTCCAATGCACTACAAAATACAATAGCCACATAGTATCGGGGACACAGAAATATCAATACAGCAATATCAATCAATATCAATACAGCATTTAGGGCTGCCCTATACATGAAAAATCACACAAGGTGCAACAACCTTTTTTTTTTTTTTTTTTTTTTTTTTTTTTATCTGGCCACAGAAAAACTAGCTGTAGTCTGGGAAGAAGAGGTTATGAGGCACAAATGAAGGCAGATTTGGCTCATTCAGGGAATGTAAGGGCTCATTCACACCAGCACAGTTGTGCAGTGGAAAAAAGAAATGTTCCTGGACTGCCGCACTCTGATATGCGATTTATTGAAACAAAATGAACAAAGGATAAAATCCAAAGCTGTATAACCTCCAAAAATTCATGCAACACTGCAATCAATGGTAGAAAGTGGACATAGGGGACAAACATGTTGCACATCATGGATTGTGCAGTGCATAGCAATACCAATAAAAGAAAGCACTGTGATGCATGTTAACATCGCATTGCAGCACAGCTTGTGTTGTAATGCATACCAGCATGCATTTGTGTGAATGGGACCCAAAGAAAGTTTTTGCTTGCTTTGAGGCATGTGCATCACACTTATGTTGAGACTGTCATATAAGAGCATTTAGTTGTTCACCTCTGGGGGAACAGTGTAGAAGTCTTTGCTTTCAAGAGATGCAATTTTTGATTCCACAACCTTTTCTTTCTGCTGCTTCTTTGTAATACATTCTGCACCATGCAGAACTTAGCAGACATTTCTTACCTCGACAGTTTTAAAATGAATTCGGAGACATAGTTACATCACAGTGATTTGTATCAGAATGTGGCTCCATAAAGCCGGGTTCACATATGTACGAATTGGATGCGTTTTCTTTTGCATGACAGGTGAGTGTGACTGGCTCTCAATGAAGCCAGTTCACACAGGGCCGGGGTGGCCGCAGGCCTCATTCCAAAAAGAGTCCTGTGCGTGTTTGGGTCCGGTTCAGGAGCAAATTCATGCAGAAATTTGCACCTGAACCAGTGAACAGGAACCCACCAAACCACATGCAGGGAAGCGCAGCCACACTTATGTGAACACTAAGAGAGCACTGTGTGGGAATCTTTTAGTACTTGCTCTGTTCAGTAATGTTTTTTTGCAAAATGTTCACATGGAAATAGCTTATCTGTGTTAGTTTTACTATTGAAGGCTAAGTTTGCTTTTTACAAAAACTGGCCACTGCAGTCAAGGGGCCCCAGTAGCTGTAAATGCACAGTGTGGTTTGTTGAAATATAGAAAATAAGATACAGCCAGGTGCTATACCTGTAGGCTTCTTCTGTCACCCATGCTGCTAGGCCAAAATACTGTGTTTACATCCTTATGTATATGTATACTGCAGTGATGCTACAGGCAAGGGTCATTGGTTTCTATGACCTGCAATTAACCCAGGACGCAAGGATGTACACTACTTGGCCTCTTATCTGTATGGGCCAGTTTCTGTAAAAGGATCATTGACAATCTAGTGCTATCTATTGAAACTGCAGAGAGGAAGACCCTACTTGTGACAAGGCACAATGAGTACAAGATGGCGGCGCTGCGGGCGAAGCACCGAGGAGACATTGAGAAGGCCAAAGAGTACATGAAGATTTGCAAGGTATGTGCCATTCACTGCATTATAATTTTGTAAATAGTTTTTTTAATTAACCCCTTCCCGCTGCCTCCTCCTGGCTGTTTCGGTGTATCGAAATGCCAGGGTGCGAAGGTGGGCATTCGGATCATGTGCTTACAGTGATTGGCTGTCACAGCGGTCACATGATCGAAAGCTCCCGATCACAACTATGCATCTGGGAGCTTTCCACCACAGTTTAGTTACTGCTCTGGGAGCACGCAGGGAGTGTGTTCTCAGCACAGTAAACTGTTTACTTATAGACACATATAAAGACTCATGGATACGATCTACATTTAAATAAGTAATTAAAGTGACATTAAAGGAAAAGTATAGCAAAAGCTACGCTTCTCCTTCTCCAGTTCGTTCTGCACTCCTGTGACCCATTTTCAGCCAACAGCGAACTTCAGCCCGCTGTCGGCTGGCATCACAGAGCTGATGCAGGCTCTGAAAAAATCCAGATCATATGGTCGGATCTGCCAGAAGCCTGGGCTGACAGCTGGCTCAGCCTCTCAGCCATCCACTGAGAGCCTGAGCCAGCCCCTCCTGCCACCTCCACAGCCCATCGCTCCATTAAGTGCTGGAGGAGCATAGCATAGAGCCATTGACTGAGAACTGAGCAATCGGCAGTCTTGGTCACTCAGTTCTTAGTGCGGAGCCAGCAGATGCAGTATCAGTTTGATGCTTTATCCACCTAGGTAAGCATAAATGTTTTATTTTTTCTAAATCCTAAACTTCTCTTTTAAGTATGCTATAACATTTACTATATTAAAAGTGTATTCACATCCATAAAATGTGGATTAATTTTAGTACTTTTTTTTTTTCTACATTTTTTAGAAATTTAGCTCTGTTTTAGAAGCTATGGAGTGCGGACAGCCTGTTGATCTTAGTCAGATGCCTCCTCCCCCTAATGGTAGGTAGACGCAAAAGCAGTACACATGCTAAGAATGAACTTCTCTATGGGTTTCAAGGATATTTTTTTTTTCTCTAGACCAAGAAGTGCAAACCTCAGAACTAAGCACACCGGAACCCCAAGATCCCACCACCAGACAAGGTGAGTACTGAGTTCAGCGTGTGCATGGCTGTATTCCATTCAATTTAAAACTGTGTGCTAAAAATTGTTTTTGCATGCCAGCAACTGTTCTCCTTTCTTCATAGTGAGGGAAATAAGCCTTTCACTTCACATTGCAACACGATGGAACATAAGCCAAGTCAGGTTTTAAATTCTCTGAAGATTCTGATTATGGCGATCTGAATGATTCCTCTCCGCCTGATGCGCTCACTGAGAATTTTACAGCCAACATTTACTATATTGGCCCTATATGGGCGATTTTTAAGCAAATTTGATTACTTTTGATTCACTGGGAATCACAAATCTGATCAATAGTGATAATAAAAAAGTAAGCAATCTACCACTTACGAGTTCAGTTGACCACTCTAATTCAGTTGATTGTGAAATCAAAAATGGGCTTGTGTTGATCAAATGTGTCTGTTAATCTGCAAAATTATAATTGTGATTAAATTGAAATGGAGTCAAAAACTGAGAAAAAAAACTGCATCAATCTCTGCATTTGATCAGAGTTATTTCGATTCTGTTCTTTGCAGTCATTTAAAACAACTTTATTATGGCTGATTTATTACTTTATGATTTGTACAAAATATAGTATCTAATCAAAGGTTCTATCATTCAGTCAAACTGCTTTGTGTGTGGTCAGCTTTACAGTGTACTATTATGGGACATTTATGATCAATGTGTCCTTGAGAAGAATTTCGGCAGACAGTTGGTGTTGTCCATGGTAACCAATCAGATTCTGCTGTGTATTCTTCTATATAAAAAAAAAAAGGAGAATTTTATTACAAACCTAGTGTGACAAATTATCTCCTGGGCCCAGTACTAAAGTATTGAATTCACCAAGCTGTTCCTTGTCTGCTCTCCAGAAGCGCCCGCTGTTACGGTGTTACAAGCTCTGCAGCAAAGGATGGATCGCTACAAATCTGCAGCACAGCAAGCCAAAGCCAATGGAGATGACAGGAAGGCCAGAATGCATGAGAGGATTGTCAAGGTATGAGATAGGACAAAACTCATATTAAAGTGATACTATAGGTTTGATTAAAAAATGACAAACATATCATACTTACCTCCACTGTGCAGTTTGTTTTGCACAGTGTGGCCCTAAACATTCTCTTCTGAGGTCCCACGGCGGCTCTTTGGGCTCCTCCCGCATCAGATAACCCCCTCTGGGCAGGGCTCCCCCAACGGGGTTACCTTGCGGGCGCGCTACCGTGTCCAGCATTCGGCGTCGCCGAATGTAGGACTCGACGGCACCCGCATCATTGAATTTGATTGACAGCAGCGGGAGCCAATGGCTGCTCTGCTCTAAATTTATCCAATGAAGAGTCAAGAACCTGTGGAGAGAGCGACAGCGGGATCACGCCCATGGAAATTCAGGGCTCAGGCAAATAAACCGGGGGGGGGAGGCGAGATAGACACTGCAAGGTGTTTTCTCACCTTTGTGCATAGGGTGTATTAAGGTGAAAAAACACGATGGTTTACAACCCCTTTAAGGGCCAGTTTACACCAGAACAAGGTGTAGGAGACTGAGGTTCCGTGCGCATTTCTTACACTGTTTTTAGAACGCACTGCACTTGCGATCTGCGGGTGTCAGTCCTAATGTCGCCTCAAACACAGGTCGCAAACGCAGTGCGTTTGCTTGCACAGGACCGCATGGTACAGTAGCCATTTGCTGACCACAATACGTATGTATACATTGTGGTTTGTAAGTGGTTTACCAGGGGTTATGTCTGAAGCTATAAGCCATAAGTAAGAAGTAAGCACATTTTTTTAGCTTTACAATCACTTTAATCCAGAACCAAAAGCTTTATTCATTGTGTATAAAAACTGCTGTACAGGCTGATTAATCCAGTGAACAAAGCCACACTGATAAAGATAACGTTCTGTTGGCAAATTATAATAATTATTCTTATCATTCATTTATCTCCTTATATGCAGTGCACAAACAATAGTGGTTTTGTTTTATTAACGCTTTCCTTTTCATAAAGGGAAAACTAAACAAAGTATCAGGGGCTAGGCAGAGTACACAAGGATCTGTTTCTTATTAAATGTAACCAAACTAATCTCTTTACAGCAATATCAGGATGCCATTCGGGCTTCCAAAGCTGGCAGATCAGTGAATCTGGCTGAGCTCCCAGTTCCTCCAGGTAACATATTACTTGTTTTGTTCTACATGTAAATTCCATTAACTTGTTTTCTCCACAGGTCAACACTTCTGATTCCAGTGCTAGTTTTTCTTTTTAATCCTTTAAAGCAGTCCTAGTTTCTAAAGTAAGATTAGCTATAGATGGTGTTTTTTTGATAGAAAAATAATGAACGGATTCCCCCATCTACTCAATCTAGGTGAATGGAGGAATCCTCCCGGCTGTGCCACTGTATTCTGACAGCGCGACTTCTCCACTGTCAGACTACACTGATCGGTGGCTGCAGCCAATTGGCTGCAAGTTGCTAGTTAACCGCATTGGGACCGGCCGCACAATGGCTCTCCTGCCCAAATCACTGTAGGTGTACCGCGACTCGCGCAGGCTCAGTTGATGTCCTCCGGCGGCCTGCGTTTGCCTTGTACACAGGGAGAGATGTCTATATAAACAAGGCATTTCCTTGTTCTGACAGGTGACATGACAGGGATCCACTGTTCCCATTCCCCCCCAGTTAGAAACGCTTATAGGGAACACCGTTAACCCCTTCCCTACAAGTGACATTTATACAGTAATCAGTGGCTATTTTTAGCTCTAATCGCAGTGGTCCCAAAAAAGTGTCCGATCTGTCTGCCGCAATGTCACAGTCCTGCTAAAAAACGCTGATCACCGCCATTACTAGTAAAAAAAAAAAATTATTATAAAGATGCCATAAATTTAATCCCTATTTTGTAGACGCTATAATTTTCGCGCAAACGAATCAATATACGCTTATCACGTTTTTTTTTACCAAAAATATGTAGAAGAATACATATTGGCCTAAACTGATAAAGAAATTTGTTTCAAAAAAATAAAAACCGCAGAGGTGATCAAATGCCACCAGAAGAAAGTTCTATTTCTGGGGAAAAAAAGGAAATCAATTTTTATTGGGTACAGCGTCACACGACCCTGCAATTGTCAGTTAAAAAGACGCAGTTCCGAATCGCAAAAACTGCTCTGGTGATTAAGGGGCTAAAACCTTCCCGGGGCTAAAGTGGTTATCAAAAGTTTTCCAACAGTCCTGTTTATTAGAAGTTAGAAGGAATGGTCATAGATGGTTAAAAGTTCAGACGTTCTTTGCCGAACTGGCCTAATTTCAATCCATCTATGGGTACCTTAAGGGCTCTTTCACACGTCCCTTCAGTTTCTTTCGTCCGCTCCGTCGGCTCAGCGGGATCCCCGCTGAGCTGTCGGCGGATAGGGCGGTCCCCGCACACAGTGCAGGGACCGCCCTGTCTGAGCTCCGCTCTGCCCAATGGGGAACCGGATGCAGACGGACCGTCTGTCCGTCTGCATCAGTTCCGTTCCACCGGACGGAAGAAAAATAGGGTTTTCTTCCGTCCGAAAACCGGATCCCGACGGACGCTAGCGGATGCTCCATCCGCTAACGGACGCGTTCCCATAGGGATTCATTACAAGTCCGTTAACGGACTTGTAATAAACGGACAGGCGGAACGGACGTCTGAAAGTGGCCTAAGACTTAACTTCCCAGGAGTGTCAATTCCCTGGTTTCCTGCTGTGCTATGTGGTTTCCTCTACCAGCTGCTGTGTTACTACAGTATACAGTAGTGGTGTAGGGGCTTGGCTGGTTGAATCACGTTTGACATGTGGGACTTTAGTTTACGTGCTCTTCAGGCATCATTTTTTCTTTGCTACTGCAGCGATCAGCAGCACAGGCAGCAGGAGAGGTGAGCATTCCAAGTCTTTGCATAGGACAAGTGTACTTAAAGTTATATGAGCAGGTGACGTTACAAATGTAGCTCCTCCTCCTGTACGCGTTTCGTCCAAAGGGACTTCGTCAGCGGAGACATGTAAAAAAAATGCTGGAAAACGTGACAGTTTTGGCTGGTAAAATCATAAAATATATGTATTTAGATTTTGTTTACAGCCGTGGTTAATTAGAGTTGACAGCCTTCCTATGCTGTTGCCATCTCTGCTATAAGACAGATGGCCCAGTGAATCACAGAGCAATAAAGTGATGGAATCTTCTGTATTATGGCATGGGTTGTCAAGGGACAACTTCGGACCAGTTCACAAGGAGTAACATGGGGAATAAATGTGTGTTTTTTTTATACATTATCACATGTAGCATATTGGTAGTACATGAAAAACAGCATGATGCATTGGCTCATTCTTATTTTCAGTGGCATTCGAACTTGCCTAGGCACTTATATGTGAACTAGTAGTGTGCTGTGGTTTTTACATGCATTGTAGTATAGCAACCCATTCGTAATAAATTGGGTGCTAATGAACTTTAATAGACAAAAAATAAACTCACATTACCCTTTTATTGCATGCAATGTGTTGAGTGCTACTGTACAGTGTGTTGGAGTGGCTTTTGCAATGGATAGCACCACTCTGCAAATGTACCCACTCTCCCTAATGCTGGCCATACACTATACAAAAAATCAGCCGAACCCATTTTCGATAAACAAACATTCGGCCGTGAGCGCAAACGATGGTGCTATCATGTAATGATCGATAAATCATTCAGAGGACATAAATAAAAAAAATTTGATTCTTTTTTTTTTTTTTTACATATACCTAGTGCAGACAGTTCGCACGGGAAACACATTAACCGTTTTCAATTTATCGTTCGTTCGGCAGAAAATTTCCAAACTTGTCATTTGTTTTTTCTGCTCTAAAACGTCCCAATGATTATCGATTTTGTGCCCATTAACTGTCCGAAAAACGAAGAACTGTCTAAATGACCGAATTTCGGACAATTTTTCGTACAGTGTATGGCCAGCATATGAACTCGGAACCCTAAGACATTACAGGTCACCAACGCTCAGCTAATCTATATTCTATTTGGAGTGGACTTCTCTCCTTTTTTGGAGTGAGAGGAAACATTTTATTTCGGCTTCAGTCTCCTTACCACGTAGAAAAACTTTCTTGGTAAAAGAATGTGAATTCTTTGTAGGGTTTCCTCCATTCCCTGGCATGGAGAGCGCAGGAGATGTGGGCAGTGTGGAGAAAGCTTTGGAAGCTGCTCAGAAGTTGGCACAAGCTGGTGAGGACGATGGAGCTGAAGATGAAGAGGAGGAGGTAGGCAATTCTTGATTATTGAATCTCTAAACTATTCACATTAGTTATCCCTTGAATCCTCTGATTTGACCCACACAGGGTTTTGTTTTTCAAGCTCTCTTATCCAGTAATAAAAACTGTAGCATCATACACTGTTCAAATACCCATATGCATACTGTTTTACCTTCCAAAGGTAAAGGCAGTCTCATACAAGCACGCCTTATCTGGTGAGCTCCTTGTTCACTGGACGAGGGGGCAATGCTAATTTGCTGTCAGGTGAGCAGTTTTGAGCTGTAGGGGGCGACATAAGAAGTTGCATTGTTAAACCAGGCAGTTGGTTACCTGTCTGGTTCTGTGGTTTCTGTGTATATAGACTGCGCTGCTAAATATGTGAATCAAGATTATTAAACAGTTTACCACATATATAAAAGTGCAAAAAAATAATAAATGAACAGCACCAAAAATACAACTAAAGTCCAATGTATCAGTAAGTCCCATTGAAATAAAACGTGATCACTTCCAGGTGACCCCACATGGATATACACTCGCCACAATGGATGGGCCTTCTATTGCTAGATAGGTCTCGTTGCACTTCTTTTTTTTTTTTTTTCTTTTTTTTTTGACCCACGGTGTATCTTATTACCAACTTGATCATTTACATGTACCAGGATGTGGTTTCTTTTCAATGCCATACACAACCAGTCAAATAACTGTATTGGGGAAAAGGTTCATTGTGCAAAGCAGACAGTTTTTAATAAACCATATAAAACCTTACAGTTGCACTGCACTCACATGTATATGTGTCCAAAGACTGGCAGCGGGTACAAACAGTGCTTATGGTTAAGATGGCTGCCGCCAGCCCCCAGACCAGAAGCCGGCTTGCGCTCCAGTGATGGGATGTAAGGTATCGACTGCCTCGTCTAGTTTTGTCTGTAATTGGATGTCTACCTGAATGGTTTATATCAGGGATATGCAATTAGTGGGCCTCCAGCTGTTGCAAAACTACAAGTCCCATCATGCCTTTGCCTCTGGGTGTCATGCTTGTGGCTGTCAGAATCTTGCTATGCCTCATGGGACTTGTAGTTCTGCAACAGCTGGAGGTCTGCTATATCCCTGGTTTATATGGTCTTTCCTAAGTTATTTTTATTTCTCTTTTTTTTTATTTTTTTTAATAAATCACACATCAGATTATTCCAATGTCACACATTCAGCCATGCATCATGTGACATTAAGGAGCTGTGGTACATATTTCATGGACTTCCTCTTACACACATTGTTGTTCACAAGAAGAGCTGTGCCATATGACAGAAACTTGAGGTTGAGTCTGAATATCGTGGCTGTTGTGGGAATAAAAACAAACTATTGCTTAATTAGTTCAGGGAGTGAGTTCCACTGCAAGTCTCTGCTTTTCGCAATCCTATTTCTTCTACTTTTTCCATCATATCATTTTTTTACATTTTTTTTTAACATTCTTTACTGCTTGCTTCCATTAGCTATGATCCTTGGCTATGGCATTCTATTCACACAAATTTCATACCAAAGAAAAAATCCAACAGGTTTTTGGAAAGGAGAATGAAGAGATTGGCAGTGCTTGAGGTCTTTGTCAACTGTTTGTTTACTTTTCACTATGAAAATGGGTAACTGCACTTGTCAAGGAATTTTAGAAGATCCTAAGAACTTCTTAAAATGATACCATAGACACAAGCCCAAAGCTTGTCAACATCGGCCCTGAATCTGGTTCACATCTTTGGCCCTGGTGGAGTGCGGTGCATCATTTTAAACCATTTCCTCAGAAAGCCAAAGTCTAAAGTCTAACATGTTTATCAGAATTTCTCTTCGATTTCTGTCGAAAAATCTTCAGCCTGAAGCACGGCGCAGTGGCTGAAAGGGAGCTTTACTGAGAACTTGTCGGCTTTGAGATCTTGCAAACTCCGCAGGTAGTGCCATGGTTGGTATTAGAATCCACAACCCTAGTGCTGCTAGGCAGAAGTGCCAACCACTTAGCCACTGTGCTGCCCCAGGTTACAAACCTATAACTCTTATTCCCTCTACTTTGCTAGCACCTTAAAATGTTTGTGTGGGCTATTTGAAAATACCATTAAAGTGTTTTTGTAAATCCAATAAAACCTTGTATATTCCCTAAAATGTTAATGAAATTTCAAAAGACATTTAATTTTTTTATTGTGCAGCTTTAAAGAGGTTCTAAAGGCTCAAAGTTGTTTTACCTTCATGCATTTCACGCATGAAGGTAAAAAACCTTCTGTGTGCAGCGCCCCTCTCCTAAATACTTACCTAAGCCCAATCTTCCTATGGCGATGTCACAAAAACCTTGGCTCTCCGGGCTCCCTCCCTAACTGAGCCAATCAGGACAGAGTGGGGGCAGGGCCAAGCCGTGGCTCTGCGTGTAAATGGACACGAGGAGCCACGGTTCGGGAGCGAGCCTGTTTGGGTGCCCCCATTGCAAGCTGCTTGCTCTGGTTGGCACTTGGCAGGAGGGGCCAGGAGCACCGGTGTGGGACCCAAGAACAGGAGGATTGGAGCTCCTCCATGCAAAACCATTGCACAGAGCAGGCAAGTATAAGATGTTTGTTTGTTATTTTTTTTTATTCCATTTAATATAACTTTAATTTAATAAAGGGGAGGTTCACACAAAAAGTGAACCTCCGCTTTTTGAATCCCTCCCCCCCTTCGGTGACACATTTGGCACCTTTCAGGGGGGTGCAGATACCTGTCTGAGACAGGTATTTGCATCACTTCCGGGTCTGATCCCCGTGGGGAATCCAGCCTGTGACGTCACTCCCCCCGCTGTCTTCTGGAAAACACTGTTCCCAGGAGAAAGCGGGGACCAGTGACGGTGCGCCGCGATCCTCGCGCATGCGCAGTAGGGAATCGGGCAGTGAAGCTACAAATACGGCAGCTGCTGACTTAAAAAAAAAAAAAACGGCGGAACCTCCGCTTTTTTAAACACTTCCTGTAATGAAGTTCCTTGTTCAGGCACTTTCTGTTCTAGGATGGCAATGCTTTGTCTCCTAATTGTACGCCTGTGTTGTCACCATTTGACATGGGCTTATGGTAAAGACTACAAGTACTTTTAAAAAAAAAATGTTTACAGTTTAAAATGAACATGCAGCATGGAACCTTAAAGTTATGAGTTCTATTTTATTAGGGTGAACAGCCAGCAAAGAAACCTGTCCCACAAAAGCCCATCCTGATTGTCAAACCACAGGTGTCACCAAACCTTCCACAGCAAGATGAGGCACCCCTTAAAACCAAAGGCACTGAAACCACAGACCCCACTGGGGACTTTCCCCCTGCAGGTATGAATAGACATCATGTACTGTACAAGAGCTCTGGGATTCTCTTCTTGTCCAAACACAGCTGACATTTCTGACTTTTGCCTGATTGTGACTCTTTCAGTACAAGAACAGCTGGAATTTCTGGAGAACCGCAGGAGACAGTACAGGAAAGCAGCTCTCCAAGCCAAGCAAAAAAACGACCTGGTCCTTGCCAAAGAGCACATGGTAGTTGTCCGTACTATCCAAGCTTCCATCGATAAAGTCAAGAGCGGGACCCTTGTTGACATTGCCAAGGTTGGTGCATCAACAGACATTAATTTCATTTGTTAACATACACTATATTACCAAAAGTATTGGGGCACCCGACTTTACATGAACTTTAATGGCATCCCAGTCTTAGTTTGTAGGGTTCAATATTAAGTTGGTCCACTCTTTGCAGCTATAACGGCTTGAACTCTTCTGGGAAGGCTGTCCACAAGGTTTAGGAGTCTATGGGAATGTTTGACCATTCTTCCAGAAGCGCATTTGTGAGGTCAGGCACTGATGTGGATGAGAAGGCCTGGCTTGCAGTCTCTGCTCTGATTTTATTTCAGAGGTGTTCTATAGGGTTGAGGTCACAACTGTGCAGGACAGTCAAGCTACTCCACCCCAAACTCATTCATCCATGTCTTTATGAACCTTGCTTTGTGCACTGGTCCAAACCATTTGGTGGAGGGGGGATTGTGGTGTGGGTTGTTCTTCAGGGGTTGGATTTGGCCCCTTAGTTACAGTGAGGGAAACTCTTAAGGCATCAGAATACCAAAACATTTTAGATAGTTTTATGCTCCCAACTTTGTTGGAACAGTTTGGGGATGGCCCCTTTGCACATGTTTTGCTGTATTCTGTCCAATTATTGCAATAGCAGGGGTCACAAATATATGCACTAACTTTGCTGAGAGGCAGCCTGATTTGCATTATGTGGGCTCTTGATTCTATCAGTAACTCGCTTGATATATCCATTTCACCATGGAAATGCACTTTAGACAGCAAACTAGTTGGAGTACTGTGGGGGATTCTTTCAACACTGGTTGAAAATGTGGAAATCGTGCATTATTGGCACTTCCTGAGGATTGTGAAAAACTCTATTAGTACATGTAGAAGATGACGGGATCCATTATTGCAGTTCATGAGCTGTGGTTCATCGTAGGTGTATTGTAACAGAATAGATCATCAAATTATTAATCAGGCTTTGCTTTTTCCCAGATCCCACCACCTCCAGCAGATGAGGACAATGACTTTGTTGTAATAGAACATGAAGATACAAGGTCACCACAGAACTCAGATGAAGTTTACTCTCAGTTGTTGAAGCTTCTTCAAGAACAGCATGAGGTACCTTGCACTAATGCCGCGTACACACGGTCGTTTTTTGTGATGGAAAAAAAACATTGTTTTTAAAAACGTCATTTAAAATGACCGTGTGTGGGGAAAACTTTGTTTTATGTCTTCTGAAACCCATTTCAAACCATGAGCATTAAAGTTGTTTTAAAGGCAGAAGGTTTTTTTTTTTATCTTCATGCACTCTATGCATTAAGATAAAAAACCTTCTGTGTGCAGCAGACCCCCTAATACCTGAGCCCCATCTCAGTCCAGCGATGTTGCACGAGAGACTCGGCTGTCCTGGACTCCCCTCCTCATTGGGTGAGACAGGAGCACAGTGCTATTGGCTCCCACTGCTGTCAATCAAAGTCAGCGAGCTAATGAGGAGAGAAAGGGGGTGGGGCCAGGCCACGGCTCTGTGTCTTAATGGACACAGGGGGCTACAGCTTGACTCGGGTGCCCCCATAGCAAGCTGCTTGCTTTGGGGCTGCTGAACAGGAGGGAGGGGCCAGGAGCACCAAAGAGGGACCCGAGAAGAGGAGGATCTGGGCTGCTCTGTGCAAAACCACTGCATAGAGCAGGTAAGTATAACAAGCTTGTTATTTTAAACGGGAAAAAAACAAGTCAGGACGCCCACTAACACACAGCTCCTTTCTCTATCTGCAAGTAGAGAGCGTCCTGACTCTCCTGCTCGCCCCCTCCCCCTCAAGGAAGGGGGCGAGCACGACACTCCACACCAGGGAGAAAGCCTTGCATTACTGTGTGTAGTTACAGACAGAAGAACAGAAAGTGAGGATTTCTCAGAAGAAATAAGGACATTTAAAAGCAATATCGAAGGATGAGGTAAGTGAAGGAGGACTGCACTAAGGTAAAGGAAGCTATTAGGGGATTTTTTTTTACCTTTACAACCCCTTTAAGCTGTTAAATATGTAGAAAGTATATATTTACAGACTTTGAATTAGATTAATCTTCAGGGGCTTTATGGACTGTCATTTAGTCTTTTTTTTATTCCTAGAAATGTTTGCGGTATTCCAAGCAGTTTACACAGATGGGAAATGTTACAGAAACCACAAGGTGAGTAAAGAGCCTCTACATCAGTAACCAGATCAGTTATAGAATGTAAAGATGGCCATAGACATTAGAGAATGAAGGCACATGTGTCTTAAACCAAAAATCCTGAAGATTAGAATAACACCATAGGTCCTGAAGCCTAGAATAACACTCAGCCCAAAGGGTACAGGACGAAACGCGACGGAAAGGACTACTGATGCCACTGTTTATGATTTTTATGAGCGCTTCTTGCATCACTGAAAATGTGAGTGAATCCCTTTCTTTTAATAAATACTATTGAATAATCCGCAGAATTACGTTATGTGCGCCCCTTCTTCTTTTTCCTTCCTCTTTTAATATGCACTGAATGGATACCCTGATATGATACTTTAAATTTGGAGCCTCTTCGTTGAACCTCCTGTACCCTTTGGGCTGAGTGTTATGCTAGGCTTCAGGACATATGGTACATCAAGATATCTAAGATATTCCTATTGGAGCTACATGACCTCTAACAAGCTAGTTTGACCTAGTGGGTATATGCTCACCTGGGTTTAATCTTTCCGGTAAGCCTTCAGACATTTGGTGGTGGACCTTCTATCAAATTTCTTTAGTCACTAAATTTATTGGACTTTTTTATGTGATTGGCACTTTAGTTTGTTTATTTAATACTTTGCAGCACAGTGGTCACATATGGTGTTAATCACTAATCTTGTAACACTAATTATTAGAGGTCGACCGATATATATGGGACGATATTTGGCGTTTTTTAATTAAAGCGGAAGTAAACCCATCGATGTAACACTTAAACAAACCTGTTAACATTCCCGGCATGCCGGGAATGCTAACTGCACATTGGTTGTGCTCTCAACCAAACTGTCAAACCATCCAATGGCTGGTGTCATAACTGATCACATGTGCAGCTTCATGGCAGTTGAAGATTGAACAAAGGCCAAGATGGCAGCTTCCTTGGCTGAAAAAGATAGGAGGGTTTACTTCCACTTTAATCGGCATCGGCAGATTTGTGCTGTAAAAAAAGCAATAAACTTCAGCAGTGCGACTTACAAAAAGCTTCTGTAATAGAAGTCAATGCAAGTTGCCTGAGAAGTTTCCCCCTCCTGGGCAGCCTGCCAAGTGTGAGAAAAGAATACAGTGTTGCTACTTATCAATGAACTGAACTCCAGGCTAAATCTTTTTTGACACTTGTTGATTACAAGTAAAAATCCTGTATTTTCTGCTAGAAAATCACTTGGAACCCCCAAACATTATATATATTTTTTTTAGCAGAGACCCTAGGAAATAAAATGGCTATTGCTGCAATATTTTATGTCACACAGTATTTGCACAGCGGTCTTTCAAACAAATTTTTTTTGGAAAAAATATGCTTTAACAAAAAAAAAAAAAAAAACTAAACAGTAAAGTTAGCCGATATTTTTTTTTTCATCCAAAAGTTTTGCTTACCTGTTTTTGTTTATTAGATTTTATATATATATATATATATATATATATATATATATATATATAAATAAAATCTAATAAACAAAAACAGGTAATCAAAACTTTTGGATGAAAAAAAAATATAGGCTAACTTTACTGTTTAGTTTTTTTTTTTTTATATATATAATATTTTTTAATTGTTTAATTATACATACAAGTGCACTGATTGGAGGCTTGTTGTGTTTAAAATAAATGTTTAAATTTAATAAATTTTCTGTATTACTTAGCAGAGTAATAATGGAACTTCCGCTTTTCCGAATTCCCCCCCCCCCCCTCCGGTGTCACATTTGGTACCTTTCAGGGGGAGGGGGGAGCAGATACCTGCGTAATCCCAGATTTGCTCCCTCTTCCAGGCATAGATCACCGCTGTGACCTACACCACATCTCGCGCTTACTCCGCCCCCAGCTTTCTTATGGGAGACGCGCAGGTCCCAGAACACAGCAGGGACTAGTGGGATCGCGCAGCGCGACTCGCGCATGCACAGTAGGGAACCAGGAAGTGAAGCCGCTAGACTTCACTTCCTGATTCCCTTACCGCAGATGGTGGCGGCAGCACCCGAGGGAGAGACCGGCTTCGGGTGCCAGCATTGCGGGCACCCAGGACAGGTAAGTGTCTATATATTAAAAGTCAACAGCTGCAGTATTTGTAGCTGCTGACTTTTATTTTATTTTCCGCAGAACTCCGCTGCTTTCACACTGAACCATCATTCTAGCGGCGCTATTTGGCTGCTAGCGGGGCGCTTATATTCCAGCTAGCGGCCGATGAAGGGGTTAAATGCTCCCATGTAGCGCCACTGCAGAATCGCTTTGCAGGCGCTTCGGCAGCCGTGCCCGTTCATCTCAATGGGCAGGAGTAGTGGAGGAGCCGGTATACATCGCTCCAAAGATGCTGCTTGCAGGACTAACTGTTAGATTTTATGAGATGAAGGGGGGGGGGGGGGAATCAGCCTAACATATCGGCCCCAAAAAACGGCATCATATATCGGCATCGGCCAGAGAAAAACCCATATCAGTCGACCTCTACTAATTATGATATCCATTTAGGATATCTCTTTCACATCATATTTATTTAGCGTTACACTTTTCTTTGTACATTATTTTATTTAAAAACTTTCTTGATCAATTTTGCTTTGTTAGCTGCTGTAAGTCTTCACTATTTAGACAGCGCGGTATTGTTTTTTCACATTTCAAATACTCCCTATAGGCAGCAGTAGGTAAAGTTTTAAGAAATTCTGTATCCTTCAATGGACTCCAAGAAAAATGTTAAATGCACAAATCCAATTTTTTGTTGTGTTTTATATTGTTGTTCACCAATTTGACAAACCTGAGAATTTGTAGAAAAAGTAAGAGCTCCTTGGGATAAATCTGCAGCAATGTGTGTTGTTGTGTTCTTGTGGCAGGTTTGAAAAAATGGCAGACGAATGCAAGAAGAATTGTGATATCCTTCACCTATCACAAGCTCAGGGCCGGGATCCACCTCCCTATCATTTTGAAGACAAGACATTGAGAATAGTCCGGTAACCATTTTGATTTATACGGATTGTGAGGAATGTTGAGAAGCCGTTTCGGGGCAGGCATAGGTCAGATCAAGCACCAGTAACTGGGTCAGTAATAGATCAGACCTATAAACGCTGAATGATCAGATCAGGCACGGGTCAGAAGTAACACCATAAATTAGACCTAACTCCAGTAACTGTTTGGGTCAGGCACAGGTCAGATCTAACACTAGTAACTCTTCAGGGCCGTCATAAAACAGATCTAAAACCAGTAACTTTTCAAATCTACAACCATTAAATGTTCAGCTTAGGCATGGGTCATGCCGCGTACACACGATCATTTTTCGGGTTGTAAAAAACAAAGTTTTTCAGGCTCTAGAAAAAACTATTTTTTTTTAACTTCATCATTAAAACAGCCTTGCCTACACACAATCGTGAAAAGAAAATGCTCTAGCAAAGCACGGTGACGTACAACAACATGTACAACGGCACTTTTAAAGAGGAAGTTCTATTCGGATGACGCCACCCTTTGGGCTGATTTCGTGTTAGTAAAAGACGATTTGCGCTTTTCTGTCTGTTACAGCGTGATGAATGTGCTATCTCCATTATGAACGGTAGTTTTACCAGAACGAGCGCTCCCCTCTCATAACGTGCTTCTGAGCATGTGCAAATTTTTCACTTCTTTAAAGCCCACACACGACCATTTTTTACAACCCGAAAAACGACAACGTTTAAAACGTCGTGAAAAAATAGAACATGTTCAAAAAAAAATTTGACAGTTTTTCAGAACCCGAAAAATGCTCTAAAGACCACACACGATCGTTTTTAATGACATTGAAAAAAAAATAGTTTTTTACAACCCGAAAAATTATCGTGTATACGCGGCATCAGACTCCAACACCAGTAACTTGTCAAATCTACAACCATTAGATTATGGGTTAGACTCCAACACCAGTAACTGTTCAGATACAGTGTCTATGTATTTTTCTTTTTAGATATAGTAAATAGTAAAATATTGAAATGAAAAAGTGTAGTTTATGTGTGAGTTATTTGGACCGATTGTTGGTTTGTATATAACTGATGATGATCCTTCTGTCCCAACAGAGTATTCTCGGAGCTAAGTAGTACAGAGATGTTGCTGATTATAGTACGAGGCATTAATCTTCCAGCCCCTGCAGGTGACATTTTTCTTGTCTCTGTCTCTTTCAATACTCCTTTAGCTGTTTATAATGAAATCTGGAGGAAAGCATGTTTGTCTAGCAAACCGCAAATATTTCTCAGCCATTTTCTTATCTTCTCTTTTGAGAGGAGAGGTGTCTTGTCTGTTTTTTTTTTGTTTTTTTTTTAAAGCCCAACTCCAGGCACATGAAAAAAAATACAAATTTTATATGCAAATTTTTGTGTAAGGGATGAGGAATAAGGTGTGAATTTTTACCTTCATTCCTCGCTCCATCAGGGTCCCTCCAGTGGTGCAACTGGTCCCCCCTGCCTCTTCTCCAAGGCCCTCCTGGCTGCAGTCACACTCCTGCCATCTGCAATTTCCCTCCTGCATTGCAAATTATGGATGCCGAGGGACCACCCATAGATCGGAGCGCTGGAGAGCGCCAGAGCTGGCCGGAGTGGGGGTAAGTCTTGTAGTCTTCTTGTCTGCCTCTAGGTGAAATAAAACATACCTGTGCACTGCTTGGAAGGATAGGGGCCCCCACTGCGAGTGTTTTTTTTTTTTTACCCATTCCTGAACTTGGGCTTTAAATAATGTGTATTGGCTTTGTATATTTATTGATTATTATGGTCAGAGCTAAATAGAATTAACAAAAACTGATTTTCTTTTTTTGCCAGGCAAATATGAGATGTTGAATATTCCTTATGTATGCTTATTTATATTCAGCAGGTGGCTTTTTAGGCACTTTCCATATGTGTTCTGTTCCCATCTCCTGTTGTAATGAAATTATATAGGAGGGTTGTGCACTGTTCTATGCAGTTTTATTGGGTGGCTTAACTCCTACAGCATGAAACAGCTCAGTTTTTCTGGATTCTGATAATAGAATTTGTATATCGGTTTATTTTACACCAATCCCAGTTTAGGCACACTTTTTTTTCTGAACCTACTGGCAGTGCCGATCCTGACCTCCCTGGGTCCCTAAGCAAAATGACATGGCACATGACGGCGCGGACGACACCGACATGTCACATTAAAGAAAGTTGAGAAGCGGGGGGAGGGGGTGTTCTGCTGTCGGAAATGACATCTTACTTTAATTTCGAGAAGCAGGGGGTGCTGACTTCTTACCTCTTCTCCCATGCAGCCAGCGAGTTGAGAAGCGGGGTGAGGGGGCGAAAATGACTTCTCACCAGGCGGGGCCTCTAGTAATTTGGGGGGCCCTTTGCAGCTTTGCGGGGCCCTAAACGGCTTGCATAGTTAGCCTATAGGGCGGATCAGCCCTGCCTACTGGAATAGCCTGGCTCAGTCTAGCATATTCGTTGTCTGATTTTTGCTGCCATTCTTAAGCCTTGTACACACGATTGGATTTCCATCAGACAAATCCATGGAATTTTGTGCGAAGGGTGTTGGCCATGAACTTGTTCTGCATACAGACGGCAGAACTTTTTCAGCCACCATACACAAAACAACGTAGTTTTTCTTCTCTTTAGCAATACCCTTTGGGCAACTTCTGCTAATGTTGTGCTATGGTTAGCATTGGTTCGGAGAATGCGTGTTTGTACTTTGGATTTTTTTCCGATTGACTTGTGTTCACGCGATCGGATAATCCAACGGCACACATTTGTTGTCGGAAAATTTGAAAGCATGCTATAAAACGATGGAGCGTACAACCGGTTGGATTTTCTGACAAAACCCTACCATCACGCATTTGTTGTCGGAAAATCAGATCGTGTGTAGGAGGATTTAGGGTCGTTGTCAATGGGTTTTGAGCTTGTGCTAATGGCATCAGTTTGACATCTGGTTGAGACGCTTCTGCTTCAAGTTGGTTTTACATGCCCATATAGGTAGATTCAGGTACGGCCGTGCAATGTTATGACGGCGTAGCCTAGCGTGTTTACACTACGCCGCCTTAAGTAAGAGAGGCAAGTACATGATTCTCAAAGCACATTCCTCCTTACTTAGGGCGGCGTAGTTTAATCGCGGCGGGCGTAAGGGTGCCTAATTCAAATTGGTTGGAGGGGGGCGTGTTGTATGGTAATGAGGCTTGACCTCACGTTTTCTGATGTTTTTTGCTACTGCGCATGCGCCGGGCGCCTACATTTCACAGTGCGCATTGCGGCCAAGTACGCCGTACGGGCCTATTGATTTCGACATGGACGTAAACTACGTAACTCCCGATTCACGGACGACTTGCGCAAACAACGTAAAAAATTCGAACCTCGCGGCGGGAACGGCGGCCATACATTAACATTGTTATTCCACCTCATAGGTGGAATAACTTTAGGCCGCCTAAGGCCTTACCGAAACTACGTAATTCGCCGGGCGTACGTTTGTGAATCGGCGTACAAGCTCATTTACATAATCTATGGAAGCGCCACCTAGCGGCCATCCGAAAAATTGCAATCTAAGATAGGACTGCGCAAGCCGGCCTATCTTAGATATGTTTAAGCGTATCTCTGTTTGAGCATACGCTTAAACATACGGCGGTGTAGATTCGGAGTTAGGTCGGCTTATCTACTGATAAGCCGGCCTAACTCTTTCTGAATCTACCTAACAGACTTGTATAAAGATGCAAAACCGCTTGAAGTGAATAAAAGCGTGTGAATACAGGCTTTTTCTACACTAGAATGGTGTCAGCTGGCGTGTCTGGCATGTCTACCTTCCCTGTATATAAATTGGCCAAATGAGTTCAGCTGAGCCTTTTCCCCTTGATTTTAAGGCTGTCCAAGGCAGCATTTAGGGGCCATTATGCTATACAAGTTTAGGATTTTTTTTTAACACAACGTAGTGAGGTTTGGTTTACTAACATTTCTGTATCTTCCTCTATGCTCTGATATGTGTATGGACCTCAAAGATTGGAGTTGGTTGGGCCCTGTCCTATTACCCTCACCCTGTGGCTGGGGTGTCTGCTAGAGCCTCTTTTTACTAGTGTTGCAGTAACAAGCACAATGTCATTTCGGAGAGACTCTGAATTGTAAATGCCAGTGATAATTGGCACTTCTCTGAACATACCTTGGTACATCAGTCAGATCTTAGAGAAATGTTAAAGGGTAACTCCACTTTTGTGGGAAAAAAAGAGACAAATAATATAGCGTATACAATTGTGACATATTGTAATTGAATGTTCCTTTTCAATCTGCAGTTCTGTGATTTTCTGTAAAACGCCCCCCTAAAAACGTAATTTCCTACTTGTGTGATTGGCTCACTGATTTTCCCACGACTCTGCACTACGATACAAGTCAAATTTTTGGCATCCCCTGCAACACAAATGTCATTTTTGGTGAGATACTCCCAAAGGGAAATAATATTCAAAGGAATGCAAATCCTGCCAATTTCCTCATTAGAGGAAACCCCATGTGACAACACTGACCCAATCACAAGCACCAGCGCTGTCACTGGAGAGGGAATGGAGTTAGTCACACCCTCCCCCACTCCCGGAAGTACTATATTTATTTTTTAGCTGCAAGGGGCTGAACGTAGCAGTGGGGGGAATGATGAAAAATATTCTGCAGGGGAGGGCGGCATTCAAAGCACTTTGTTGTTCTGCCCTGCATGGAACAAAGCAAGATTTGCTTCAATGGCACAAACGCCGGAATGGCCTCTCAGGAGCTGCTGAATATACAGCAAAGTGTGGACTCCATGGTTGTGTTGCACCCTTTGTCACCATATAACTCCATATTTTATATGAAGTTTCTTTTCTCTGTTATTTTTTACCTGTAGTTTTACTTGGTATCCGATGACAACTACCCAATTCTGTTAATCTGTTTCACAGGAATGACGCCCAATGACCTGCATGCGTTTGTGAAGTTTGATTTTCCATATCCAAGCACGGTAAGAAGAGGAAACAGATTATACCTGTGAAATCTCAGGCTCCTATTAACCACTTGACCACTGGGCACTTAAACCCCCTTCCTAACCAGACCAATTTTCAGCTTTCGGTGCTCTCACAATTTGAATGACAATTACTCAGTCATACAACATTGTACCCATTTGAAATTTTTGTCCTTTTTTTCACACAAATAGAGCTTTCTTTTGGTGGTATTAGATCACCTCTGGGTTTTTTATTTTTTGCGCTATAAAAGAAAAACGACAGAAAATTCTGTAAAAATAAATAAATAAAAACTTGTTTCTGTCATATTCGCAGGTTATTTCTCACACACAGCATATGCATACCACGAATGACACCCCAAAACACATTCTGCTATTCATCCCGAGTATGGCGATACCCCAAGTGTGCGACTTTTACACGGCGTGGCCACATACAGAGGCCCAACATGCAGGGAGCACCATCAGGCGTTCTGGAGCACCCAGGCCAATTCTGACATTTCTCTCCTACATGGAAAAATCACCATTTATTTGCTAGAAAATTACATAGAACCCCAAAACATTATATATGCAGAGTATTGGGGGCATTGCAGAGTATTGGGGGCATTGCAGAGTATTGGGGGCATTGCAGAGTATTGGGGGCATTGCAGAGTATTGGGGGCATTGCAGAGTATCGCGCAGGGTATTGGGGTATTGCAGAGTATTGGGGTATTGCAGAGTATTGGGGTATTGCAGAGTATTGGGGTATTGCAGAGTATTGGGGTATTGCAGGGTATTGGGGTATTGCAGGGTATTGGGGTATTGCAGAGTATCGAGGTATTGCAGAGTATCGAGGTATTGCAGAGTATCGAGGTATTGCAGAGTATCGAGGTATTGCAGAGTATCGAGGTATTGCAGAGTATCGAGGTATTGCAGAGTATCGGGGTATTGCAGAGTATCGGGGTATTGCAGAGTATCGGGGTATTGCAGAGTATCGGGGTATTGCAGAGTATCGGGGTATTGCAGAGTATCGGGGTATTGCAGAGTATCGGGGTATTGCAGGCAGAGTATCGGGGTATTGCAGGCAGAGTATCGGGGTATTGCAGGCAGAGTATCGGGGTATTGCAGAGTATCGAGGTATGGGAGGCAGAGTATGGGGTATGGCAGGCAGAGTATGGGGTATTGCGCAGGGAAGGATGGCTGGATCTGTGACTGCAGTTGTCACAGATCCAGCCACAGCACTGCTGACACCCGCTCCCCCCCCCCCCTCTGTACCGAACGGTACAGAGAGGAGAGGGAGGAACCGGCGTCATCAAATGACGCCGGTTTGTTTACAAGTGATCGCTCCGTCATTTGACAGAGCGATCACGTGGTAAACGGCCGCGATCAGCGGCAATTTACCGTCATCCGTGATGCGCCGGGTCTTCTAGACCCGGCGAGCACGGACACTTCCGCGAGCGCGGCCCAGGGGACGCGCAAACGCGGAAGTGCACGAGGACGTCCCAGGGACGTCCTGTCAGAGTAACTCGACCGCGCTGTAGCAGTATTTTTGCTATAGCGCGGTCGGCAAGTGGTTAATGTGTGGAAATTGAATTATGGTGGCACAGTGGTGTAGTGTGTAGCACTATTGCCTAGCAGTAAAAAAGGGTCGCTGGTTTGAATCCCAACCATGACACTACCTGCCTGGAGTGTGTATGTTCTCCCTGTACCTGCATGGGTTTCCTCCGGGTACTCCCATTTCCTCCCACACTCCAAAGACATGCTGGTAGGTTAATTGGCTTCTAAATTGGCCCTAGTGTGTGTATGTATGAATGTGAGTTAGGGACCTTAGATTGTAAGCTCCTTGAGGGTAGAGACTGATGTGAATGTACAATGTATATGTAAGGCGATGCGTAAATTGACGGCGCTATAAAAGTACCTTAAATAATAATAATGTTTTGAAAAGGAACATTTTATTATAAATTATATTTTACAGGATTTATATAGCGCCAGCAATTTGCACAGCATCTTACAATGTAGAGGGGTGGGCAGTACAATTACAATACAGTTCATTACAGTAGAATTAGGAGGGCCCTGTTCATGGAGCTTACAGATTTGAATCTATCTGAGCTTTTAAACGCAGTCAATGTTTTTCTCTTGCAGGAACAGCCACAGAGAAATAAAACCCTTGTCGCTAAAAACACCAACTCTCCAGGTGAGATTATTCAAGTATTTCTGTGCCTAGTGCCATTGTTGGGCAGCGTATGTGTGATTGTTCAGAGAACTAAAAGCACCGCCAGTCAGAATACTGCTGTGGGAAGGTGATGCTGTATGTCCAGAAGAAATCTGAAATCCAGCCTGGAATGACACTGTGGGGGAGATTTACTAAAACTGGTGCACACAAAATCTGGTGCAGATCTGCATAGAAACCAATCGGCTTCCATGTTTATTTTGGTCAAAGCTTAATTGAACAAGCTGAAGTTAGAAGCTGATTGGTTACTATGCACAGCTGCACCAGATTCTGTGTGTACCAGTTTTAATAAATCTTTAGGTCAGTGGTTCTCAACCTCACTAGTGCCGTGACCCCTTGATAAAATTTCCCAAGTTGTGGGGACCCCTAACAGTAAAATTATTTTTGTAGCGTAGCGCTCCCTGAGTCCCCTCCAATCGTACAGTATTAAAACCTCCATATGGTACATTTTAGGATGTACCACTCTTTCGCTTTGTTCTCTTTTCTTTCCCTTGTATCTCTCTCTATCCTAATTTCTTATTTTTTTTCACCCATCCCTCTCTTTTCCTCCCTTCTTTCTTCCTCACCCTTTTTTTTCCCTCCCTTCCATGTATTCTCTATTTTTATTCATTCTTTTACTCCTTAGTGGGGGGGAATGGGATGGGTGGCAATGCTGGGGGGAGTTCTGTTCAGCCAACTTAGATTCTCTTCATCTGCTGATCGAAGAGCTATAGTGGGGATTTTTAATGGCAACTATAATCACAGGTAGTAATACTCACTGTGTCTCTGACTTTGTGGTGTCTCGTAGCAGTGACACCTATGCTGAAATCAGGTCTCCTCCAGCCCCTCCCACCTCACATTCCTTACCAGTCAACTTACCTCTAGTCTCTGCCCCCAGCCATGCCGTGAACTGAATGTGCGGCTGTAAAAAGGCTGAGTGGGTGGCAGTGGGCTCCAGGAACAGCCCAGCTGGGCGGCCACAGGCTCCAGAGACAGCCCTGCTGGGCAGCTGCAAAACAGTTGGGAGAGTGGTGCGGGAACAGCCCAGGATTTAGTGACCCCTGGCAGATCATCATTTGACCCCCGAGGGGGTCCCGACCCCAGGTTGAGAACCACTGCTTTAGAGTTGTGAAACACTGCTTTACTGTATATCAATCTGTACTGTCCTGTCAATCACAGTGATTGAATAATTTGTCTATGGTATATGGAGGTGATGTATGTTCTGTTTTCATGGTCTTTGTTATACAGAGTATGAACAGTCGTTTAAACTAAATATCAACCGCAACCACAGAGGCTTCAAACGGGTAGTTCAGGCCAAAGGCATCAAGTTTGAAATCTTCCACAAAGGGTGAGTGACTGTTAGGGCACTAAATTTCTAAAGCATCATACACACCAGTAGTGTTTTTTTTTCGTTCAACCCAGCAGGGCTGAACAAACAGAAAAAAAAATGTTTAGGAGTAGCTGCTGTACTAACTACCAACTTCCCTGCTGTTTTATTGTGTTCTTACAAGGAACACTCCAGTTAGCGCTTTCAGCCATTGGCTGAGAGCACTGATCAGGAGACGGTCGGCTGACCTTTTTCGGTCATGCCCCTTTGAACGGCCAGATGCTGTCGGCCCGACTCGAGTACACATGGGCCTGATGTCAGACAGTTTCTATTAAACCGGACGATGCCACCCGACATTTGCCCAGTGTACTAGGCTTAGCTCTTAACAAATGCTTCTATAGCGTTAATGCGTTTTAGTACGGATGTTAGACTGGCTTTTTACAAGCCTATTTACAGGAAATTGCAGGAAAGAAACAATTTTAGGTGTAGCTTGTCATGGTGAATGTTTCCTGTGCATACTCTATTAGCAGGGAAGGCAACAGCATGGATTCCTTTACCCCTTGTTTGGCCTCCTGCAGATGATGCTGATGTATGAGCAATTGGCTGAACAAATGAAGAGGAGAAGGGCATCCTGACACTATTGGGTACATCCAATTGATAGGAAATATTCTATAGGGCACTTTCATGCCCTGTATCATCATTTACACACCTACCCTCAGACATTCATGTCTGCTTTCTTCAAACAGCACAAACAGAAAAGTGCATTGAAGGAAGTAACTGCAGGAGACTCTATGCTCGCCTCTAACATTACAGGGCATTAAAAACTAATTTTAACTCCTCACAACCGCCTGCCAGTGCATTTGTGGAGTGTTACTAGAAACTTGAATGGGAAGCGTTGAAAGGCTTCAATTTCCTCCAGACTCGACACAAGGCTTACATTTTGAAGCAACGCTAAAGCTTTTTGTTGTGGTAATATTAACAGCACTGTGTGCTGCCCATGGTATCATTTGCATCAGGGTTGCCAACTTTCAGTAAATTTACAAACAGTTTGTAAAATCCGTAATTCTGTATGTCCATAATGGACATTTATAGACAGATACAAAAATTACGGATTTTACAAACTGTTTGTAAATTTACTGACGGTTGGCAACCTTTATTTGCATAGGCGTTTGAGGAGCATTAAAAGCGCCCCTCAAACACCTGCTATCAATGCCAGTGTGAACTTGGCCTTAGAGAGGATAGTGGGCTTTGACTTGCCCCAAAGCTGTAGCTAGTGTTAGCTTTGACATTTGTCATCATCCTTGTTGTCCCACTTGACAATATAAATGTCAGTCCTTCACTCCAACTCATGGGCTGCACCCCCGGCTCATCACTCTTGGCTTTGGATAAAGTACAAAAGGTTTTCAAGTATTCTGGGCTTTCCTGGAGTTGTGCATATATATTGTAAATAACATGATTGGTAGGTATTTTTTCATTGTTTGCATCCAACTTGGAGCATACCCTCTCTGTCTGAACGAAAACAGAGATACACTGTGGTTCAAAAGATGTCCATCTCATGTCTATGTGCAGCCCATAGACTTGTTCACTTGATCAGATGTTGTTAAAAATACTTCTCTCTCCTCTTCTGCAGAGTATTCTTGTTCAGAAGTGATAAGCAAATTGGGACTGCAAATGTTAAACTGGACAAGTTGGAGACGCAGTGTGAGATTCGAGAGATTGTAGAGGTAATAGTAATATCACTTTATTCCAAACATCTGTTAAAAAAGAAAAAAACTCTACCTTTACAGTGAAATACTTAAGTATATCTTTAATAATCTTATTTCAGGTGTTTGATGGAAGAAAACCAACCGGGGGGAAACTTGAAGTAAAGGTTAGGTTAAGGGAGCCTCTCAATGGTCAAGACCTTCAAACCGTGACAGAGAAGTGGCTGGTGATGGACCCTGTTACAAGGAAGGTAATGGCATCTGGTTAATCAGGCGTTTCTTGCTCAGTCGTGCATAGAATTTGTTGGCATTATAAAACAAAACCCCCGGGTATGAAGGAGCTTCAAGTCATGTTGCACGTGTTTCCATGGTGCAGCTGAAAAAGACTCCCATCTTCCACACAAGAATAGTGGTGGCCAAACAACAATTCCAATCAATTTGGCAATAACAATCAGCTCAAGACAGTAACAGCTTAGATCTTTGAAGTTGATGGTAGGCTGTATTGATCCATATGGTTGTTTTTGTGATCAAAATCTGGTTGAAAGTTGTTAGTTTTCTAGCAATTTTATCAGGCGTATGACCATAAAGTGGCCAATTTGATGCCCATTGCTACTTTCTTGCAAGGGTATTTCACTGTTTAGCCTGGCTTTTGGAGTGTCATGACTGAACCCCACTGGACTGGACATTGTGGGGCTATCCTTTAAAGAGGAGTTCTAGTCTGTAAAAAAATAAATAAGTCCGCTGCTACAAATACTGTAGCTGCTGACTTTTAATATAAGGACATCCTGGGATGTCGGCATCCATAGCTGATTCGTCAATCGCCTTCAGGCGCAGGCAACAGCATCTGTAGTAAGTGAAACAGGAAGTGAAGCCTTGTGGCTTTCGCAGTCTGTTTTCTACTGTGCCTGCGTGAGTCACGTTGTGCTTTCTGAATGGTCCCGGCGTCTTCTGAGACCTCTGTCCCCGAAGGCAGTGGGGGAAAGGAGGAGGGGCCAGAAATGACGTAGATCGCTGTGCATCGATCTTACCAGGAAGTAGGAGTGGGCACCTGTCAAAACCAGGCCCCATAAAAAGTGCCAAATGTAACCATGGAGGAGGGGAGGGTGCAAACAAGCGGAGCTTCCCCTTTTGTGTAGAGCTACGCTTTAAGTGCGGTTCGGGATCTAGGTTCTGAGTATCACGCTTTCCAAACCCTGTTTTGGTAACATGTTAGGTGCAGAGCACTTTCCAGGTCCAGAGTCAATGGCATTGCCTCAACGTTTGCCCTGTCTTTGAATACTCACTATGTGAATGGGCTGAGCACTTGAAGCTACCTGACTGTTTGAATACTTGGTCGCCTCTCAATTTCTTGCTTTCTCATGGTTCTATAAGTAAAGGGGTTAACTCTGAGGGACTGAGTGCTGACTTCATCCACTGGGGAAAGTGTTGTGTACAATTTTGTTATTCATCATTAAAAAAGCATGCCATCTTTCTGTTAAAAAAAAAAAAAAAAAAAAGAATGCCAAAAATGAAAGGCTTCTATGTTGAGGTATGTTACCCAAGAAGTATGTTTTTACTTCAGCGGTCCATCCATCTCCGACTTCAGTCACATCCCATCCTCAAAGTTTCATGTTTATTTCAACCATTCTAGGGTAAGTGAGCTTAGAGCCCCACTCTGTGCCCTAAACAAGACAGGCCGGTGTTCTATCGAAGTGCCCGCTATCAAGAACTGCCCGGTTCGAACTGCGCATCACAACAGCTGAGTTTATGATCAGCTGAGACGGCGCCTGCGTACAACAGCGGCCACTTCTCAGTAGAACACCGCGCTTGCCGAGGCACGTTCATGCTGGTGAGAGGCGGATTTTTATATGATGGGGCCGGATTATTAAATGATGGACAGTGCTGTTCAAATGGAGGCGGATTTTTGATATATGATACAAAACCCCGCCCTTCAGTTTACTAAACATGCCCTGCAAACGTCCAGGAAGAATGGCACAAAAATATGCGTTTTGCAGCACTGCTCATCATTTAATAATCCGCCCCCATCGTGTACTAATCCACCCCTCACCCACATGAACACGCCTCGGCAGCACAGAGCACAATCTGATAGAAAAAAATTCTTCCGTCTGCTAATGTGCGCATGTGCCACCTCGCCATCGCAACAGCTGATCGTAAACTCATCTGTTGTGATGTGCATTGGCACTTCGTCCTGGTCATTTTTCGATAAGGGGGCACTTCTCGACAGAACACTGGCCCTAGTCAGGCCCCTAATGGGATGTCCGAATTTCCTCAGTATGATCAGTTTATAGAGGAGGAACGTGCACATATGAAAAACAGTTTACTTATGAGTGCTGGGGAAAGTGGTGTGCACAATTTTGTTTTTCACCATTAAAAAAACATCTCTTCATTCTCCAGGCAGTCTCCAGTTCTTGTTTTCCTTGGGCCTGTTACCAGTTATTTGTGGTTTCCCACCCCTGTGTTTGACTGCTTTTGGACTTTCCAGCGCTTTGACTTCCTGTGTCCCTTAATAAACCATAAAATCCCTATATTGGAGTACATTGAGAGACGCAGTTCCTACCCCTCCCTGCTTGTGATAACACTGTCAGTACTGCTTTGCTACAAAATTCGAGGAATGCTGGTTAAACCCTGGGCCTGCTACGTTTTTTTTGTTTGCCAATGTCCAGCCCTCATGTAGGTGGTAGCGTAACCCAAAGGTTTAGAACTTCCTGTGTCCCTCTCAAGAAAATAATTTTATGGTGAATAAGGTCCAAGGGTCTTTTCACCAGTCCAGTCCAATGAGGGTGGCTCCTTCCTCTGCTCTGGTGGTGGAAGGTCCATCGTCCTGCACTGAATGATGCTCAAGTAATGTGTGAGTGAAGTTTGGTTCAGTAGTCACCTGAGCCCAGGTGCATGAGGATGTCCTCCTGTCCGTGAGAGCTTGTACTAAGAATAGTGATTGAATAAAGTATAAAAGTCCTAATAAAAATAGGGGAAAAAAAAGGGAAGAGAATGATGTGGTTTTGACTGTAATCCCTCTTATTACCTCTTCTAGTGAAAGTGGTTCAGTAAGAGGACGGCTTCCTGTACAATGAAGACGCTGCCTTCACACACCCCCGTCAGCCTGTTCTTGCCGTGTGTTCCACAGGCCAGAAAAGGAGTTGCATACCAAAGGACTTTCCTGCAGCGTTGAAGCACATGAGAGGAACGCCGTCATAACCGGAAAAAGATCACGTTAATATATCAATGCAGAATGTCCACGGCTGTGCAGCCCTTGCGGCATTAAAGTGCGCTGACCGCTCTACCTTACTAACAGCACAACTTGGCGTCACCCACATGTAATCTCTGGCTTTATGTGTTGAATGTAAATGAAGATCTGTTTTATGATCACCAGAGACCAGAGGACAAGCGTGACACAAATTTCAGAATGTACTGCAACAGAATGCTGCTGCTAGCCTGTGAGGGGTTTCTGTTCCTGAGACCCATAATACATTGCAGCATAGCTTGCCAGCAACATTCCTGATTGTGGATTTGCTTCTGGTGCTGAAACAACGCTGATTACTCAAAAGCTGCACTGCAAAAAAAAAAACACACACATTGTGCTATTTCTAGCTGTTTTAACCAGTTTACAGGTTAATATGTCTGTAATTGATTATTTAGGTTGTCATGGGTTACCATGAAGGAAAGGCTGCTATGTTGAGGTACGTTACCCAAGAAGGTCCATCCATCTCCGACTACAGTCACAGCCCACCTCAAAGTTTCAACCATTCTAGGGTAAGTGAGCTTAGAGTCCCACTCTGTCCCATAGACAAGACAAGGCCAGCCCTAGCCAGTTCCCTAATGGGATGTCCGAAATCCCTGCCGTATGATCAGCTTACAGAGGAGGGACGTGCAAATATGAAAAGAACTTCACTTCCTTTTATCCATAGTAAAGGGAACGATCAGCACCCGCTCATCAGATTTTCCAGCGTTTTGGAATTTCTCTGCAATAACCTTGACTTCTGATGCAAGCTGGTCAACCCTCTAAGGGCAGACGGTTGTCTATCACAAGCGGCGCTCAAAGCGTTCATAACTTGTGTAGTGTGTGTGACCACCCTGTGACCGAGCAGGGAAATGATCATCTTTGTAAAGATTATTTTGTTCCCTTATGCCTGTACCAATTGAAAAATATTCTCATTTTCTTTAGAAACTGAACATTCACAGGGATCGGCGGTATTTCTAAAGCCCACATTTGAGTTCTACTTTCACATGCTTTATAACTTCCTGCTGCTGAAATCTGACAGATTAACCAGATTACATTTGGTGCTTCGATCTAGCGTTTTCATGTTGTGTCCAATGGATATCTTGCCCGCTTGAAACAGCGACTTGCCTGGATCAGAAAGGACTGTAACATTCTTCTCCAAATCTGTCATTTCTACATGGTGTATACAAACGGGGCAAATGTGGATGTACCTATGTTTTATCAATGGGATCCTGCAATACAGTGCAGACACAAATGATTGCTGGCATAGAAAACATAAGAACCTGTACAAGCCTAGTGGAACAAGAGAATAAATCGTTTGGAAAGTTGATCATTTCAGATTCCTGCTTCACGATATCAATGTTACATAGTTAGTCTGGTTGAAAAAAAAGTCCATCTAGATCAGGGATCTCCAAACTATGGCCCTCTAGCTGTTTAGGAACTACAATTTCCATCATGTCTGTGAATGTCAGAGATTTACAGTGCCTCATGGGATGTGTAGTTCTGCAACAGCTGGAAGGCCGGAGTTTTGTAGATCTCTGATGTAGATCAACCAAAGGTAAAGGTAGAAGATTAAACCCTGAGGGCCCTTTCACACCTACCTGTTCCATTGCCATGTGTTACTGTGCACATTAACATGCAATACATTAAAAAAGCTCATTCATTTGGAATGGGTTGGAAACAAAGTAAAAGCAAGAGTTGCACTGTTTTTTGTTTTGCTTGATAGAGGGCATGAAATGCACTACATGTTCCTTGTGGTGCTCGGGAATGCGGGTCCTTGGCACCAACTGGATGTTGTATTCTGGTGCCTTTCTAAATGAAGGCACCGCACAGAGTTCCAAAACTCAAAAGTGTGAAGGGAGCCTTGAAGTGGACCTTCAGTCATTTTTTTCAACTTTCCATCTATTAAATCTTCTGCCCTTGTTGTTTTAAATTTGTATAGTAAAACTTTTACAAATTATGTGAGCAGACTGTTGTTCCTCTTTAAGGAAACTTTTGGTGAGTCATGAACTCTAGTGCTTTCTGTATCACTGACACGGTACAAGTAAGCCACTGAAATCATCTCCTGTTATGAATACTCATTATAAGTTAGTGACTCGGAAAGTATTGAAGCCAATGGATAAATGACACCCAGACAGCTTGCATTTATAGAAGGAAGTCTACAGTGGCAGACTATTTATTTCTCGTTCACACAGGGTGTACTATTGTGTATGACTTTACACCATGCTTACCGACAGAGGTGTCCCATGCATCCCCCCTGCAGGTAGTCCCATCGGTGTATATTGGGTCATTGTGTCCCAATATGACATCCGTGTCCAGCAGCTCTGACATTTTTGTGGGGGATCATTTCTGTGCAAGACTTTTACAATTATTTTCTTGAGTTGTAGAACTGGCTGGTTCTTTCCTGTGGCGTTAAAGTGATTGTAAAGGTTTTTTTTTTTTTTTTTTTTAAATTACAAATTTGTTATACTTACCTGCTCTGTGCTATGGTTTTGCACAGAGTGGCCCGTTCCTTCTTTTTTAGGACACTCCTGGCTCCTCCTCTTCATTGGGTGCCCCCACGGAGAGCCGCTTTCCATTGGGGCACCTGTATAGGCGCGCTCCTGAGTCCTGCTGCATCTATTGACCCAGACAGCAGGACTTTGCCCCGCCCCCGACTCCTGTGTCACTGGATTTGGTTGACAGCAGCACGAGCCAATGGTTCCTGCTGCTATCAATCTATCCAATGAGGACCCAAGACAGCAACTGGAGCTCCTGTGCTTGTCCCCGTTGCTGGAATAGAATGCCTTAAGGTGAAAAACCTTGAGACTTTACAACTCCTTCAGGTAATACCCATTTGTTTCAGCAACAACAAACAAAATTGCACGTTTTTTTTCAGTAATGATTTCCTGCACAGATTACAAATTGCCCAGGCGTGGGTTTACATTCTGCACAAGTCCCTGTGGCGTAGGTTATGTCGCACATAATTTATAACAGCAGCTGTGTGGATTAGTAATTTATGTGCATACGTTTGCATACATTGTGTTTATCAATTATTTATCCCCCACTGTCAGGTTTTAGTATTTCATAGCACACAGTATGTTGCTAAGCTGTCCATTTGCCTGCAGATATACAGAAATAAACATCTGCACACAATGGCAATTCCTTGCACCATTTATTGTGTAATCGCGTTGACGCGTTTCACATGAAAGTGTGCTTAATCATGATGATTGTGTCCTTTTGTGTCACTTGTTCTTGAACATTACACAATAAATGGTGCAAGGACTTGCCATGGTGTGCAGCCGTTTCTTTCTGGATTTCATGCATTGCGGAGGGGATCCAGGGCGGGCACCTATGGGTGGAGACCATTACGCTAAACCTCACCTGGAGCGGCGTCTCCTCCCACTATTGATATCTATAGATCTAGCTTCTCCAGACTTTTCCTTCTTCGAGAAAGGGGTCAAAGCTGCAGCAGAGTTAGCCACCTACAGATCTGACTTTTTGTGATCCAGACCACTGACCGGTGACAGTAAACAACTTGTTGAACAGCTGTATTGTTACACTTACAACCTTGGAACAATTGCATATTCCATCATGTCCAAATAATGTTTGACTGGATAGCTATTGGACATTGAGGCTGGTGGTGAACCATACATTGGTGGATTTTCTGAAGGTAATTTCTTTATCGTTACATCACGGGACACAGAGCGGCATTCATTACTATATGGGTTATATGGAGTACCTTCAGGTGATAGACACTGGCAATCTCAAACAGGAAATGCCCCTCCCTATATAACCCCCTCCCATAGGAGGAGTACCCAGTTTTTACGCCAGTGTCTTAGGTGTTAGTCATGGTTTAGCTTGCCTCCGCATCCTTGGGATTAGGTGAGCTAACCGGTTCTGTCCAAAAAAGCCTCAGCGCTAAAGTGGTCAGTAACCGGACCCCAAACCCTTGGGGTATAGCCCATAATGCTTTTCTTTTTAGAGAGCTGGACCCTGGGCCCAGAACTTAGAAACCTTTGGGTGCCTAATGTTTTCTGTTGCCAGAGTGCTATATGGGCCCAGGACAGTGGATCCTTCATAGGAACCCAGGGCCTGAAGGTCTAGACATCCCCACCGAGATGGGGGAAGATTGGGCCTCTTGCTTGGCAAAGTCCTGCGGCATGGAGCAGGTAAGTGAGGGGAAAACTTGCGGAACTTGGTTCTTAGCAGGTTTTTTCTGGGGGGTCACAGGGGACATGCCTAAAGTTATGCACTGCATCTGGCAAACCAGTCACATATCATAAAGATAGGATGGCTCTATATGTATTATTCCCCATAAGATGTGACCTCCCTTGTAGTGTTGGAAAAGCATTGAGGCCTGTGTATAAAGTGTATGTGTGTGTCAGAGAGCTGTGCTTACCTGCAAGCCTCCAGGCGATGCTCCATTCAGTCTTCCTCCTCAGAGCCTGCAAAGCAGGCAAAACGCTGACCTCCTCGTGGTTCCAGGCTGCAGGCTGCAGTTTGCTGGAGCAGAGAGGCTCCCTTCCCCCCAAACCCCCCCCCCCCCCCCCGTCGGGAGGGGCATTTCCTGTTTGAGATTGCTGGGGGGGGAAGGGCGGGTCAGTGGCTTAAGGAAGGGGCGGCCCTTCCTTGTTTGTTCCATATAGCTCATTCAATACTTTGGAACTGGGGAGGAAAGACCAGAACGGCAAGCACGGGGCGCCGAGGACACACAGTGGCCAGAAAGAATATTGCAGTCTTCAGAAAACTGTTTTCAAGCCTAGGAATAGGCTGTTTCTTTTCCATCTCATAGTTTTTCTTGCAATACTACTCAGGGGGACAGAATGTTTTTTCTTTCCTAGATTTGAAAAAAAAAAAGATTTTTTTTTTTGAAAAAAAAAGTGTCATCTAGGGGAGAGGAAGCATTTTTTATCCCCCAAACAAGTGTTTGGGCATTTAACTATGTATAAGTCCCAGGTACCAATAAGTAGCAGGTGTACCTCGGTATTGTACCATGGCATCAAGAAACAAGTCAGAGGGTACAAGAGGTGGGGATTCCCCCAGAGAGTCTGAGGTCTCGGACAAAGCTATGCTGCTGCTTTCCCCACAGGGAGCCTTGGGGCCATCGGGATCTGGGGCTGGAGCTGACGCGAGTCAGTCCAACCCTAAGATGGTCACGGAGGAGGTATTACTCACCTCTTTAAAAGAGATGCAGAAAAGCATGGGAAAAATGATAGCCGCAGCTATGCGGGGCAGTAAGCGGAATAGATCTCCGTCGCCCGAGCGCGGACCCTCAGAGGAGGAGGTCCTTTCCTCAGGGGAATTGGACGACCTCTTGGACAAGGACCAAGTAGGTTCAGGGATCGAGGATCCGGATACAGAGGAGTCTGGGGCAGTCTCCCTGAGGGAGAGCTGGTGGATTCAAGGATTGTCGGACTTGGTCCATAAGGCATTCAACTTGCCAGTACCAGATCTCCAGGTATCGACGGTTTCAGCTTTGGGCTCACTGAGGGCGCCTCAAAGCAATGCTGTGTTTCCGATCCATCCTCTATTAGAGGGAGTTTTGTTCCAAGATTGGAACAAGCCAGATAAGATCTTCTTACCACCTAAAAGATTCTCTGTCCTATATCCTATGGAAGATAAATTTTCCAAAAGATGGGCTACTCCTGCAGTGGACGCAGCCATCTCATGTGTTAACAAATCGTTAACATGCCCTGTAGAAAACATACAGGTGTTCAAGGATCCAGTTGATAAGCGCTTGGAAGCACTACTTAAGAACTCCTTCACTGCTGCAGGGGCAGTAGTACAGCCAGCTGTGGCCGCGATTGGGGTTGCTCAAGCATTATCGGATCAATTTAAGCAGATGCTTAAACTTATTCCTGCTCAGCAGGCAGAAGAATTTTCGGATGTCCCTAAGGCCATATGTTTTACGGTAGACGCAATCAAGGATTCTATCCAGCAAGCGTCACGTTTATCGTTATCCCTTATCCATATGAGAAGACTCTTATGGTTAAAAAGCTGGGAGGCTGAGCCCCCATGCAAGAAGCTCCTGGTAGGGTTCCCCTTCCATGGAGGACGACTCTTCGGAGAAGACCTAGATAAATACATTCAGACCATTTCAAACGGCAAGAGTACTCTCTTGCCAACTAAGAAGAAGGTTCAGGGGCCTGCGTTTAAACGACAGTATTCCCCTGGGCAGGGGCCCTCTAATACTAAGCAGTATCGACGGCCTCCTGCAAAAGCAAGCTTCGGCTTCAACAGCAGATCACAAGGACAGGCTGTTAGAGGCAAAAGGCAGTGGTTTCGCAAACCAGCAAAACCAGCCCCCAAGCCAACCTTATGAAGGGGCGCCCCCACCCACGAAGGTGGGGGGAAGGCTGCGACTCTTTTCAGAGATTTGGGAAGCCAGCATTCCCGACGAGTGGGTACGGTCTTCCGTGGCCACAGGCTACAAACTAGATTTCCTAAGGTTTCCTCCTCCTCATTTCCAGGAGTCGAGGATTCCAAACGATCCGGAGAAGGGAGCCGCATTAAGATCGGCATTAGATCATCTACTTTCCCAGGAAGTAATAGTAGAGGTACCAGTCCTGGAACAGGGGCTGGGCTTCTACTCCAACCTATTCATCATCCCAAAGGCCAATGGAGATGTCAGGCCAATTTTGGACCTAAAGATGGTAAATGCATACCTAAAGGTCCGCTCATTTCGGATGGAATCCGTGCGGTCAGCAGCTGCCACACTCCAAAGGGACGACTTCATGGCGTCCATAGACATAAAGGATGCCTACCTTCATGTTCCAATTTATCAGCCACATCAAAGATATCTACGCTTCATGGTGGCTTCACGTCATTTCCAATTCGTGGCGCTTCCCTTCGGGTTGGCTACGGCCCCCCGGGTGTTCACGAAGGTCCTAGCTCCAATCCTAGCCAAGCTAAGGATCCAAGGGGTCACGATCCTAGCATACCTGGACGACCTCCTAGTCATAGATCACTCGTCTCCCGGCTGGGAGCGAGCAGTGGCCCTCACGGTCCAATACCTCGAGAGGTTCGGCTGGGTCCTAAATCGAGAAAAGTCATCCTACTGGTTCTAAGCAAAAAGGAACCGACTATTCGCCTAAGTATGAGGTTACTAGGCAAGATGGTGGCCACATTCGAGGCGGTACCATACGCCCAGAGCCACACTCGCATCCTGCAGGCAGCCATTCTGTCAGCATGGAGCAGAAGGCCACAGGCCTTGGATATTCCGTTGCCGCTCTCATCAAGAGTCCGACAAAGTCTGTGTTGGTGGTTAGACCCTCAGAATCTACTGAAGGGGAAGTCTTTCAGCCCAGTGGCTTGGAAGATAGTGACCACAGACGCCAGCCTGACGGGCTGGGGAGCAATTTTGGATGGTTGCACTCGCCAAGGTACTTGGGCAAAGCTAGAGAAGCAGTTGCCCATCAACATCTTGGAGCTCAGAGCTGCTCGACTAGCCCTCAGGGCTTGGACGTCAAAATTGCAGGGGTTCCCGGTGAGAATTCAATCAGACAATGCCACGGCCGTGGCATACATAAATCACCAAGGGGGAACCAGGAGTCAAGCCGCTCAGAGAGAGGTGAGCTTGATTCTCCTATGGGCAGAGGCTCATGTGCCCTGCATATCGGCAATATTTATTCCAGGAGTGGACAACTTTCAGGCGGACTTCTTAAGCCGCCAGACTCTATGGCCGGGGGAATGGTCTCTGCATCCACAAGTCTTTCAAGCACTCTGCCAAAGATGGGGAGTGCCGGACGTGGATATCATGGCATCGAGACTCAACAAGAAGCTAGACGGGTTCATGTCCCGCTCAAGGGATCCGATGGCCTGCGGAACCGATGCGCTGGTTTGCCCTTGGCATCAGTTCAAACTGCTTTATGCGTTTCCCCCGCTCCAGTTACTACCCCGCCTGCTGCGCAGCATCCGGGTGGAGCACATACCAGTTATCCTGGTAGCTCCAGCATGGCCCAGAAGGGCATGGTACTCACTAATCCTAAGGATGGTAGTGGGAGACCCTTGGACTCTGCCTCTAAGGCCAGACCTGCTATCGCAAGGTCCGATCCTCCACCCTGCCTTACGGCATCTAGATTTGATGGCCTGGAGGCTGAATCCCTGATTCTCAGGGGTAGAGGTCTGTCTCAGAAAGTAATCTCTACCCTAATCAGAGCCAGGAAACCGGTCTCTAGGGTGATTTATCACAGGGTCTGGAAGGCCTATGTAGGCTGGTGTGAGTCCAAACTTTGGCTTCCTCGCAAGTTCACCATCGATAGAGTTTTAAGTTTTCTCCAGCTAGGAGTGGATAAGGGATTGGCATTAAGCACAATCAAGGGACAGATCTCAGCTCTGTCAGTGTGGTTTCAGCGGCCGCTGGCCACCCACTCGCTGGTTAAGACCTTCCTTCAAGGGGTCTTACGTATTAAACCTCCTGTTAAATCCCCGCTTTGTCCGTGGGATTTAAATCTTGTTCTGTCAAGTTTACAGAAACAACCGTTTGAGCCGTTGGCTGAAATTCCTTTGGTTTTACTGACAAGGAAGTTAGTATTTTTGGTCGCCATAGTTTCCGCAAGAAGAGTATCGGAACTGGCGGCCTTATCCTGTAAGGAACCATATCTTATTTTTCATAAGGACAGGGTCGTTCTACGCCCTCATCCTTCCTTCCTACCGAAGGTTATATCCAGTTTTCATTTGAACCAGGATTTGGTATTACCATCCTTCTTCCCTAAACCTACTTCCAGAAAGGAAGGGTTGCTGCATACCTTGGATATTGTCAGGGCCATGAAGGCCTATCTTAAAGCTACAAAGAAGATCCGGAAAACAGATGTGCTGTTCATTTTACCGGATGGGCCCAAGAAGGGGCAGGCAGCTGCAAAGTCCACCATTTCTAGGTGGATTAAGCAATTAATCACTCAGTCCTACGGCTTGAAGGGGTTGCCTCCTCCAGTATCATTAAAGGCTCATTCTACTAGAGCCATGGGCGCCTCCTGGGCAGCACACCACCAGATCTCTATGGCTCAAGTTTGCAAGGCGGCAACCTGGTCTTCTGTCCACACATTTACAAAATTCTACAAGTTGGACGTAAGAAGGAATACTGATACTGCCTTCGGGCAGGCAGTGCTGCAGGCTGCAGTTTGAGACCCTCGGATTCCGGGGGCTCCTCTTTTTTTGAGTTAAATTTAAAATTTAAGATTATTTTTCTCAACTAAGTTGGATTTATTATGATTTGAGTATATCTCTAAATTAAATCCTTTTGTCTTGGAGATGTTCTCCCTCCCCTCATTGTAAGCATTGCTTTGGGACATCCCATATAGTAATGAATGCCGCTCTGTGTCCCGTGATGTAACGATAAAGAAAAAGAGATTTTTAATACAGCTTACCTGTAAAATCTTTTTCTTGGAGTACATCACGGGACACAGAGCTCCCACCCCTCTTTTTGGGGACCATTTTGGGAGGCATACTGCTTGCTACAAAACTGAGGTACTCCTCCTATGGGAGGGGGTTATATAGGGAGGGGCATTTCCTGTTTGAGATTGCCAGTGTCTATCACCTGAAGGTACTCCATATAACCCATATAGTAATGAATGCCGCTCTGTGTCCCGTGATGTACTCCAAGAAAAAGATTTTACAGGTAAGCTGTATTAAAAAATCTCTTTTTTTTCACATATTGGCCCCATTAGGTCTGATTCACCCATGCCTCTGCTTGTAAACGTTTGTTTGAAGAGCAGTGTGTACAGCAAGCTTTTACATAACAATTAGCAGAGTTTTCATCCTGAATCAAGGCGCTTTTATTATAGCAATAAAGCACCCCATAGAACCAATTCAGGTTAAACCCTGGATCGTTATAGGTGTGCTGTGTGTCACTTTAAAGAGCTGCTTGCAGGCTTTCAGCAAGCTTCATGCCTGCTAGCAACTCGTTCAAAGGGACAGCTGGCACTCTTATTAAAATGTATTTAAAGTGTTACTAAACCCACATAGTACAGAACCTTGGGGGCACTCTGCACATGCTCAGTTTTGTGTGTATTGCTATAGCTTTTTTTTTTTAAGGGGGCATGTGATCAGCACAGGGCCAATCAGCACTGTCCAGACAGGGGTCCTGCAGCCTTATAGGAAAAGCTTTAACCAGACACTGATAGAAGTCACATGGCTGCACTAAGAGGGTTAGGAGTCATGCCGCCTAATAGGACAAGTCAGAGGAGAATGAGAACTCATCCTACAAGCTTTAACCAGACACTGATAGAAGTCACAAGACTGCTATATACTGCTGATGAGAAAGAGTATTTAGCGGGTTACAGGTGCATCTCAAAAAAATATCATCAAAAAGTTCATTTTTTTCAGTAATTTTATTAAAAAATGAAACTCCTATATCATATAGATTCATTACACAGAGTGATATATTTCAAGCATTTCTTTCTTTTGATTTTGATGATTATGGCTTGCAGCTAGTGGAAACCCAAAATTCAGTATCTCAAAATTAGAATATTACATAAGACCAATCAAAAAAGGAATTTTTAATACAGAAATGTTGGCTTACTGAAAAGCATGTCCATGTACAGTATAGTATGCACTCAATACTTGGTCGGGCTCCTTTTGCAGACACAATGCGACATGGCATGGAGGTGATCAGCCTGTGGCACTGCTGAGATGTTATGGAAGCCCAGGTTGCTTTGATGGCAGCCTTCAGCTCATCTGCATCGTTGGGTCTGGTGTCTCTCCTTCCTCTTGACAATACCCTACAGATTCTCTATGGGGTTTAGGTCAGGTGAGTTTGCTGGCCTATCAAGCACAGTGATACCATGATCATTAAACCAGGTATTGGTACTTTTGGCAGTGTGGGTAGGTGCCAAGTCCTGCTGGAAAATTAAATCGGCATCACCATAAAGCTGGTCAGCAGAGGGAGGCATGGAGTGCTCCAGAATTTCCTGGTAGAAGGTTTTGCTGACTTTGGACTTGATAAAACACAGTGGCTCAACACCAGCAGATGGCACGGCTCAACACCAGCAGATGGCACGGCTCCCCAAATCATCACTGACTGTGGAAACTTCACACTGGACCTCATGCAACATGGATTCTGTGCCTCTCCACTCTTCCTCCAGACTCCATTAACTTTCATCCAAAAGGAGGACTTTGGACCACTGAGCAACAGTCCAGTCCTGTTTCTCCTTAGCCCAGGTAAGATGCTTTTGATGTGGTTCAGAAGTGGATTGACGTGTCCTGGATACAGTCTTGTCTATATTCCCCTTGCGCATGTTCCTGAGAACAAGGCTCATTGATAGTGGGTGCTGCAGTGACTACCTGCTGGTTACTGGAAAAAGATAAATGCACATATTCACCAGCACACTAAGGATCCTTAAGGTTTTTATTGCACAAAGATCACACAAGTGCAACATTTTGAAACCTCACAGGACCCCTTTGCAAGGCATGTGATGATGAAGGGGGTCCTCCAAGGCTGCGATACATCTGTGCGTGGTGGGTCTTGAAGCACTGACACCAACGGTAGTCCACTCCTTGTAAATCTCCCCCAAATCCTTGAATGGCCTTTGCTTCACGATTCTCTCAAGGCTGTGGTTATCCGTTGCTTGTACACCTTTTTTTAACACACCTTTTCCTTCCATAGTTTTTTTCCATTAGAATGCTTGGATACAGCACTCTGTGAACAGCCAGCTTCTTTAGCAATGCCCTTTTGTGATCTACCCTCCTTATGGAGGGTGTCAATGACTGTCTTCTGGATAACTGTCAAGTCAGCAGTCTTCCCCATGATTGTGTAACTTACTGAACCAGACTGAGAGACCATTTAAAGGCTCAGGAACCCTTTACAGGTGTTTTTGAGTTATTTATCGGATTAGAGTAGGACACCATGAGTGTACAATATTAAACTTTTTCACAATATTTGAATTTTATGAGATACTGAATTTTGGGTTTTCACTAGCATCATCAAAATTCAAAGAAAGGAATGCTTGAAATATATCCCTCTGTGTGTAATGAATCTATATATTTCAGGAGTTTCACTTTTTGAATTACTGAAAAAAATTTACTTTTTGATGATATTCAAAATTTTTGAGACACACCTGTAAATTTACTGAAATACCGTAATTGCATTTCATGTTCTGTGTACTGTGGGAGACCAGATATAGTGAATGCAGGGTCTTTGGATTAGTAACACTTTAAAGTATATGTAAACCCCAATATTAACTTTTTATTTTCTCCCTTTTGATTGGGTAAATATACCATTGAAAGTGTTTTGTTATATGTGTTCAACAATACCTGTTGATTAGCCGGAAATTGTGGGAGTTGATCATTTCCTGTGCTGTGATCCGTTTCATTGTTTTCAGGTCTTATAGGCTTACAGAACACCCTCCCTCCCCAATTTTATGCAGAAGAGATTTGGAGGTGTTCTGTAGTTATGTGACAATGCTGCTCCATAGATATGGTACAGTGTGTGTGTATTCTGGGACAGAAAGTGTGTTTCTCACAGGATCACTGGGTGAAAATAAAAATAAAAAAGTTTGAAAACAGAAGCTAAAACAACTTTGGACTGGAAAGATGCACGATATTAAATGTTTGTGGGCATTACATACGCTAACATCTGCCTAGGTGGTAACGGGTACTTGTAACGCTATAGGAAAGCCAGTTTAAATGCTTCCTTTACACGCTGCCGACTAGTGTTTCCAAAGGCTTTCTTATAGGAAACATTCCCAAAGAGTGCATTTGGTGGTAAAAAATCGCATGACAGCAGCTGTTTTTCCAATAGTGTAGGTCATTGCTTCCATCTTCTGATTACTATTACATGAATGGAGTCCTAAAGGTGAAGTAGACAGGATTTTGTATAATCTTTACTTTTACTGGAACCTTGCTCGGGAATAGCTGAGCCAATTAATTTGGCACTCGCCAAAGCACACCTAATCCCACTCGGCAGCAAGTTTTCAGCGTTAGATGGCGTGATCATAGAAGCACTTGTGCTATGAGAAGGTTCAGCACTGCGTGACCCATTTGGCAGGGGAGGTTCTAGGTTCTGCATAAGAATTGACCTCCTTTTCCCTGGAAGTGCCTTTAACTGAATCATTCTGTTGACTCTGGGTCATTTAGTACCATTAAGGTAAGTCTGTCACAAACCGTTCCTTTCAAACTGGTCATATATGAAAATATGTATAAGCAGTGTTTACCAGTGTGCTAAAAATGAGCTACAGCAGGGGCAGGCAACCTTAACACTCCAGCTTTAGTATAACTACAAAGTCTTGCCATGCTTCTGGAAGTTAGTCTTGCCATGCCTCTTGGGATTTGAAATTTGACCACAGCCAGAGTGCCAAGGTTGCCTACCTTTGATCTAGAGCAGGGGTCTCCAAACTTTCTAAACAAAGGGCCAGTTTAATATGCTTCAGACTTTAGAGGGGACAAGCTGGTTTCAGTGAGACACCCCATCATTGGTGTCAGTGAGAGGAACAGTGACACATCACTGGTGTCGGTGAGAGGAACATTGACACATCGCTGGTGTCGGTGAGAGGAACATTGACACATCACTGGTGTCGGTGAGAGGAACAGTGACACATCACTGGTGTTCGGTGAGAGGAACAGTGACACATCACTGGTGTTCGGTGAGAGGAACAGTGACACATCACTGGTGTTCGGTGAGAGGAACAGTGACACATCTTTGGTGTTCGGTGAGAGGAACAGTGACACATTACTGGTGTCGGTGAGAGGAACAGTGACACATCACTGGTGTCGGTGAGAGGAATAGTATCCCATCACTGGTGTCAGTGAGAGGAATCGTATGTCATCAGTGGGGGGAATCGGGCCACCAAGGACCAGATAAAGCCAAGCCAAGGGCCATATCCAGCCCCCAGTGGTTTGGAGACCACTGATCTAGAGGTTATGACAGAAGAAACTATATTCAAATCTTAACCTTTCCTTTTAATGTTTACCTTAGCCCCACCCCCTAAAATTGGGTAATGAGGCCACCCAACACATTAAAGGACCAATGGGTAGGTCTTGGGGCAAAGCTCAGCTTACAGGGAAAGTTAAGATTTGCATGCAGTTCCAGCTGCCTGTAGCTCTGGCTCTTTGAATTGTATTGTCATGTTCCCCTTGAAGATTTATACTCTGTTTATATCATAGTGTTTGGATCGCCCAGGTTTGTAACAGAGTTACTACAAGTATGTTCTAAGTTATTATTTTGTCCGTTTACTTAAAGACAGGTTATAAATGTACAAGACAAAGGAAGGACGAGTCCTACAGACAAGGACCTTTTTTCGGTATGACATGCCTTGTAGGGTCTCGGAGCGGGTGTTAATATTTTATATTTCTCCTTCCACCATAGTGGAGATGTTTGTGCTATGTGTAAAATGTCAATATTTGGACTGTTAATGGAAGCCATTGTTCTTATTTATTTTCTTTCTGGTTGGTAGGACACAGAACTGTATTTACTGTATACATAAATAAATTTAAAGGGGGCACCTTTCACATCTAAATAAGTGGTGTATTTTTTAAATACAGAAGTTCAACAGAACTGCATTGAAAATACATGAGCTTCCTGGCTGAAGGGGTGGGCAGAGGGGGCTGGCTGCCCGGGACACAGCATGTATTGTAGGGATGGGGGGGGCCCACAAGTTCCTTCTACTATAAGGCTGACAGCGGCATCCCTTTTTATAGGGATTCACAATCGATGACGTCACACCTACAGCCACCCCCCCCCCCCCTACAGTTGTAAACACACGAGGTCACACATAAATTATATAGAAATTCCATATTTGTGTGGGGCTCGTCCTAGTAATAAACTAGTAGTTCTCATCTGGAAATTATAGGTCAGAGGTTAGGATCTATGTGAGGAGGGAAACCCCTTTTGTTTGATGGAAGGTCAAAAACCATCCAGTTTTTTGGGGGAAATTCATAAATTGGGTTGTAGAAAATACAGTGTTCCTGTTTGCAGTATAAAATAAAATATTTTTATTAAAGGAAAAAATACATTTTATAGTCCAGTCAAAAAGTCATGTTACATAATGATTGTACGTTACCAAGGAAGCAAGCAAATTAAGTTTTCCATCAGAACAAATGAGGTATTGTCTTCTATCATCTGGTGTGAGTGGGTTGGGGTGCCATGCAGTGCTATCACATGCTAAAGTCCCTTCTAAGCAACATTCTGTACATGGGTGAAAAAGTCCTAGCAACATCTTATTAGAGCTACTGATCCTGGGCCACACATCTAATTGCTGCTTCAACTATTAAAGTAGAACTCCAGACAAAACATACGTTTTGGATACAGTGGGGGGAAAAGGTTGGAACCTTTAATTTACTGCTGTCTGTGCCCTCATTGGGGAGGTATATTTTCACTTCCTGTCTTGTCATCAGGACAGGAAGTGAGGAGAACAATTAAAAAAAGAAAGAGACACTAGAAAGTTTGCATGTAGAAATGTTAAAATTTCTCTCAGGTTTTTGATGTCCGTCCGCCCGCCCGTTCTCCTGTATTACCAGCACTGAGAATGATAAGAAATGTAACCTAGTGTGGCTACAGAGCTGAAATAACCCTGACATAGGATGCTACCCTCCTCTACTTTTCAATAGAAGTAAGAAAATTGTATCAGTACTTACCGCAAGTTTCCTTTGCCCATATCATGGCAGCTTATTGTCTCTCCACCCGCTGTCAACCCACAGGACTGTATAAAAGTATGCAACATTCCCTCCAGTCATAGATCCAGTCATAAACAGAGTAGGGAAAATGTGCTGCCATTATTAGGTGCCAGGAAAAAAAAAATATTATATGTATTGCTACAGTTTTCCAACAGTAATATGGCAGCGTACATATAGTAAATAACTACAAAGGGAGGGTTAGATGAACACAATTATAACGAAAGGACTGGAAGCGGAGGCATATTTGACTTTTAGAGATTAGTGTGGACTGTGGGTTGGCAGTAGGCATAGCAACTACCCTATGTAAGCTGGATTGGCACCAGGAAAAATAAAATTGTCTGAAGTTCTACTTTATTATGTTTGATGGCTAAAGAAAAAAAGAGCATCAATCCAATGGAATGGGGTGGAGCCAATTCAATGGTAGGCTGATTGATGAAACGTCCAGGAAAGGAAAATTACTGTAAGTATGGATAACAATTTTCTGGATGCTTGGAGTTCATTAGGGTGGAGCCAACCCAATGGTAGGCTGACACGATGAGCCTCCAAGAAAGGAAAATTCGGGCAAGTATGGATAACAATTTTCCATATGCTTGGAGTTCATTTGGGGGGGAGCCAGCTCAATGGTAGGCGGACACAACGAGCCTTCAAGAAAGGAAAATTACGGTAAGTATGGATAACAATTTTCGGTATGCTTGAAGTTGATTGGGGGGGGGGGGAGCCAGCTCAATGGTAGGCTGACATGACAAGCCTCCAGCAAAGGAAAATTATGGTAAGTATAGATAACAATTTTCCCTATGCTTGGAGTTCGTCATGTCAGCCTATCATTCCCTCAGCTTTGCCAAAATGGTAGGCTGACATGATGAGCCGCCAGGAAAGGAAAATTATGGTAAGTATGATTAGCATTTTTCCGTATTCACTGTAGGGAGTGCAGTTCTTGGCTTGTATCCTCACTCATCTATTGTCCGGTAGAGCATCCAGCTATAATATGGTTGACTACTAGGGGCCTAGGTGGCAGGTTCTTTTGGAAGAACTCATTTGGCACACTGAAGCAGGCTTTAGAATGGGGCATCATCAGATTAAATCAGAGGTAAGAATTGCACCCCTTCTTCCACGGAAAATAAATGGTTTTGCTGAAGTTTTTCATTAAAATGATTCCCTTTAAAAGCTAATAAAAAAGATAAATAATTTAACAGACACTTCTATGGTTTCTAAGGGCAGAACTGTTTATATCTCTAAATTTCTACTATTAACAATACAGTCTCTACTTTTGAACCAGGGATAACATCGAATACACAGTTAAGCTGCTTTCTTAAGCTAGCCACATAGTATCAATGTGCTGTGATGCCCCTACATTTGCATGATGGGCCCGTCAAGCCAACCATCTCTTGGGTCACAGGAGGAGAACATGAATTTTTATCTGTAATTTAGACAGACATGTAGCCATAGCATGGAGTTGGATTAGCCACATAGAGCTCAGTTTTTGTTTTATTTCTCCACACTTGTACAGATGTGCAATCGGCCAACCAAGGTCAAACTGTACAGATTTACTTTGAAGAGTCCCTAAATGAAGACGCTATTGCTGAAACACGCAAGTTCTCTGGCTGACTCACACTTTCGATACCTTCTGATACACAGAACAAGCATTCAGCCCTTTGAGCCAGACTTTAGGATCTGCATACTTGTTCTCGGTCAGTAACTGAAGTACCTAAACCTCTGGATCAGCATAACAACAAGGCAAATAGCCTTGCAATCAGAAACCGTGGCCTCCATACTTTACTATAATATAAACTTGTTTGGGGTCTGGTTTATTGTAGAAAGGTCTCTGTGTTACCCATACTCCACAAAAAAAATTCTCCTTTCAGGTTTCTAGTGCAGGTGAACTAAGTGGAAGAAAAAAAAAATTTAAATTTACAAACGTGGGCTAAAGTTGAATAATCTGGTTGGTGCCAATGGATAGAAATACATGTATGATGCACTTTTTCAGAACTGCGCTTTATTGTGGTGGGTTTATGAAAACTGCAGCAGTTATGGAGCTCTTGCTCATAGTCACAAATACAGCTGGTCTGGCCAAACAGTGGGCTCAGCACAGACCACTGGGGCAATTATCCATACAGCCCCCGGTTTCTGGCTTACCCGAGTATCCCTATAGATACAGTTCTCAGTTTTACATTTGTAAATCAACCCCAATGATCCTACTCATGTTCCCGGTTCCATCAATCTGCTCCCCCTTTTCTATACATGTGAAGTTTATTGGTAAAAATCATTGGGTGCTGTGAATGAACACAGTATAATCATGCAAACTCGTGTTGTGTTAGTGCATAAATAACAATGAACTCCATTCCCTTTACAGCTTGATATTGGTACATTTCATGCAGGAAACAAAGTGTGAACTAACCCAGGTAAATTGCCATTCTTGGTGAGTAAACTTCAAATACGGCAAGAAGAGGCAAGTCAGGCTTGTCAGGAACAAAGCCATAACATGGTTGTTCAGTTACAAGAACATAAGAGTTTAATACTGATATTAGGTTTCTTGTCAGTGTAAAACATTGCTATGATTTATCTTCTAAAACTAGCTGCAGTCATGTAGCTTTACCTGACTCCAGCAGGTCGTGTGCCTTTTCCACCGACTACAAGAGTGCATCCACTCTTTAAACAAACCTGTGCCCAGACTATGCATGCTTAAAGTATTCACTTATTTGGAACAAGCAATAAATTCAAAAACAAACCCTCATTCATCTCTGTATGTATAAGCATTGGGAAGAAAATAGTTTTAAATTTCAGTGAAATCGTAGCTATATTTCTACTGCAACAGAATCTTGGGGACCTCTAATGTAAAGAATCTGCAGGTGTTTTGAAGCTGTTAGAAATGGACTGAAATCAGTGCTGGAAGCCTGGTGTTCAGGGGAACCATGCAACCCTCGCAGCCCCAGCTGGTAGTAGTCTGTATTTTGGTGATTATTGTAGCCAGTGAAGAAAAGTAGCTTTTAAGACCCATACACAAGATCTGACTTTTTGACAACAGTCCGACGGACGTGTTTTATTGTACATTCCGACCGTGTGTATGTTCCATCGGACAATTGTTTTCGGTTTTTGAATGGACAAATGTTTGCTGTGCATGCTCTCAAACTTTCTGGCAACAAATGTCCGATGGAGGATAATCCTATTGTGTGTACTCAAGTCCATCGGACAAACACGAATGCTGAGAACCAATGCTAAAGATTAGACAATAGCAGAAGTTTCCCAAAGGGTGGTGTTAAAAGTTGGCTGAAAAAGTCCTGCCGTGTGTATGCATACCAAGTTCACGGCCATACCCCTTCGGACCAAAATCCACAGAAAAGTCAGATAGAGGTCCGATCGTGTGTATGAGGCTTTAGACTGGCTTTTTAGTAGTTACACTTTTTGCACTAGTTCCTTTGCTCTTATATATTTTTTCTGGTTAATCACTTTTCTCCTTTTAGGACTCAGTCACAATAGCTACTGCATTGCAACGCAACGACTGGTGCGTGATGCGGTCCAGCCAAACCAGTGAAAAGTTAATGTGCAGATGCCAGTGATTTGCACCTTTCTAAAACACATTTTATTGAAAGGTTACAGTGACATTTCATAGAGTTCTACTGGCTAGCATGCAATGTGCTGTGCTGGAGAAAGTACTTTTTTCAGTGCACACCACCGCAACACAGTGTGAACCGGACACACTGGAGATGAGGCATTTTGCCTGGTCTTGCGGTGGAGATGCAGAGGGACTGTGATGGAAAAACCACCCAACACAAGTCCCACCACACCTGGTTCGAATTTGTGGTACAAATAAATTATAAGGGGGCTGGTGGGAGAAGACCAGGAATGATTGTAAAGGGGCTGTAGTTCATGTCACATGTAATGTGTCTCCATTCTCCAACACACTCCCAGAGCATATCTGTGGCCTCTGACTACCTCCTGTTCCATGTCTGGCAGCTTTCTGTAGCACTACACTCACTGAATATTATGTTCGGCCCTTTGATGAACATATAGTTCACATATATGCAAATTGGATGCATTTTAAACCACATCAAATTCTCATGACAAAAAAAAATACCCTACCAGTGAGACCCCACACAGTAAACTGTGTGGGGTCTCACTGGCCGGCCGTTTATTATTTTAAAGGACTCCAGATTTTACCAAACATTAATTAACTATGTTTAAACACATGCAGCAGTATATATTTTTTTTTTTTGTCTTACTTCTTCTGATTTACCCAAGCCTTCAATATGCAAATGATCCCCCCCTGTTAAATGGAATAATGACATGTCAGCATATAAGTCATGGCTGTGCTACAGGAAGATGAAGCCACAGCAACTCCTATAGGACTGCCAGTAAAAAAAAAAAATTGGTTACCTTACACTCCTGTTCACACACTGCAAAAATTACCCCATGATGCTGTTTTAGTGCTCCAAAGCCTCCATAGAAGTCTATGACGACACTTGCTTATAGTATGTGATGCTTTTGAGAGGCTTTTATTTAGCTTTAGAAGTATTGCAGGTATGCGATATCCCAGGATGCACTGGAAAACCAACACGCGAACCGGAAAGACATCAACGGCAGTCACTTCCAGTTTGTGTGTATATACTTTAAAAAATGTATAGTGTTGGCATCACATCTGGTTTCCAGTGTGAAGTAGCAGGAAGGTGGAAGGTAAACGGTGTCCGGACTTGAGCGGAGCAACTAGCATACGGCACTCATGGTGAGCAGTGTGGGAGTGAGAAAGGGGAAGGTGAACGGGGACCAGAGCCGAGAGTTACTAGTGTGTGAAGGGTATCAGCAGAGCTGGAGGTGCTACTAAACTGGGGATCTGCTGCCGGAAGGTACCAATGGGTCAGGGTTCTACTGGGCTCTCTTTTTTTTATATGCATATAAAAGAAAAAAAAACACACACACACACTGGGCATTTACCAAGCTTTAAAAAAGCATGTTTAAGTGGTAGGCGTCAGGGGCGGACTGGCCCAGGTGGAAAAGAGGACATTGCCCCCCAGGCCGCTCACATTATATTTAAAAGGGCCGCGGTCCGCAGTGCTGTTTTTTTTTTTTTCTTTCAAAACTCGGCAGAGGCGGCCGCCGATTGGCTGGCTGGCTGGCTGCTGCCGCGCTGCATTGTGGGAGTTGTAGGAAGCCAGGTCATGTGGCACGTCAGGGGAGGGTCAGGGCAGGCGCCGTACATCGTGGGCTGGCTGCAGAGAAGAGGCCGAGTCAGAGAGACTGCACACAGCTGAACCAAAAGTAAAGTAAGGTGCCGTGTGATGTCTGAGTCTGACTGTGAATGTAATGATGACATGCCAGTCTTTAGCAGTGCTGTGATATCAGCTCTCCTCCCTGCATGATCTTCCATCAACCTCCATAAGTTTGTGACCCCTCCTCCTTCTAGATACTTGTCGTCTTGCTCACATTCTCCCTCACTTGTTCCCAGGACAGTCTCAATGCAGTCACCCCTGTACTCTCCTTCTCTGCCCCATAGTGGATTGTTCCTCCAACTCACTGCCCCCAGGCTGTGTATTCCCCCCCCCCCCCCTCTCCCATTCTGTCACCTACATTCAGGTCTTCTATCTTATCGAGTGCAACTCCTCACTCTCTCTTCTAGTCTCATTTCCCCCTCAATTCTGCTATAAATCTCCCATTCCCCTATCCAATGTAACTTCTACTCCCCCCTCTACACTATCATCACCCCTTACACACTCCATCCCCCTCTACAAATCTCTATCACACTGCCCAGACACCACTAATTAACCCTTTACTGACTGATCTGGTTAATGTGTCATTTTCTATCACCTATAGCTTAGATCTGTCATTATAGGATTCTTAATGGAGTCTGAGCACTAGTCCAATTGCATCCATAATTTCACATTCACACTTGTGCAATCACAGACATCGCATGTGATCCGCACCGCATTGCCATGCACATTACATGCGATGTCTGTGCAACTGTATGGCTGAAATCACATTTACACCAGAATGGTGCAGGACTATTTTTTTGTGTCCACACTGGAATAGGATCTCATTGGGTGTTGACACCCATGCGATCCGATTCCTGTACCATTTTATAGTTCACACTGCAACCTGCGAACCAATCAGGGGGTGTCATTCGTTTTCTATTGACACCCGCAGTGGTTCGCAGATGTCAGTGTGAACCATCTGTGATTCAGGTGTGATGTGGGAACCCGCACAGGATTCGCAGGGTATCCCACATCACACCACTGTGAGCCCATTTAACTACATTTCAATTGTTTTTCATAATTGTTATTAAATATCCATTGATTTTTTTTTTTTAAGCATTAATCCTGTGTGTGTGTTTGGGGGGGCTCGCAATCTCCAAAACCAATCTCTCTATGGGATCAGCCATGATCCTTCTCCAGAATTCAACTCTCCCACCCCCCTCCAGCAGACCTAATCCCCCTGTGCACCCAGCAGCTTCTCTTCTCTCAGCACACAGGGGGATCGTTTCAGGATAGGGGCGAGGGTGCCTTCCTGAACCTTGCACTCTGTATGTAGCATCCTCCTGAGCCCTGCACTGTGTATGTAGCATCCTCCTGAGCCCTCCACTCTGTATGTAGCATCCTCCTGAGCCCTGCACTGTGTATGTAGCATCCTCCTGAGCCCTGCACTCTGTACGTAGCATCCTCCTGAGTTCTGCACTCTGTACGTAGCATCCTCCTGAGTTCTGCACTCTGTACGTAGCATCCTCCTGAGTTCTGCACTCTGTACGTAGCATCCTCCTGAGCTCTGCACTCTGTACGTAGCATCCTCCTGAGCTCTGCACTCTGTACGTAGCATCCTCCTGAGCCCTGCACTCTGTACGTAGCATCCTCCTGAGTTCTGCACTCTGTACGTAGCATCCTCCTGAGTTCTGCACTCTGTACGTAGCATCCTCCTGAGTTCTGCACTCTGTACGTAGCATCCTCCTGAGCTCTGCACTCTGTACGTAGCATCCTCCTGAGCTCTGCACTCTGTACGTAGCATCCTCCTGAGTTCTGCACTCTGTCCGTAGCATCCTCCTGAGTTCTGCACTCTGTACGTAGCATCCTCCTGAGTTCTGCACTCTGTACGTAGCATCCTCCTGAGCTCTGCACTCTGTACGTAGCATCCTCCTGAGCTCTGCACTCTGTACGTAGCATCCTCCTGAGTTCTGCACTCTGTACGTAGCATCCTCCTGAGTTCTGCACTCTGTACGTAGCATCCTCCTGAGTTCTGCACTCTGTACGTAGCATCCTCCTGAGTTCTGCACTCTGTACGTAGCATCCTCCTGAGTTCTGCACTCTGTACGTAGCATCCTCCTGAGCTCTGCACTCTGTACGTAGCATCCTCCTGAGTTCTGCACTCTGTACGTAGCATCCTCCTGAGCCCTGCACTCTGTACGTAGCATCCTCCTGCATGTAGCACCAGCATACAGGAGGCACACTGACCACCAATATGCTGGGCCAGTGGTTACCTTTTATTTATCTCATGGATGAAATGTGAGAAATAACGTGTATGTGTGTGTGTGTATATATATATATATATATATAATCATAAATCATTCCATAAACACATAGCACATACACTGCATATATCAATTGAGGAATATATGCTTATAAAATAGTATACCATTTGCCGATAAATAAAAAAAATATATATACAGTGAGGAAAATAAGTATTTGAACACCCTGCTATTTTGCAAGTTCTCCCACTTGGAAATCATGGAGGGGTCTGAAATTGTCATCGTAGGTGCATGTCCACTGTGAGAGACATAATCAAAATTTTTTTTTCCAGAAATCACAATTTATGATTTTTTAACTATTTATTTGTATGATACAGCTGCAAATAAGTATTTGAACACCTGTCTATCAGCTAGAATTCTGACCCTCAAAGACCTGTTAGTCTGCCTTTAAAATGTCCACCTCCACTCCATTTATTATCCTAAATTAGATGCACCTGTTTGAGGTCATTAGCTGCATAAAGACACCTGTCCACCCCATACAATCAGTAAGAATCCAACTACTAACATGGCCAAGACCAAAGAGCTGTCCAAAGACACTAGAGACAAAATTGTACACCTCCACAAGGCTGGAAAGGGCTACGGGGAAATTGCCAAGCAGCTTGGTGAAAAAAGGTCCACTGTTGGAGCAATCATTAGAAAATGGAAGAAGCTAAACATGACTGTCAATCTCCCTCGGACTGGGGCTCCATGCAAAATCTCACCTCGTGGGGTCTCAATGATCCTAAGAAAGGTGAGAAATCAGCCCAGGACTACACGGGAGGAGCTGGTCAATGACCTGAAAAGAGCTGGGACCACCGTTTCCAAGGTTACTGTTGGTAATACACTAAGACGTCATGGTTTGAAATCATGCATGGCACGGAAGGTTCCCCTGCTTAAACCAGCACATGTCAAGGCCCGTCTTAAGTTTGCCAATGACCATTTGGATGATCCAGAGGAGTCATGGGAGAAAGTCATGTGGTCAGATGAGACCAAAATAGAACTTTTTGGTCATAATTCCACTAACCGTGTTTGGAGGAAGAAGAATGATGAGTACCCAAGAACACCACCCCTACTGTGAAGCATGGGGGTGGTAGCATCATGCTTTGGGGGTGTTTTTCTGCACATGGGACAGGGCGACTGCACTGTATTAAGGAGAGGATGACCGGGGCCATGTATTGCGAGATTTTGGGCAACAACCTCCTTCCCTCAGTTAGAGCTTTGAAGATGGGTCGAGGCTGGGTCTTCCAACATGACAATGACCCGAAGCACACAGCCAGGATAACCAAGGAGTGGCTCTGTAAGAAGCATATCAAGGTTCTGGCGTGGCCTAGCCAGTCTCCAGACCTAAACCCAATAGAGAATCTTTGGAGGGAGCTCAAACTCCGTGTTTCTCAGCGACAGCCCAGAAACCTGACTGATCTAGAGAAGATCTGTGTGGAGGAGTGGGCCAAAATCCCTCCTCCAGTGTGTGCAAACCTGGTGAAAAACTACAAGAAACGTTTGACCTCTGTAATTGCAAACAAAGGCTACTGTACCAAATATTAACATTGATTTTCTCAGGTGTTCAAATACTTATTTGCAGCTGTATCATACAAATAAATAGTTAAAAAAATCATACATTGTGATTTCTGGATTTTTTGATTATGTCTCTCACAGTGGACATGCACCTACGATAACAATTTCAGACCCCTCCATGATTTCCAAGTGGGAGAACTTGCAAAATAGCAGGGTGTTCAAATACTTATTTTCATCACTGTATATGTCCCCGGTTTTCATTTTAAAAATCTTGTCACCTTATACTAAGGGGGGGTTTGCACTGGGGGTGTTTTCACTAAGGGGGGGTTTGCACTGGGGGTGTTTTCACTAAGGGGGGGTTTGCACTGGGGGTGTTTTCACTAAGAGGGGGTTTGCACTGGGGGTGTTTTCACTAAGGGGGGTTTGCACTGGGGGTGTTTTCACTAAGGGGGGTTTGCACTGGGGGGGTTGTACTAAGGGGGGTTTGCACTGGGGGTGTTTTCACTAAGGGGGGGTTGCACTGAGGGGGGGGGGGTCACTAAAGGGGGGTGTCTGCACTGAAGGGGGTGTGAACTGAAGGGGGTCTGTGTAACATGCAGGGGGTCCAGAGCTGTGGGGGCTGTGTAATGTAAAGGGGTCCAGAGGTGCAGGGGGCTGTGTAATGTAAAAGGGGTGCAGTGATGCAGGGTGCTGTGTAATGTAAAAGGGGTGCAGTGATGCAGGGTGCTGTGTAATGTAAAAGGGTCCAGAGGTGCAGGGGGCTTTGAGATGTAAAGGGGTCCAGTGATGCAGGGGGCTGTGTAATGTAAAGAGGTCCAGCGGTGCAGGGTGCTGTGTAATGTAAAGGGGTCCAGAGGTGCAGGGGGCTTTGAGATGTAAAGGGGTCCAGTGATGCAGGGGGCTGTGTAATGTAAAGAGGTCCAGAGGTGCAGGGTGCTGTGTAATGTAAAGGGGTCCAGAGGTGCAGGGGGGTATGTGATGTAAAGGGGTCTAGTGATGCAGGGTGCTGTGTAATGTAAAGCGGTCCAGAGGTGCAGGGTGCTGTGTAATGTAAAGAGGTGCAGAGGGCTGTGTAGTGTAAAAGGGGCCAGAGGTGCATGGGGCTATGTGATGTAAAGGGCTCTAGTGGTGCAGGGGGCTGTGTAATGTAAAGGGGTCCAGTGATGCAGGGCGCTGTGTAATGTAAAAGGGGTGCAGTGATGCAGGGTACTGTGTAATTTTACAGGGGTCCAGTGATGCAGGGGGCTGTGTAATGTAAAGAGGTGCAGGGTGCTGTGTAATGTAAAGTGGTGCAGGGGGCTATGTGATGTAAAGGGGTCCAGTGGTGCAGGGGGCCACTTGACTGGACTTGCCCCCCAGGCCTAAGGCTGCCAGCCCTCCCCTGGTAGGCGTGTTAAAATCAAAGAAAGCGTAAATGAGCCCTTACACAGTATTTTCGTATTGGTGCTGCAAACATTCTTTTTTTTTAAATACCACCAGCAAGTGGTGGAAAGATAAATAATACCTACAGGAAACAAAGGGATGCTGGTTATCATCTATGTTTGTATTGCATATACTTGGCTGAAATATGGTAGAAGTGCCACATTGAAACATTTCTGGCACCAGGTGAACCCCAAAATAGTATTTTCACACAGGAAAGGTTGACTGCCGTTTCTCAATGGCAGTGGGACTTGAAGATGAATTTCAGAAATGGTCCAGCTTGAACCAATGTAACTATGTATATACCATACCTGGCTGATCACCCTGGAAGCTGGAAATCACTATAGTAGACATTAGTGATCTTCAGAATCTCCACCTTGTCAAATCAGTAAAACGTTTTGCATCCATTAAAAAGATGCAAAGTGTTCCCTGAATGGAGGCCAATGCCAAGCGAGCAATCGCCTGTGTTCATTAGGCAGCCACTCGCACGGGACCTAAAAGTTAGTGGAGATCACTGGAGTTGTAGTGCCTGCGACTTCCAGGGAGACTGGCCAGGTATAGTGTATGCATAGTTTTATTGGTCCAAGATACCACTTGCAATGCAAACATATCCATAACAGGAATTCATCTGCCATTGAGAAAAAACAGAAACCATCCTTCCTGTGTGAAAATACTATTTTGGGGTTTACCTGGAATTTACCATTAAGACTTCCTGGAGTTCTTCCATAAGGTCTTGTGACCACTCTAAACCATTAATGCGCGCCCCAACTATTGCTCCACAAGGATCACACAATGAAAAAAAAAAAATAGACTTAACATTTGCCCATCCCTTTCTTATCCTAGGATTTGTCCTACAATAGAGACAAATGTGTGACAATATCCCAGACATGAATGTTTTTGTCATTTGCTCGCAGAAAAATAATGGTGGAGTCACAAAATAAAAACGAACTTCACACAGGAAAATAAAAGAAAAGAAAAACAAATTCAGGACACACAAGACAGATGGCATGTTTAATTGTTCAACAGAGAAGACATTATCAGACTTACAAAGGCATATAGGAAATCTGAACTATAATGTCCCAGGGCTCCAAAGTGTGCGAGAATCGGCATCGTAGAAATCATGGTCTGTATTTACACACACAGTCTGGCTGTAGCCTGCAGGATTCTGGGAAATGGCAAAGGATGCTGGCAAATGAGAAGGCGCTAGATCAATAGCTTCCAAGTAACTAAGAAATGGCATAAAACTACATCATCAGCTATTCATTGCATATGTTCAGAGTATTACATATCCCGAGACCCAACCCACGCCTTAATACTTCTACACAGAACACCAGCGTGATTACAGGTCTCATCCGTAACAACTTGACAGAAAGAACAAATGTTACAATGACAGCTAAATAATCGAATGAACGCAAAGGCTGCCCAATACTTTTATTTGTTGGCCCTCTGTGGAACTTTATGGCTGTAGATAGTTCGATATGGTCCATCGCCCCCCAGCTCTGCCCATTCTTTGTTTTAGCAGCTCGTACAAATACATCCCACAGTCAGCCAGTATTGTAATTTGAACTGCTTTACAGAAGGTGGAAGGAGTTTCCCCCTTTGAAATGATAATGTCATGCGGTCATCTGAAACATTAGACAATAAGGGTTCAGTGTTTTCCACAAGAACTTCATTATGGCATAGAAGTAGTCTCAGCAGGTCCAAAGATTCATGTTAAAGAAAATGTATGCATCAGACAGATTTTGCAGGACCATCTGGCCGAAAAGCACTACTCTAAGTCTTGTAATTTTGGCTGTGAGCTCCACCCCTGTATGGAGCCCAATTTGTGGGTGTTCCTATGGGAGAACTCCAGCAAAGCCAAGAAGCTACTGCCTTCTTACTGTCATTCTTCTACTCTCACCTCCAGCTACCAATTATATTCTACTTTCCCACCACCTTTGCTCAATCACATTGTTATAGAATTCCTTTATCTTCCTCCCCACTTTTGCTCAATCACATTGTCCTAGAATTCCTTTCTCTTCCTCCCCATACACTATCAATCTTGCTCACCTTTTCCTGTCATTCCCTCTGTATGGGTAGCATCACACCTTTGAGAAGCGCCCTGTCAACCATGCTAGCTCAGCACTTGGATCACCTAAAATGACAAAAAAATAGTGCTACATGCACTTTGTCCCCTGGGGGACAGGAGTAACCAAGAACATGTTTGGCGAGACTTCTCTAAGTCAAGCCACAATGCCAGGTTTATAACAGCAGATCTTTAGAAAGCAGGACCTGTGGGAGAGGATAATACAAAAGGCGTTCCTAACCTGTGTTTTTCAGTTTGCTAAAAATCCCCTTTAAACAGAAAGTTTCAGAAACCATCAAAATACAGAGGAAATACAGTTTATATTTATACACCATTACAGATGCTACCACCATATTTGTCCATATGCTTAGATATACATTTACCATATAAATCCTAATGTGTAAACTGTAGCTGGAGATATCTTCTTATTTCTACCGTGACACTTAATCGTACTTGTTCAAACAACATGGTGTCACTAGAGGGCTGTGGACAAACTCTTACAACTAAACCAATCTGCAGTTGACTTTTTAGTTTAGAGGTGAAATTCGGGTTAACTAAGGAAATTGGAAACAGAAGTAGATGCCTAGACACAAAGTGCCCCTGGTCTTCCTCGGGTTAAAAAATTGATTACCAGCCCAATCCATTAAGTGCAATTATTGAACATCAGGGCTTGCGCATGCACGCTGGACTTCTATTAATTTCTATGAAGAGTTCTGGAGTACAAACTTATACTCCTAACTCTCCATGTGAATAAATGAAAATGCAGAGAAAGAACAGGTCCTGTTCAGAAGAATTTGACAAGCTTCTTTGCAGCCTCTTTGGGCTTATTCTCACTGGATCAGGGATAAGAGTATAATGGCAGGCAGGGGGACAACATTTAGAACTTTAGCATTTAAAGTGTTACTAAATCCACAACAGTAAAATCAGTCTGTATATGCAGTAAAGCACGCTTGTTATACACACTGTCGAACCTAAGGGGTTAATCCTCTACTTTGTGTAAAAAGGCTGTTTGATCCCGTCTTCTCTGATCTGCCCTTTTTCCCACTGTCCCTGATCCACCTACTGTTAGTACAGAGCCTTGGGAGCACTCTGCACATGCTCAGTTTGGTGTGAGAGTTATTGCATGTAATCAGCACAGGGCCAATCAGCACTGTCCAGACAGAGGGTCAGGGTCCTGCAGCCTCATAGGACACTCATAGAAGTCATAAGAATGCTATATACTGCGGATTAGAAAGGGTATTTAGCAGTTTATATTTACTAATATAATTGTATATCTGTGTACTGTGGGAGACAAGATATAGTGAATGCAGGGTCCTGCACACTTTAAGGGAAAGAAAAACAATTAAAAGTAAATACATTTTTTTTGTATAAAAGTAGTACTAAAAGTATATATTTTTAAATTAATGCATTCTCTGCATTAAGAGCCTTGTGGGGGCGTCGGCGATAAAGCGCCGCTAGTTTCGGCCACTAGCAGGACGCTTTTAACACCCGCTAGTGGCTGAATAAAGGGTTAAAAGCGCCTAAAAAGATGCTGCTTGCAGTACATTATTTTTACGCCTCGCAAGCGCACCACTCCAGTGTGAAAGCACTCGGGCTTTCACACTGGGATTGCAGATGAGGCATTTTACAGGCACTATTTTTAGCGCTAAAGTGCCTGAAAAACACCTGTGTGAAAGGGGTCTAAGGTAAAAAATTACCCTCTGTCTGCCCAAAACCCTTACTCCCCCAAACCTTAACACTTATCTGGCTCCATGTCACCACTGCTGCTGCTGTCAGTTAAACACCTGCGAGGCGGGAGCAGGTGTACGACTTACCGACACCGTCTGTGTGTGTCTTCGGTTGCAAAGAATGCAACTGAAGCAGCAAGTAAGAGCTTTAGTGGGGGACTGCTAGAAGAGATTGCAAGTAGCATGTAAGTATCGCCTCTTCTATTTCTGAAAAAGCCTTAGCATCACTTTAAAGTGGATGTAAACCCTCTCCTATTTCCAGTGAAGTGAACAGCCTCAGATGATACACAGAGATTAAACAAATCTCCCTACATAAGTCTTACATGTATATCTGCAGTCTTTTCCTTTCTACAATCTTTAGAAAGTGCAGCTGGTGTTACAAATCTTGTTTCCTCATTCAGTAGTAGGAGGGGAGTGTAGGCATACGCTGTGTGAGAGTTGCCCCCCCCCCCCTTCCACATAGGCAGAGTGTAACGGAATGACCCGTGACAAACAGAGACTTTGGAAGGATGAGGGGTACTCCTGTGCCAGCGTCACTAATAACTCTAGTGTCTAGGGTCACCCTGTGTCCCTTTTGGGCATAGGGTGATTGAGAAATATTAATTAGAAATTACATGAGATATTACAAGTGTTGATTTCATGCTGACCCACAACCGGTCAATAAGAGTGTCTACTTCAATGTTTAACCTAGGCTGTTGATATGCTAAGTCTGCTACTGTAGTGATGAAAGCATTGATTGCATTCTGTTGTCCATTGTGAGTATGCTAATACTGTTTTATGTGTGGAATGTGACTTCTCAGCTATAGTAATTAGGTCATGTTAACTCGGTGCCAAAACGTCTGTCATAGAAATGTGTATTCTGCATGTGAATCACTTAGTATCAGAGTCTGGACGTCTGTGGAAAAATTAGCTTAACGGGATGTCATTGTCTAAGAGAGTGTGTATTTAAGTGATGTGTGGGTGGAGAGTTCTTTGTACCTTTGATTACTGTAATATGTTGTACTGTATATAAGACTGAAAGTTACCATTAAAAGTGTTCATACATTTTGAAGCAGAGAATAGAGCTGTCAGTCTCATTTTCTGGGGAATTGATATGGATCGTGTCTGCTGGTTTGTCGGTGTGTCGGATAAGCTGTCGTGGGTTGATGGAAGGTCGTAAACGGTGGTGACCGTTACACAGAGGAATAAAGAAACTTGCAGAGCTGCAATCTGAATAGACAAGCTCTCTGCTAATCTGTCTCTAAATAACCTCTCTGACACAAATTTTCAGCTGTGTTCATCTCCTGTGTCTGTGAACTTGTCAGAAGTTATCATGAGGATAACAGAGGAACGGAGCAGCAGAAAGACACAGGACTTGGGGCTTTGGAGAGAAATAAGTAAACACCACAGATGTGCTCAGGTCAGATTTCATGAATGGGGTTTACATCCACTTTAAGTAATGAACATTTTAAGAAGGGGGTTATACATAACAGCAATCTGTTTTTCTTTTAATGATTATGTATACAAAGAAATAGAAATGCTGGTTTACAGTCTTTGCTTACAGCAAATAACGGAATAATCCCATGCACTTGTGAGATTATTATACCTTCATGGTTTAGCCAGTTTTAAAATATGGTGCATGAAAATCACCAGCCTGCTGCAACCAGAAGAGATATTATGTAACACTAGAATTGTTATTTGGCACTGAAAAGCAACCAATGAATAAAAAAATAAATACAAACGTATGTATTGCTATATAAAGGGGATACTACAGCCCTAAACCAACATGGACAGGAGCACACAAGATAATTTGTGACCGGGGGGGTGGAGCCATTACCCATTGTAACCTGCATGAATATCATGGACACCCCGGCCCATATTCTCTCTAAAAATCCGCGGGCTGCGCTTAAGGCACTTACACTCCGCTGTCCCAACTTACAGGAGCAAGTGTTGTATTCCCCAAACACTTGCTCCATAAGTTGGGACGGCGGAGTGTAAATGCCCCGGCGTAGCCTGGCGGATCTCCAAGGGGGCGGCTTGTATTCAAATTAAGCCCCCGATTCTAATGAACTGCGCATGCGCCGGGCTTCAAAAAGCCCAGTGCGCATGCTCCAGTTCTCGGCGGAAAACGTCAATGACGCCGACGTGTGCATCATTGACGTAAAGTCGTATTCAAGAACGACTTACGGAAACGACGTACCCGACGAAAAAACACGAGGCGGACCCGACGCCATCCGTAACATGGCCTACGTGGGACTTGCGGAAATTTACTCCTCATAATAGCAGGACTAAATTTCCGCTTACGCAAACGACGTTAGCGACGGTTACGCGACGCGAACTCGTTCGGGAATCGGCGTAGAAGGATCATTTGCATACGCAAATGAGTCCTTCACGTAAATGCCATCTAGCGGCGGCCGGCGTCATTACATTTAAGATCCGCCAGTGTAAGTGACTTACAGATGGCGGATCTTAAGTGTATCTATGCGAAAATGATTCTAAGAATCAGGAGCATAGATACACTGGCCAAAAAAGGGAGATACGATGGAGTATGCTGAGATACTCCATCGTAACTTCTATGAGAATATGGCCCATCATCATTAACTTTACCCAATGCAGGTAAAAGCACAGAAAATGAGTACTTGTAAGCTCACTTGTGGCGTTTTTCCTTTGAATACATTATTTTTGAGTTACTTGCAATGTGCCTTTGAACTTCCTTGAAAATTTTACCGCTTTCAATCCCTTGCACAACCCCCTCGTTCCTTGCATGTCATCCCCACCTCTGAGAATGTCTGTGCTGGTCCAGCTCCTACCCTTCCTCTCACCTCCTGACAAAACTTTTTCTTAAAGTGGAACTTCAGTCATCTTTCCATCTTTTAAATCTTCTGTCCTTGTTTTAACTTTGGATAGTAAAACATTTTTTTTCCTGCCAGTAAATACCTTATATAGCCCACTTCCTGTTTCTTGTCTGGAAAAAAGCCTAGGCTTATGACATTATACACAGCGCTTTCTAAATCTTGTGAGAGTTTGCCAGGAAGGGAGGGGGGGGGGGAATGAGTCATAAGAGCGCCAATGACAGCTACAGAGCTGGAGGTGTGTGTCGTGTGAATCCAGGAAGTGGACAGACAGCAGCTTCAGCTGCCCACAGTTAAAATGGTTGCAGCCAGACTCAGTGGAGGAAGATTTCTGCAGCATATTTGGCAAGTACAGGATCACAGTATTTATAAAATAATATGAAAAATGGTTGGAGGGAAGCCTCAGAATGGCAAAGATGTTTTTATTACAAACTATGTGAGCAGACTGCAGTTCCTCTTTAAGTAGCTGTCAAAGAAGGAGGCAAGGGAAATACTACAGAGTGACTTGTGTGATAGCTCGGCGTCTGCTGGGAGCTGCTGATATCACATCTGAGGCCACAGTGCCCGGCAGCAATTTCAGGGCTTTTGGATGTCTACACAAGGGAACCCTTTTACAGGTAAACAACATGTCTAAAATAGATTAAATTATTATTATTATACAGCTTAAATTCACATATAATGTTATGGGAAGATGGATGGTGAAAAGATCTGCTGAAGGATTTCAACACTCCGACTCACTGGTTGCTTTGGGCTGCAAAAATTCCACTCTCTATCAATCAGACCAACGAGGAAATACGGACTCAGGCACCAAGTAGCTAACCAGTCTTGGGACACCGATCCCTACAGAAATTCATGAATAAATTCTGGTTAAGGTCCCTTTCACACTGTGGCGGGAGGTGCGGTGGCGATATAGCGCCGCTATTTTTAGCGGCGCTATACCGTCGGAATTACAGAGGCCCATTACCGGCGGTATAGCCGCGGTGTCCCATTGCATTCAATGGGATGGAGCGGTAAACACACCACTCCTCTCACCGATCCAAAGATGCTGCTAGCAGGACTTTTGGAGCGGCCCCGCCAGCGCATCGCCTTAGTGTAAAAGCACTCTGCCTTTCACACTGAGGCTGCAGGGCAGAAGTTTTTCAGGCGGTTTTTAGGCGCTATTTTTAGCGCTAAAACGGCTGAAAAACTCCTCAGTGTGAAAGGGGTCTTAGCCAATAAAATGGTGCATACAGAAAAAGCAGGTATATCTTAAAGTGGAGATCTTCCCACCACTGCAAAAATTAAAAGCCAGCAGCTACGCTTCTTATTGCTACTGGCCAGACGGTCCGGGTAAAGAGCCTGGGCGGGAACATCAATACCTGCGGCTGAGCCTCCCAGAAGAGGAATAGGATACCTGTGAGAGACTGATATCCTGTCCCCCCTCCCCCCGAAAGGTGCCAAACATTTTTGGGTGGAACTCCGCTTTAATATGGGTCTACCAAGTGTGCTGTATTTTCCCTTACATAAATCCATCCACATTTCAGAATTCTATTTAAAAAGAAAAAGACTGAATCCATTTATTTTTTATAAAACTATATTATCCGTTGGAAATTAAAAAGTGTAAAGAAAATGTAAATTGAAATACCGCATAATAGATTGATGTAATTACTGTAAGCCAACTGTAAATTAGATCTCATATCTGTAGCTGAAAACTGGCCTTTTAATTTTTGGCAATGGACTTCATCCAGATTAGATGCCAAGACCTGTAAGAAAACAACCGGCTCCGGCTGATGAGGTCATAGGTCATTCTTTGCATAATTCCATCAGAAGCTGAAAGTACATGTTAGTAATGTGTAGTGGAACAGCTGGATAAACTAGAACAGTGAAAGGGTTTAGAGGTGATCTCCAGTCAAACACTAAAACATAGCATTTAAATCTGATTTTTTTTTTCTGCTTACAGTTTGCCCTCCTGGTGTCCCTCCTTTCCTCCCTCATCAACATGCAAATAAAATAATCCATTTATGTTAGTGACACAATCACAAGGTCTCTGTGCTTATGTATACAATGCAGGCAGATGATGGCTGATGGGAAGGGCAGGGCTTAAAGGGGTTGTAAAGCTATTTCCCTAAATAGCTTCCTTTACCTTAGTGCAGTCCTCCTTCACTTACCTCATCCTTCCATTTTGCTTTTAAATGTCCTTATTTCTTCTGAGAAATCCTCACTTCCTGTTCTTCTGTCTGTAACTCCACACAGTAATGCGAGGCTTTCTCCCTGGTGTGGAGAAAGCCTACTGAGGAGGGAGGGGGCGAGCAGGAGGGTCAGGACACTATCTAAAGGAGCTGTGTGTTAGTGGGTGTCCTGACCCTCCTGCTCGCCCCCTCCCTCCTCAGTAGGCTTTCTCTACACCAGGGAGAAAGCCTCACATTACTCATAACCTCAGGAAGTGAGGATTTCTCAGAAGAAATAAGGACATTTAAAAGCAAAATGGAAGGACCCCTAATGGTAAAATTATTTGCGTGGCAAGACAAGTAATTTGCGCCCCTAACCCACAGACATATAGCGCTCCCCGAGTCCCTTCCACTCATACAGTGATAAAACCCCTTATGGTACGTTTTAGGATGTTCGACTCTTTCTCTTTGTTCTCCTTTCTTTCCCTTGGATCTCTTCCTTCACTAACTCCTTGGTGGGAGGCCACAGGAACATACCAGCTGGGCGGCCACAGGCTCCAAGGACAGCACTGCTGGGGGGCCGCAAAAGGCTGGTAGAGCGGTGCGGGCTTCAGGAACAGCCCAGGATTTGGTGACCCCTGGCAAATCATCATTTGACCCCCGAGGGGGTCCCGACCCCCAGGTTGAGACCCACTGCACTAGTGTCATCCACTCGTTTTGTGATTAAACATTGTGTAAACATCTAACAGGGATTGGTCCCATGGAAAATGATGATCCCGATTGTTTAAAATCCTGATTATCCTATTCAAAATAAAACTGTTGCCAAGGTTGTCTCTATTACGGTTTTATATTCCTGTACTACTGTATTGTTCCCCCCCCAGGTACCAGTCTAAGCGGACGCCTCTCCACCATGGTGTGAACCAGGCCTAAGACAAAACCTTGATATTAGGAGTTCAGTGACTGATTTTGTTACCTGAAATACACTTAAAATCGGCCCATCACAATAACCACAGAAAATGAATTCTTCGAGATTTGGTATTAAATGTACCTGCACTCACTTCTTTAAATAACCAAATGACTTTCAAGGGAAAGTGTTTCACTTTTTTAAATGAAAACATTAGATTGGCGTAAACAATCTGGTTACAAAATTCTAGTTTTATGTATAATTTTTAAGTATATTTGTAGAAGGGGAAGCCATATTTAATAACTGCTTTGTGAGCATTCAGCCCTGGGCACATACTGCCCTAAATGTACATACCGTTAGGTGCTCCGCCAGGCCCCTTCTAGTCGAAACTATCAGGCTGTCATAGCATTTGACAGGCTGCTGGCAGCAGGGATGGAAGGTGCGCCTGTGCCCTCCAGCCACAGCTAATTGCTGAAGTCTCCTGCACTGGGGCTAAACACCCAGGCCCAGATCCACGTACCTCGGCGCATCTTTAAGTCCGGCGTAGCGTAGCTCAGATACACTACGCCGCCGTAACTTACAGCGTATTTTCCGTATCCACAAAGATTTTGCGCCGTAAGTTGCGGCGTAGTGTAACTGTGTCGGCGTAAGGGCGCGCAATTCAAATGGATAAGATGTGGGCGTGTTGTATGGTAATTCCTATTGACCCCACGTAAATTACGTTTTTTTTGAACGGCGCATGCGCCGTCCATGGGGGTATCCCAGTGTGCATGCTCGAAATCACGCCGCAAATAGTCAATGCTTTCGACATGAACGTAATTTACGCAAAGCCCTATTCGCTAACGTTTTACGCAAACGACTGAAAATTTGACGCTGGCCTGAAGTCCATACCTAACATTGCATACGCCTCAGACCCAGGGGTAACGTTACGCAGAAAAAAACCTTACGGAAACGACGTAAAAAAATGCGCCGGCCGGACATACGTACGTTTGTGGATCGCCGTATCTAGCACATTTGCATACTCTACGCGGAAATCAACGGAAGCGCCACCTAGCGGCCAGCGTAAATATGCACCTAAGATCCAACGGCGTACTAAGACGGATCTAGCCCACATTCAGTCATATCTTGTTTTGTGGCCACAAAACAAAGATACAACGGGGCATCGTAGAAATTACGCGGCGTATCAATAGATACGCCAGCGTAATTTCTTTGTGGATCTGGGCCCCAGTGAGCATGAGGCCTAAGAAAGAAGCAAAGTAATTGCCAATAAGGGCATCCTCTGGTGGCCAACCTAAAAATTTCCATATTGAAAACAAAAGCAAACATATTAAAAGTGGAAGTTTTAATGTGAAATTCAGATTTAAAAATGACTTAATGGTAAACATGAATATAACGCAAACTATTCATTAAAATTTCCCTTTATAGAGGAGTTTCTGCCGTTTCACAGCACAGACCTTAGGAAACCAAGACAGACAGCCAGTAGAATAAGTCCTACTATGACGTTAAGTGGATACACATGATACATAGCCGTATTAGAAAGGTTTTCTTGTCTGGGGAATTATCTGGCTGGCCCACCTCTTCAATCTATATGCAATCTCCCCAGATTTAAATGTATCACGCCTTCCAATAATTATAAGCCATAAAATCTATGTTTGCACAGAATTAGCGTTTGAGCTACAATCCCATTCGCCAGATGACCTCAACCGATCACTACACAGAGGAAACCTCCTGTTAGCACAAAACCATAGACTAGTCCATTTGACCCTTCTAACAGTCATGATACATTGGAAACACCATTTATTAGACTGTACTTTTTTCTTCCCCCCTACTGCGTACCCATACTGTACTTGTCCCCCCCCCCCCCCCCCCCCCCAATACTGCATCCAAACACAAATAGCATTTTCCATAAAGTGTTGGCCCCTAATAAAGTCTTAAACACTGTCATGATTCTGTGGGTTATAAACTATCCTTTACACACAATTTGGTTTGACCAAGCAACAAGCTCTCCCCCACCCCTTTCCCCTAAAAAGTGCTCCCAGCTGCCGTTAAGAAAATGTGCAATATTCAGAGCAGGCACTACTGCAGCTCAATATTCAGAGCCGGCACTACTGCAAGCTCAATATTCAGAGCAGGCACTACTGCAAGCTCAATATTCAGAGCCGGCACTACTGCAGCTCGATATTCAGAGCCGGCACTACTGCAGCTCGATATTCAGAGCCGGTGATCTGCCGTGCTGGTTCCAGGTATCACGGAAGTTCCAGCGCATGCGCGAACTGATGCGCAGAGATGGTTCCAGCCATCGGGAAAGTTCCTTCAAGCACTGCGCAGGTGCAAACTTGCTGACGGAAATCCCCGAACGGCGGCCGGCATCCAGGGCGACGGACTTAGAGGAAAGTGGCCAGTCGGCCTCACGTCCTCGCTGCGCTCGGACGGCTCGCTTCGCTCGCTCGGCCTCCTGGCTCTTTTTTTAACATCCTCCAATCCACGGGGATGTTAAAGAATGAGCCTGGATGCCGGGCGAGGTTCGGGGATTTCCGTCGGGAAGTTTGCGCCTGCGCAGTCAGTGGAGGAACTTCCCCCATAGGGGAACATTGAGGACAAGTCACCGGCACTACTGCAAGCTCAATATTCAGAGCAGGCACTACTGCAGTTCGATATTCAGAGCCGCCACTACTGCAGCTCGATATTCAGAGCCGCCACTACTGCAGCTCAACACCAGATAAAGGGAAACAAAGAGCACAGAATTTAAAACAATTTAAAACAGCCCCTTCTTCACAAAGTGTTAACTTACTTTATAATGTGACAGCCAACATCACTCAATGGATGAATGCCCGACTCTTTAAAATAGGGATGGCAGCACCCTACTTACCCTCCTCCCAAGAGCGCCAAACTTGAAATATATATAAAAAGCCAATACTGTTTTTAGATTTGGAAGAACAGCGAATTGTTAAATCCCTTCAGGTTTTTTTAGCTGGTTTTCACTGGTTGATTTCAGTTCCTGTCTCATAGACACAACAGGAAGTAAAGAAAAATCTCTCCCAAATGAGAAACTTCTGTTGTAACAGCAACAAGTTTCCCTAATGGAAGATTTCTACCTCTTTAGTCCCTGCTACAATGGTTACTAGGACAAAAAGAGAGGATGAATCTCCCCAGTGGGGAAACCGACCACAATAAAAGCCTGCCAGGGGAGCCAAACTTTTCTATGTTATGCAAAACGAAACAAAAACTTTTTGGCTTTAGATACACTTGAAAGCAAGTAGAAAAGGCATTAAGCAAATAAAGCCAGTCCAGTACGGAGTATCTAAGGCATGCCCTTCCTCCAAGCCACAATGCAATGTGGGTGCCTCCCAATAGGCCACTGTCAGTATTTAACCACTTGACCACCAGGCCTATTCTGGCACTTCTCTCCTTCATGTGAAAATCACAATTTGTTTGCTAGAAAATTAATCAGAACTCCCAAACATTATATATATATTTTTTTTAGCAGACATCCTAGGAAATAAAATGGCAGTCATTGCAATACTTTTTGTCACACCGTATTTGCGCAGCGGTCTTACAAGCGCACTTTTTTTGGGAAAAAATCACTTTTTTGAATTAAAAAAAAAGACAACAATAATTTTTGCCCAATTTTTTTATATATTGTGAAAGATAATGTTACGCCAAGTAAAATGATACCCAACATGACACGCTTAAAAATTGCGCCCGCTCGTGGCATGGCGTCAAACTTTTACCCTTAAAAATCTCGATAGGCGACGTTTAAAAAATTCTACAGGTTGCATTTTTTGAGCTACAGAGTAGGTCTAGGGCTAGAATTATTGCTCTCGCTCTAACGATCGTGGCGATACCTCACTTGTGTGGTTTGAACACCGTTTTCATATGCTGGCGCTACTCGCGTATGCGTTCGCTTCTGCGCGCGAGCTCGTCGGGACGGGGCGTTTTTAAAAAAAATTTTTGTTTTCTTATTTATTTTTATAATTTTTTACACTGAAATAAAAAAATAAAAAAAAAAATATCTCTTTTATTCCTATTACAAGGAATGTAAACATCCCTTGTAATAGAAAAAAGCATGACAGGTCCTCTTAAATATGAGATCTGGGGTCAAAAAGACCTCATATTTGGGCTTAAATGCAAAAAAATAAAAATAAATTTGGAAATGTCATTTTTTCAAATGACAAAAAAAAAAAATGTTTCTTTAAGACGCTGGGCGGGACTGACGTTTTGACGTCACTTCCGCCCAGCAGAGCCTATGGGGACGGGCGAAGGAGATTTTTCCTTCAGTCTCGTCTCCGCTCAGCTGCCGGATGGTCGCGATCTCCTCCGCCGCTACCGACGGCTACGGTAAGCGGCGGAAGGCGCGGGAGAGCGGCAGGAGGGGGGGGCCCTCTCCCGCCACCGATAACGGCGATCTCGCGGCGAATCCGCCGCGGAGACCGCCGTTATCGTTTACAGGACCGTCGGCACTAAAGATGCATACCTCGGTTGTGGCAGCAGCTGCTGCCGTTACCGAGATATACATCTTTAAAAACAGGACGTCTTTTTGACATGAGGCGGTGGTCAAGTGGTTAAATTAAAGGAGGAAGCAACAAAAAGGCCTGTAGTATGAATCACTACCTGGTGGTACCCTTCCTCATTCCCCCACCATATGAGATCCTTAAGAAATGGAAAATCGGGACAGACCCAACATCTGGACGCTGAACATGTTTGCTTGAAGCCTAACAGAAATAAAAAATATACCCCCAAAAAATTGCAAAAACAAAATGGTATCACAATGAATGAACATAAATAAATTAAAAAGAAGACTGAAGTAGTATTACTTAGCGTTAAATAATGGTCACTCTGGAAGAGTTGTATGTTGTGTATCGTGTCAAACACAGTTCTGTGTAAACATCTTCCAGGACCCACAGTAGACGGCAGTCAGGCCCAACCAACTGGCACCTGACCTGAGCCAAAAGGTGGGAGCCGGATTGGGCACACACAGTAAAACTGATAGCATTTCCGTTGTGACAAATGCTGCAAACGACAGCATAATGCTCAGGTGAATTGTAGACTGCAGTATGCGGTCTTGAAGACAAACATGTAGTGTGTAAACAGTAACGTGTTACCTTCCGCCAGTAGCAACGGCTGGACGAGTTCTGACATTGCTTAACGCATAATGATTTTCAGAGTTGCTTCTTGTATGTAACAGCGTCCTCCCCCCCCACTATGTAGGCTGATGGATAAAGCGGACACATTTATGAGACTACAGCAAGGATAGGATCTTGTACGCTCTTGAATTGTACAAAATAAAAGAAAGAGATATTGCTGGAGCTGCAAGCGAAGACTCAGCCTGGCAATTGGCAGCTGGTTTCATGCGCTCAGGCTGGTTTATGAGATTGATGTTACAGGCTGTGTCTCCTAGCCATGCATTGTACGTGGGGGTTACAAACCAAACAGGACAAATGGTTCAGGGCTGGTCTTGACAGTGTAAACTTGAGTAAGGTGAACAAGTAAAACATAAACACAAGCAAAAGAGTTTGCAGCAATGGTTGCAATGAGGTCAACGTGAGATTCCTGATTGTAATTAGGATTTTCTTTGTCTCTTTTGCACCTACAAAAGTTTTTCTCTCCTCCCTTTTGCCTCATCCAAGATCGCCTTTAAGCGTTTGTAAAATCTCTGGGCTTGGAAATGCAGTGCCAATCAGCAGTCTGGCACCTTCCATTGGCTATGCATAGAAGATTTAAAGCGTTCTGCTGTTCACCCCTTGCATTCTGACCTAGTACAAGTATTAGCAAAAAAAAAAAAAAAAGATGAATCTTCCATGATTAAAGTGCAAATGTTTCAGCTGGCGACAGCTTGTGAGGAGATGCTTGTTTCATCCCTATGAGATATTCTCCAAGATATAAAAAATGAGTTCCATGGTTACCGGGCCCTCACTCAGCTGGCATGTGCCCCCATGAATCACTGGCACCAAGGCACTGTCCAAGTCATGGGTGTAGCGAGCAGGTAGAGGTTGACCGTTGCTTCCTGCTTGGTATCCAACCTGTAAAACAAAAAAGAAGCCCTGAATTCTACTGCACGGTTCTTTTATTAGTTCATTCTTGAGGTCAACACTCAGCCAAAACAAAATACAAGATACTTATACTGGCACTGAATTAGAAATGTTAATTGCATCTAAGCTGTACCCAGAAAAATATACATTTTATATTAAATTCCTCCTGAAAAATAGCAGCGCACTTCCTGCTACCCGGAAATACAAAGAAGATTAATTACATACAGTACAGACCGAAAGTTTGGACACACCTTCTCATTCAAAGAGTTTTCTTTATTTTCATGACTATGAAAATTGTAGATTCACACTGATGGCATCAAAACTATGAATTAACACATGTGGAATTATACATAACAAAAAAGTGTGAAACAACTGAAAATATATTTCATATTCTAGGTTCTTCAAAGTAGCCACCTTTTGCTTTGATTACTGCTTGAATGAATGAATGAATGAAAAATGAATGAATGAATGAATGAATGAAAAACTTATAAAGCGCGGCGCATGCGAACTGAATCGCTTCTGGGCGCTAGTTGTTCGTGTCTCATGACATCAAAAGAGCAGAGTTTTGATCCGTCTTCTGAAAGACAGGTGGTTTTCCTCCAACCGAATGCTGGTTGGTAAAGCGTTCCATAGTCTAGGACCCTGAAAAGCAAACCTTCTTTCTCCTTTGGACTTGTATTTGGTTTTTGGTACCCTGACCAGATTTTGGTCGGTGGATCGCAGAACGCGATTCGAATTGTGAGGTTCTATCTTGTCGCAAAGATATTGCGGAGCCTTCCCATGGATGCACTTATGTGTCAGGCAGAGTGCTTTAAATGCAATTCTGTCTTTTACTGGCAGCCAGTGAAGGGTTCTCAACGAAGGTGAGATTGATTCCCATTTTTTTTTCCCAGTCATCAGTCTGGCGGCCGTATTCTGAACGACTTGCAGACGGGAGATTTGGTACTTTGCGAGTCCGAGGTACAGGGCGTTAGCATAGTCCAGTCTGGAATTCACGATTGTTCCCACCACGACTGCTACGTCTTCTTTGGGGATAAATGGAATAAGTCTGCGTAGTAGGCGCAACAGATGGTGCGCTCCGCTGACTACTGACCCTATTTGTCCGTCCATTGTCATGAAGGTGTCGAAGATGACCCCGAGACTTTTGACTTTGGAGCTAGGGGTGATGATTTGGCCCAGAATGGGCGGGGGTGTCCAGGTTGTTGCCAGTTGACTCTTTCGGCTGGCGTGAAACATAAGGAGTTCTGTTTTTGAACTGTTGAGTTTAAGATAACTCTTAGTCATCCAGTTTTCTATCAAAGAGAGACATTTCTCTAAACTGAGATGATGATCCTTTTTGTTGCAGATGCGAAAATACAGTTGCGTATCGTCTGCATAAGAGTGATAGAGTAGTTCTTGGCTACTGATAATATCAAAGAGAGGGCGAAGATAGATGTTGAAAAGCACCGGTGACAGGGGGGATCCTTGGGGGACTCCACATGACACCGTGCGCTTTTCCGACGTGAAAGAACCCAATTTAACTGTTTGTGATCGGTTTTCAAGAAAGGAAGAAAACCATGGTAAATCACCTTCTGCGACTTCTGCTACCTTGGCTAGTCGCATCAGTAACAGTTTGTGGTCTACCGTGTCAAAGGCTGCGCTTAGGTCCAGCAGAACCAGGAGACAGGATTCTCCTTCGTCTGCGGCCTCGAGGGCATCGTCCCATATTTTGAGTAAGGCCGTTTCTGTCCAGTGTCCGGGACGGAAGCCTGATTGTAATGGATCCAGTAGATTGTGGGTATCTAGATGCTGTTGCAGCTGTTGTACCACTACTTTCTCCATTATCTTGGAGAGAACATTTAGGCCTGTTATGGGACGGCGGTGAGTTGGGTCCTTGGGATCCAGGTTAGGTTTTTTCAAGATGGGCTGGATTGTGCCCTCTTTCAACAGGGATGGCACTGTGCCTTCCTTAAATGCACACTCTTGGCATTCTCTTGATGAACTTCAAGAGGTAGTCACCTGGCGCAGCACCCCATCACTCTCCTTCTTGGTCAAATAGCCCTTACACAGCCTGGAGGTGTGTTTGGGGTCATTGTCCTGTTAAAAAAAAAATGATGGTCCAACTAAACGCAAACCGGATGGAATAGCATGCCGCTGCAAGATGCTGTGGTAGCCATGCTGGTTCAGTATGCCTTCAATTTTGATTAAATCCCCAACAGTGTCACCAGCAAAGCACCCCCACACCATCACACCTCCTCCTCCATGCTTCACGGTGTGAACCAGGCATGTAGAGTCCATCCGTTCACCTTTTCTGCGTCGCACAAAGACACGGGGGATGGAACCAAAGTTCTCAAGTTTGGACTCATCAGACCAAAGCACAGATTTCCACTGGTCTAATGTCCACTCCTTGTGTTCTTTAGCCCAAACAAGTCTCTTCTGCTTGTTGCCTTTCTTCAGCAGTGGTTTCCTAGCAGATATTCTACCATGAAGGCCTGATTCACACAGTCTCCTCTTACCAGTTCTAGAGATCTGTCTGCTGCAAAAGGTGGCTACTTTGAAGAACCTGGAATATGAAATATATTTTCAGTTGTTTCACACTTTTTTGTTATGTATAATTCCACATGTGTTACTTCATAGTTTTGATGCCTTCAGTGTGAATCTACAATTTTCATAGTCATGAAAATAAAGAAAACTATTTGAATGAGAAGGTGTGTCCAAACTTTTGGTCTGTACTGTATATAGGAATAGTCTCATGTACCAAAGGATTTTAATTTCTGTCAATCCAGTCCTGAGATTTACACAACCCTGCAAGACAGCAAGCTGTGTACAAATCAAGAGCATACAAGATCTGTCCTTGCTGTAGTCTCATAAAAGGGTCAGTGACTTTTGTACTTACCCTAAAATCCATTAGAGTCCACTGAGGGACAAAGGAAGTTTTAAACCTTTCAGTTATACTACCACCTAAAAGGACGGCAGTACACTAGCAAACTATAGGCAAGCCCAGGGTATGACTCTACTACAAGTGTGCCTTAGTTTTGTAGCAAAACAATACAGAAAGAATGACCATAAATGCAATGTACTTGTTAAGGTGAAAGACAGACTTTCATAGGAAAGAACACCACCTTGCCCCTATGCAAAGACCAAAGAGTTTCCAATAGAATCAATCAGTGACTTCTGAAAGTTAGAGAGAACCAGATACAGAACCAACCAAATCATAGGGTTACTGATGGGGAAAACCAAAATGGGAGACCCCCTGAACAAAAGGTCTTAACAAAGGAGTGAGAGGTCAGTGGTCTCTGAAACATAATGGAAATAGCAGAGACTTGAGACTAATGGTGCCGAGACCTAAATGCTGGCCACCCAACTGAAGGAAGGAGAGGATCTGTCCCATGGAGAAGGTCCTGGAGTGAAAACCCCTATCCTCACATCAATTCTACAGTTTTTTTGCAAGCGTCCAATCCTCCTGTAGGTGGCAGTATTAACCAAAAGGTTCAATATTTCCTGTGCAACTCAATAGATGAAAAAGAGAGCTAATTCACCTCCCTGCCCCCAGCTTGTGATTGGACAATGAAGTTGCCTCTATACCAGCCTGGACTTCAGCTTTTTACACGTTTGCAAAGAACAAAAGAAATGTCACCTGATCAGAGTCCAGAGTGACCCGCAGTCCCAGTCTCGTCATTCCATCTTCTTTAAGGAGTTTCAAATGTGGACATAGTGCCAGACAAAAGGCTTTGGCCACATTCTCTGTTAATCTGCTATGGTCAGCAGGGTCACTAAGGCCGCTCTGTTGCTCCTCACTTTCCAGGAAAAATACCTATTAAAAAAAAAAACACAAAGCATGAGGAACCAATGCTAAAGATAATATCAGAAAAATAATATCACTCCTTCAAAAGAAGGCTTTGCTTACGGCAGACCTATAACCCTCTACGCCAACTTTTTATCACCTGCCACTGAGCAATATTGATAATCAAGGTACCGTATTTATCGGCGTATACCGCGCACTATTTTGCCCTGAAAACCAGGGCAAAATCGTGGGTGCGCGGTATACGCCGATACCCGCTTTCCCGCCACGAGTTTGAATACTGCGCCGGCATATACCGAGCGCAGTACACTCGTGTATCTTCGGGCAGTCTCTGCGCCTCTCGCACTGACGTCCTGAGCGTACAGGACGTCAGCGCGAGAGTTGCCGAGCCTGCCCGACGATACACGAGTGTACTGCGCTCGGTATATGTCGGCGCAGTATTCAAACTCGGCGCGGGAAACGAGCGGGGAGGACGCCGGACCCGACGAAGAGGACACCCGAAGCCGCAGACGGACCCGACGAGGCCACCGATGGACGCCGCGCAAGACACCAAAACTGTAAGTACAAAACATCTTTTTTCCACAGGAATTCGGGCAACTTTATGGGTGCGCGCTATACGCGCGAGCTCGCTATACCCCGATAAATACGGTATAAAGAGTTTATTTCCCAGTATTGGTCACTGGGCCAGCACCGGAAAGCAGAAGGAAAAGGAAAGGTATTTTTTCACTCTTGATTTTGTTTTAAGGTGGAGTGTAAGGAAAGAGACTAGGAGAATAAACCTGCTATAGCCTTACCATACAGTGACATACAATGCTCAGCATAAATGAATACACCACTTTTGCAAAGTAAGATTTTAATCAAATCTCAATAAACACAAGAACAATTTCCAACATTTTGACAAAACTGAGTTTTAGAGAACATTTGTTTAGCTCATTACATGAAAGTAAGGTTAATAATATAACTTGGATTATAAAATCTTCAGTTTTACTCAAATTAGTTGATGCAAAAAAACACCCCACAGCAAAAACTACTACATCTAGTATTTTGTATGACCTCCATGATTTGTAAGCACTGCACCACGTCTTCTAGGCATGGAATGAACAAGTTGGCGATATATTGCAACATCTATCTTTTTAAATTCTTCAAGAACGCCTGTTTTTAAAGCCTGGATGCTGGATGGAGAGTGATGTTAAAGGGGTTGTAAAGGACATTTTTTCCCCCCTAAATAGCTTCCTTTACCTTAGTGCAGTCCTCCTTCACTTACCTCATCCTTCCATTTTGCTTTTAAATGTCCTTATTTCTTCTGAGAAATCCTCACTTCCTGTTCTTCTGTCTGTAACTCAACACCGTAATGTGAGGCTTTCTTCCTGGTGTGGAGAAAGCCTCTTGAAGGGGGAGGGGGCGAGCAGGAGTGTCAGGACGCCCACTAACACACACCTCCTTTCTCTATCTGCAAAGTAGAGAGTGTCCTGACCCACCTGCTTGCCCCCTCCCTCCTTCAAGAGGCTTTCTCCACACCAGGGAGAAAGCCTTGCATTACGGTGTGGAGTTACAGACAGAAGAACAGGGAGTGAGCATTTCTCAGAAGAAATTAGGACATTTAAAAGCAAAATGGAAGGATGAGGTAAGTGAAGAAGGACTGCACTAAGGTAAAGGAAGCTATTTAGGGGGGAAAAAAATCCTTTACAACCCCTTTAAACTTGTCTCTTCAGAATTCCCATAGGTGTTTGATTGAGTTTAGATCAGGAGACGTACTTGGCCACTGAAATCACTTTAACCCTGTTCTTTCAGAAATGCAACAGTGGCCTTAGATGTGTGTTTTGGAACATTATGTTGAAAAAGTACACAACGATGAAGGGCACGGAAATATGGTAGCATCTTCTCTTTCAATACAGAACAGTACATCTGTGAATTCATGATACCATCAATGAAATGCAGCTCCCCGACACCAGCAGCACTCAAGCAGCCAAACAGAAGGACACGGCCACCACCATGTTTCACTGTAAGCACCATGCATTTTTCTTTGTACTCCTCACCTTTGCGCCGCCATACAGCTTTGAAGCCATCAGTTCCAAAAACGTTTATCTTGGTCTCATCATTCCAGAGTACAGAGTCCCAGTCATAGTCTTCTTTTTCAGCATGATCCATGGCAAATTTTAGGCTGACTTTTTTGTGCATGGACTTTAGGAGAAGCTTTCTTGGTGGCTGCGACCCATACATGCCATTCCTCTGAAGTGTACACCATATTGTGTCACGGGAAACAATAACCCCAGTTCGGCTTTCTACTTCTTTAGCCAACTGCAGTTACCTTGCATGCCGATTTTCTTCAACCCTTCTCATCAGAAGAAGCTCCTGTCGAGGTGTTAACTTCTGTGGACGTCCTGAACGTCTCTGAGATGGTTGCAGTTCCATCTTTGTATCACTTTTGCTACAGTGTTCTGACTGATAAGTAAAGCTTTGCTGACCTTCTGGTAGCCTTCATCTTTTGTGTAAGGACCCTTTCACACTAAGGAGTTTTTCAGGCGGTATATCGCTAAAAATAGCGCCTAAATACCACCTGAAAAACTCCTGCCCAGCATTCTCAATGTGAAAGCCCGAGGGGAGAAAAAAATCTCCTGCAAGCAGCATCTTTGGAGCGATGAGAGGAGCAGTGTGTATACCGCTCCTTCCTATTTAAAACAATGGGAAACCGCGGTAATACCGCACGCAATGCGCCTCCGCAGAGGTGCATTGCGGGCGGTATTAACCCTTTTTCGCTAGCGGGGGTTAATACCGCATCAATAGCCCGCAGTGAGTATTTTGTAGTATAGTGCCCCATAGAAAATGTTGGATTCTGAAAGGAAAGTAAAGATTTTCTGACAAATCTGTTGGGGTGTACTCATTTATGCAGAGCGCTGTATTTGTCGTTTAGTACAGCCAGGGAACTGAAAACTCCTCATCATCAAACAATAGATGCACATTCTGCAGTTAACGCTTACAAGTTTGTTAGCAATTGTATTTCAAAGTGTACACTGATGTACACATGAGCAGCTCAATGTACGCTTTAAGCATATTTTTGTGTTGGGATGATGTAAATATCATGCACATGCGCAGAAGGTTATCCTGGGCAATCAAGAGTCCAAACCCTTGAAGATGACTGGGCGAAGAGGTAAGCTATTGTCACTCATGGCAACAAAATTCCACCTTAATTTTACTTTTTGTGTTAGAATATAACAAACGTGACTTTATAATGGAGAACCAGGGTCCGCTTCACCCCAACGTGTGATAATTCCTACCTCTATCCAGCGAATAATCTTCCCATTTGCTTTATACTCTGAGCCGTGGGATATTTTGACGCTGGTGACAGATTCCAAGGATTTCCCATCAATAGGGCTGATAACTCTGCAAAAAAAACAAAAACAAATCTAATAGAGCACAGTCTGTATACTAGTCTCAAACTAAAGGGAGAACTGCAAGTGGAGTTCATTTTTACTCTTGGCTCTGTGCCTCAATTTAAAACATAATTGTGTGTTGAAAAACGAGCAAAACAAATTTAAGGCTCAGTGAAAAAAATGATTTGCAAATTCACCCACATAAAAATGTTTTATTGCAAAGGACAATAATTTTTTTTTTTTTTCAGACAGTTTAACTCCTGAAGCTTATTTTAAATGCAAGTTTACCCTTTATTGAAGTTCTTGTCATCCTCCACCCACTGCACGTAGACATGTTCTTGGTTCTCCTCGGCATCTGCCTTCCCGCATGTGATGGTGTAATCCTTCATTTCCCGCAAAGCTTGTCTCAGGGCATCCATGCTTTCTGCTGTGATCTGGACCATCACTCCATCTGACCCACCAGATAGAGATATAAAGATGAGTAGAGGAACCCAAGAGAAGGCATGATTTCCAAATAAAGAGGACAAAAAACAAGTACCTTATTTGCCGGCGTATAAGACGACCCCCTAATTTAATATTTTTTTCACGATTTTTTGCCTGTACTCACCGTATAAGACGACCCCCCTTCCAATGCTTTATATTTCTTCCTTCTGGAGCCAATCACAGCGAGCAATGTATTTTATTAAAGAATACAAAGCCTGCTTGGATTGGCAGAGGCTGTAACATCATCAGCCCACGCCTCTCTGACTCTGAAAGCCAATCCGAGCAGGCTATTGTATTTAGCCTGCTCGGATTGGCAGAGGTTGTTACTCCAATCCGAGCAGGCTCTGTATTCATTTGAATACATCGCTCACCGGGATTGGCTAAGCGGTATATACTGTATGTAGCCGAAGCTACATACAGTATTACCGCACATCCAGCAGGCATCCGAGCAGCTGAGCCGGCGTATAAGACGACCCCTGATTTTTGGCCAGTTTTTTTAAGTGTAAAAGGTAGTCTTATACGTCAGCAAATACAGTACTTCTCATAATATGCTTTTAACATAAGCCTTTGCCACCTGATAGTGGGCACTCCAGCAGAGATAAAACTAGGGCTGCAACTAACGAATATTTTCATAATCTATTAGTTGGCCGATTATTGTTTCGTTTGTTGTTCGATTATTTGTTGTTGGGCAGATTAAAAAACACAAATTGCTACAAAAACACATTACATGCTTTTCTGAAGCTTCTCGATTGAAGTATATTGAACCAAAATACAAAATTGCACCGTTTTGCGTTAAAAAGTCCTTGTCCTTTCCAAATACGCAGCAGCTGAAAAAAAAATCATAGTAGTGTGTTTCTGCAAAAAGCACCAAAAACAGAGGTGTGAACGCGGCCTGAGATGTTTAGTAACATAATGGGGTTAAAAAAACAAAAAAAAGTACAAAAAGAGCAAATAATCCCTACTGCAAGGGGTTCATTTTTTTACTGTGGGACAGTGAAAGAAATATTTACAGCAGCCATTTGCTTTTTTGTACTATAAAGGGATAATTTTTTTTAACCCCATTATGTTACTGGCCGATTAATCGATTATGAAAATTGTAATCGATTAGTTGTTTCGGCCCTAGAGATGCTCCCCCTCCCCGTCTCCTCTTTGTGGCTTTAGCATCCTGTTGTGTTCTGGGAAGGCCCTCCACAATATTATGGAGTTTGCCTGTTAGAATTTGGATCTATTCAGCCAAAAGAGCAATTTTAATGTAAGGTCCCAATGTTGGTAATCACTTATACTTTTCTTAAAATAAATTAATGATTTTAACTTGAAAAGAGCTGTCAGAAAAAGGTTTGGCGTTTAAGTGGTTAAACGTTCCTAATTTACATACAGAAGTCAATGTGATACAATGTTTAGACTTAACTTTCCACTAATAAAGAATGTTTTCAAAACTTGGCAGGCTGCCCAGACTGACTTTTGGCTGAGAGCAGAGAGGAAATTCTTTGCATACCAAAGTGCAGAGAGAAAATTATTTTCATGTCAAAGATAGTGAAACCCTGTGTCAAGAATCGCAAAGGGAAAAAGATCACGATAACGATTCTTGACGCTTAATCGTGCAGCTCTAACTGTAAGGCATTCAGCACTTCTATTACTTTCTATTTATGTTGGCGACTGTTGACATAGCTTGCAGTGAACGCTGAATATAGGTCCAGTTTGAGGTGAAATTCAGTTTAAAAAAACATTGTAAAGAAGGGAGGAGGGGGTTGCAATAATCCAGGAAGCCATTGGTCCTCTCTAGAAGCTGGCATTGAGTCAATGGGCTCTGGCTGTTGGTGGAAATGTACACACTGTAAATATAAAGTATTTTAGTCACATGTTTCATTATCGCATTGAAAGCACTTACCTTCTACAATGCTGGACTTGGCTAGGAACCCAGATGAAGGCTTCAGGGCTCCACTGAAGACAAAGAAACTGGCACCAGTCACTGAAACAACACAGAAGAAGTCAGAAGATTATTACAAGTTTGGGGGAAAAAATGGTTTGCCAAATGGGTGCAGTAGTCATGGGAATAAGAATTCAGCTATTGAAAGCATGTATGCATATACAGTAGATGACAGATGGCTACCAAATAATTGCCTTTAGTTACTGTAGAGAACTCTTCTTTGTATTATGTTATCCAGGAGGTTTTCTACTTAAAGCAGAACTCCAGACAAAAAATTAAAACAACCAGTTGTGTAGCCATTAAAACAAAAGCAGGAAATATATATTTACAGAGGTCTGGCAGGCACCCTTGAAAATCATCTTAAAGCGGGGGTTCACCCTAAAAAAAAATTCTAACATTGCATGGAGCCGACCTATGAGACAGACAGTATGCTGTTGTTTTTTTGCGTACATACCATTTTAGGGCGATTTTCACCCCCGGCTCCCCCGCAGGAGTGGGCGTTCCTAATCACAGGCTATGATTGACGTGCTTCCGACCGGCACATACTGCGCGTCACGAGTTGTCGAAAGAAGCTGAACGTCGGTGCGGCTCTATACGGCGCCTGCGCACCGACGCTTCTTTCGGCAACTCGTGTCGCGCAGTATGCGCCGTTCGGAAGCACGTCAATCACAGCCTGTGATTAGGAACGCCCACTCCCGCGGGAAAGCCGGGTGTGAAAACTGCCCTAAAATGGTATGTACGCAATAAATAAATAAAAAAACAACAGCATACTGTCGGTCTCATACAGGGAGTGCAGAATTATTAGGCAAGTTGTATTTTTGAGGATTAATTGTATTATTGAACAACAACCATGTTCTCAATGAACCCAAAAAACTCATTAATATCAAAGCTGAATATTTTTGGAAGTAGTTTTTAGTTTGTTTTTAGTTTTAGCTATTTTAGGGGGATATCTGTGTGTGCAGGTGACTATTACTGTGCATAATTATTAGGCAACTTAACAAAAAAAAAATATATACCCATTTCAATTATTTCTTTTTACCAGTGAAACCAATATAACATCTTAACATTCACAAATATACATTTCTGACATTCAAAAACAAAACAAAAACAAATCAGTGACCAATATAGCCACCTTTCTTTGCAAGGACACTCAAAAGCCTGCCATCCATGGATTCTGTCAGTGTTTTGATCTGTTCACCATCAACATTGCGTGCAGCAGCAACCGCAGCCTCCCAGACACTGTTCAGAGAGGTGTACTGTTTTCCCTCCTTGTAAATCTCACATTTGATGATGGACCACAGGCTCTCAATGGGGTTCAGATCAGGTGAACAAGGAGGCCATGTCATTAGTTTTTCTTCTTTTATACCCTTTCTTGCCAGCCATGCTGTGGAGTACTTGGACGCGTGTGATGGAGCATTGTCCTGCATGAAAATCATGTTTTTCTTGAAGGATGCAGACTTCTTCCTGTACCACTGCTTGAAGAAGGTGTCTTCCAGAAACTGGCAGTAGGACTGGGAGTTGAGCTTGACTCCATCCTCAATCCGAAAAGGCCCCACAAGCTCATCTTTGATGATACCAGCCCAAACCAGTACTCCACCTCCACCTTGCTGGTGTCTGAGTCGGACTGGAGCTCTCTGCCCTTTACCAATCCAGCCACGGGCCCATCCATCTGGCCCATCAAGACTCACTCTCATTTCATCAGTCCATAAAACCTTAGAAAAATCAGTCTTGAGATATTTCTTGGCCCAGTCTTGACGTTTCAGCTTGTGTGTCTTGTTCAGTGGTGGTCGTCTTTCAGCCTTTCTTACCTTGGCCATGTCTCTGAGTATTGCACACCTTGTGCTTTTGGGCACTCCAGTGATGTTGCAGCTCTGAAATATGGCCAAACTGGTGGCAAGTGGCATCTTGGCAGCTGCACGCTTGACTTTTCTCAGTTCATGGGCAGTTATTTTGCGCCTTGGTTTTTCCACACGCTTCTTGCGACCCTGTTGACTATTTTGAATGAAACGCTTGATTGTTCAATGATCACGCTTCAGAAGCTTTGCAATTTTAAGAGTGCTGCATCCCTCTGCAAGATATCTCACTATTTTTGACTTTTCTGAGCCTGTCAAGTCCTTCTTTTAACCCATTTTGCCAAAGGAAAGGAAGTTGCCTAATAATTATGCACACCTGATATAGGGTGTTGATGTCATTAGACCACACACCTTCTCATTACAGAGATGCACATCACCTAATATGCTTAATTGGTAGTAGGCTTTCGAGCCTATACAGCTTGGAGTAAGACAACATGCATAAAGAGGATGATGTGGTCAAAATACTCATTTGCCTAATAATTCTGCACTCCCTGTAGGTCGGCTCCATACAATGTTAGAATTTTTTTTAGGGTGAACCCCCGCTTTAAGCTTCCCAGCTAAAAAAAAAAAAAAACAACAGTGTTTACATCTGCCGTCACCGAAAGCGACGTCATGACATCCCTTCCTGTCTCCTGTAAAAGCAATTAGGCTGCTAAACAGCTGTTATGATGACTTTTACATTGCAGGGAACGCCGGCTGAAAAAAAAGAAGATATCTGAATGATGCCTGCATGCATCATTCAGATATCTCCACTTAAAGTCCAGGACGTCATATGACAGCCTCCCGGCTGGACGTTGTTAAAGACTTTTTATACCATCCTACCTTCACCTTGTGTTTTTAACCTGCATTGATCATTTAGTTTTATTTGTCCTATGGTATTGTAAATATTCACATTCTAGTGTCAGAAGTTTCAGTTTGTGTACAAACATGAGGCATGCAGCAGAGCACAGGTTAATGAATGACCTCGGTCTGTAGTCCAAGAGTCCTTTCACATGGGCTTGTCCGCTATACTGCTCAGCGGGAAATCGACCCACTGATCCCCGCTGAGCGGGCGGATGACAGGTCCATCTCCGCCCACTGTGCAGACGGACCTGTCAGAGCCCCGCTCTCCTTTATGGGGAGATCAGATGAAAATGGACCGCCTGTCTGTTTTCATGCGACCCTCCAGATGGATTTAAAATAGTGTTTCCATCCATGTGGATTTCACAGACAGGATCGGATACCGGCGGAGATCAGCGGACATGTCACCGCTGACATACACCGCTCCATAGAGGTGCATGGAACGTCCGATCAGATCCACCTGAAAAACTGACAGGCAGGACCTGATCGGAGCACCTGTGTGAAAGGGGCCTAAGAAACTACATATCCAACAATCCCTGGGCCTTCTCAGTCTAGTGCTCTTCAGGTGAAAGCGGATTAATTAGATCAGACAAAAGCAGGCAGAACAATTAAAAGAAAGATCAACATACAATCTTTCATCATAATTAGCACAATTTGTGATGGTGAGGCGTAGATTATGACCCAAAAGTTTTTTGTCCTTTTATAGAATAGGGAAAAGCTAGGTGTATTATTGCATGGACATTGGGGAATCAATCCACCAAGACACTGCAAACTACAGCTATAACATGGCACAAGGAATATAACGACACTAATACTTTGTTAAAACAACAAAAACATTTGGAAGTGTACAATGCCTTTAAAGTGGTTGTAGTGGTTGTAAGTGGTTGTAAACTCTGTTACACCACTTGTGCCTACAGGTAAGCCTATAATAATGCTTACATGTAGGTATTGTAACTATATCCTAAACCTGCACGGTTTAGGAGACGTTTACCATCTACGCTTGCGCCGGCGTCATTGGCGCATATGCACTGAAGAAACGGGCCACTTGTGACGTTTTTTTCAGCAGCCGCGACAGGTAGCACCCACGCGCATGCGTGGGAGTAACATCATCGCGGCTCCAGCCAATCACAGCCCGGAGCCAGCGAACCCAGGAATAATGCCGGGAGACATGTCGCCGGTCACAGCGGTGTGTGGGGCTACTGCAACAGCTTTTACAACCACTTTAAGAAAGCCTGGATTTCGAGACTGAAGACTGACTGTACAAAAATTGGTAAATCAGTTGGCAGCTAAACGTGTTAAAAAATTTCAACTTTATTTAGACATAACTACCGTATTTATTGACGTATAACACGCACAGGCGTATAACACGCACCCTAACTTTAAGAGGGAAGTTTCAGGAAAAAAACGTTCCACAGCCCCCTGCGTATAACACGCAGGCACAGTTTACCCTCTATTTTCAGGGTAAAAAAGTGAGTGTTATACGCCAATAAATACAGTAGCTGTTAATATGGATATCAGCTTTAAAATAAAAGCCACAATCTGTACCTCAGTGCATTCTACTTGACTCACCCCATTCTGAATTCCCTCACCTATTAGACTGCAAAACAGCATCGCAGAGGCTGAAAGAAATCTCAGAGTAGCTCAATTGTCTTTAGGTTTGAGGTTGCTCTAGTTTTAAAGCCCACTAAAATCAATGTATTTCTGAACAGAAACTGAGCTACATTAAAGAGGGCAAGTGGTTACAAAAGCTGCAGTATGGTCGATTGTTAGGGTCTATGTCCCAGCTCCGGCGGTTGTGGCGGAAGCTAACCCGTGAATATGAGCTTAAATCTGAATGCTCACCGATGACCTCCTTCCTATGCAACCCCAAAGTGCCAGTTAGTCTCACTCATCAAATGTCGTGGCCCTGGGCCTCGCGGAATCTTTTCCACTTCGGACACTTGGTGGACCCCAGGTCCTGTACGCTGCTCCCGTTCTCCAAGCTTCAATCGCAACATGATCTTCCCAGACAAGTGTTTTATAGCTATTTACAGATCCATCATTATGCCCAAACTATAGCCCCAAAGCCTACAGTTCTCTGCGCCGTCCCCATTTGAATGCATTGTACTTGAGGGCCGCTCACGCAGGGCACTGATCTCGGACATATATGAGAGCCTGAACAAGCACACTCCATGCAGGCCCAAGGCAAACATGCATATATGGTCCGATGGGAGAGGGAGTTGGGAGAGGAGATCCCGGAGGAGGCCTGGAGGGCGGTCTGGAGTCAGGCTGCCAAGAGCTCCTTATGTACCCTCTACAAAGAAAATACCTATAAGATTCTCTTCTTTTGGTACCTGACTCCGGACGTACTCCATAAAGTCTACCCCTCCACCTCTGATCGCTGTGGGCGTTGTCAGCAAACCAGAGGTACGCTCTTCCACATTTATTCGACGTGTCCCTTAATAGTCCCATTCTGGACCTCAACACAACAATTACTGACCCGCCTCTTGGAAGGCACCCATACCTTTGACCCCAAAACTCTTCCTGTTAGGTCTCTCCCAACCAAAAATAGCGAAACCCTACAAAAAACTGCTTGGGCACGTTCTCACGGCGGCAAAGTGCTTAATAGCCCTCCACTGGAAGAAAACTGTGCCCCCATCACAGGAGGCCATTTATGCTAAGGTCAAAGACATAGAGATAATGGAGAAAATGTCGCCAAGACTGTGGGACAGACTAGACAACTGCGTAACCTTCCAGACGCGTTTCGTCACTAGTAGGACGTTATCAATGGGGGTCACGTCCTACTAGTGACGAAACGCGTCTGACAGGTTACGCAGTGAGGTCACCACGCTGAGGAGGAGGGCTCCTGTATGCCGGCCGGCAATGTTTTTATTTATGCCGATATCAAGTGCTCGTTTGTGAGTATATCTTTTACCTTTTTAATAAAAGCTAAAGTTTTATGGAGTTACGCTATGTGCGCCTCTTTCTTGTTTTACCTGAACCAATTGGAGCTGTCAGCCATCACGTTCCAAAAATAGTCTGCCCTCATTTGGAAACCTCCAAGGAATTTAAAGGCCGCGGCTGGGTTATAGCCATCTGACCGTATTGCTTGCCTTCTGGTAAGCGGCTCTTTCTTGCGGTGGAGGGTGCACTTTGTTTTATGTGTCACTTGGTGGTGTGGAACGTAGGAAGTATTTCTGCAAGTAATTAATCTGCATACCCCATGGACATGCTATTAACAATCTATTCACTTATGGATGTTTCTACCTATCACACTTTCAGAGACTGCTGATTTCAATAGACTTATTTGTGGCGCGGCTTTTTTTCTTGTTTCTATTGCCAATTTGTGTATCGCACGCCAGCTGCTGCCTGTAGCATAGAGGTTGGGACGGTATTGGCGCAGTTTTTGTTTTTCCATGACATTAACGCTTGCTTGCTAGGAATTTTTACAATGTCATTCATGCCAATGTCCGTTTGCCATATTTGTACCAATGTTCTGCTGTTTTATTTTTCTAAAAAACAATAAAAACGTTATTTAAAATAAAATAAAAAAAGCTGCAGTAATCTGGAGGCAGCTTATTATATCTGGAACACAACTGACTGAAAGTGGGCCCAGAGCAAAAAGAACCACCCAGATTGCAACAAGGCACAAGTCAAAGCCTTTTAACTGTATATGAAAGTGGTAAATCTCTTTTAAAACTTTCAATAAAATGTAATAAACATTAGACACCAATTCTAAAATTACTAGAGGCTATTTATCTTCAGTATCCACACGAGACAGACACAACTGTCCTCACCTTTACGCGGTTGCTTGTGGATACTGATGGCTTGCGTCTGGTAATTGCCGTCATCATTCTGCACACACACCAGGTGAGAGTCAGCCTTCTGATTGAAGCATGTGCCTCCAGCCAGGACGTGCTCATTCGATTTATTCATGGCTTTCATCATCTACAAATCAAGTAAAACGAGTACAGAAAACGGAATGGAGAAAAGCAGCATGATAACTATAGAGCTGACCGAAACAATACCAGCATGTCCTACGGAGACAAAGCTGCAAAGGATATCATAATGTGTACAGCACAGCATCCATAGGCATAAAACATAGAATATATCTATAAAAAAAAGTAGAGAGAACACAATGTCTTTCAGTGAGACTGATTTACATCAAGAAAATAATGAGGTTTTGTCTGCCCATCCTTGACCTCCATGATCACTGAAGACTCAAACATATCAAAGACCTCATATATACTAGATCCTAACAGAACCCCTGTACTTTTTATATATTTTTGTTTTATTTGAGCCTTCAGTAAATGGCGGACATAAACTGAAAAGAATGAACATGTTTTAAAATGTTCTTTATAAACTCCCATCTAGGAGATAAAAGCAACACACTCTTATGCCGCATAAACACAATCGGACATTCCGACATCAAAACCGTGGATTTTTTTTCGACGGACTGTTGGCTTTAATTTGTCCTGCATACACATGGGGGATTATTTACTAAAGGCAAATCCACTTTGCACTACAAGTGAACTTGGAAGTATAGTTGCTATAGGGCTGAGGGGGACATGCAAGGAAAATAAAAAACAACATTTTAGCTTGCACATGTTCGGATAATAAAATCGGCAGGGCCTCCCCTCATTTCAGATCTACCCCTCAGATTTACAGCGACTGCACTTCCAAGTGCACTTGTAGTGCAAAGTCAATTTGCCTTTCGTAAATAACCCCCACAGTCACAAATGTCGAAAATTCCAAACGTCAAGAACGCGGTCACTTACAACACTACGACGAGCCAGAAAAAAAAGGAAGTTCAATGATTCCGAGCATGCGTAGGAATTTCCAACAAGAACTTTTGTTGGAAAAATTGAGAACTAGCTCTCAAACATGTGTTGTTGGAAATTCCGACAGCAAATGTCCGATGGAGCTTACACACGGTCAGATTTTCCTACAACAAGCTCACATTGAACATTTGTTGTCGGAAATTCCGACCGTGTGTACGCGGCATTACAATGCGAAAAAACAGAGCATGACCTGGCCTAAAACATATGCAAGATAGTGGGGGTTATTTACTAAAGGCAAATCCACTTTGCACTACAAGTGCAAAGTGCACATGAAATTGCACTTGGAAGTGCAGCCGCTGTAAATCTGAGGGGTAGCTCTGCTGATTTTATTATCCAATCATGTGCAAGCTAAAATGCTGTTTTTTATTTTCCTTGCTTGTCCCCCTCAGATTTACAGTGGCTGCACTTCCAAGTGAACTTTGCACTTGTAGTGCAAAGTGGATTTGCCTTTAGTAATTAACCCCCAGTGTCTTCATATTATTCCTTGTGACCCTGCACAGCAATCATGCTCAACCCATGACCCACGGAGCCATCTGATATGGCCCGCAACCTCAAACCTATGGCAACCCACACAGTCTGCTTTGGGTACATGTCACTCTACTGAATGATTGCCAGTCCTCCATTATCCCGGCAGCTGTCATACACAAGGTGCAATTGTTGCCGGCTCCTCACTCTTCTCTTTCCTTCCAAGCACACAGACACAGGAAGAGGAGCCTTTAGCTGAGTGGATTACATCTCATGGCATCCATACATGAATTCTGAAAGTGGATTCTCACAGTTGTGCAATGAGCTTGGTGTCATTTTGGGAGCATGTGAGTGCATTATGTCTCATTCTATCTTGTAAACACATTTATTGCACTACTAGGGCATGTCTTTCCTGGACTGAATTTTGTTTAGATTGTCTACAGTCCTTGTTCTGGCAATTTAAGGGATGACTGCACAAACTCTGATATAGTGAAGGCTGCAACAATGGTTCAGCTGGTCACACCTGAGTGCGAGACTGGGATTAATGGTGATCTGGTTAAAAAAATAAAAAGATTTTTGTGATTGTGAATAAACAGTGGGTAAAAATCCAACTAGGATTGGTCTCACGGAAAATAATGATCCCGATTGTGGTTTAAAATACTCATTATGCTATTAAAAAATAATAAACAATCGAAATCCTGAACAATTTCATTTCATTTTGGCCCACAACCGGTTACAAAATCACTTAAGTGGCCCCTGCTCTGAGCCGGTTCACACTGGGGCGGCACGACTTCGGGGGCGACTCGGCCAGGTGACCTGAAGACGACTTCTAAGGCGACTTGCAAAACGACTTCTGTATAGAAGTCAATGCAGGTCGCCCCGAGTCGCCCCCGAAGTCATACAAGAACCTTTTTCTAAGTCGGAGCGACTTGCGTCGCTCCTATTAGAACGGTTCTATTCACTAGAATGGGACGCGACTTGTCAGGCGGCTGCGTCGCCTGACGAGTCGCCCCAGTGTGAAAGGTTGAGCACCCCAGCTGCACAGCCTGCATGGATTCCTAGACCCACATTTGCAGAAAAGAAAAAAGAAAATTGATTTTTTTTTTCTTTGCAAATAAGCCTGTCAAGCGTTGCAACTATAATCAGTGGGATTGCAGGTGCAGTTCTAGGCTCCTGCTGAAAATTCCTCCAGCTAAAGGTACTGACTTTGAGCTAGAAAGCTGGAGGAGGTGTCATTGTACCAAGAGTAGTGATCACTGCGCTCATGTTCCATTGAGAACTACAAGTACTTCAACTGCACTGGCAGATGGGACTATTTTATTAATTTGCAGATCTCTGTGACATGGCTGTGAAGCCAAGCAGAGCCGCACCGATTAAAAAACATGACAACTGCTACAGGGAGAAAAAAAGTTTGTCACCATGTTACACCCTAAATATTGGCATGACTTATGACATAGGTGGAGTTAGCCTTAAAAGAAAAATGGAAGATTGATTTAGAAAAAGGCAGGAAAAGTATCTTTCTTTCTAAAACTGTATAGCCATGACAAAATAAATACCTCATTGTATCGATTGCTGGGAATTTTAATGCTGGTTTTTCTGACTTCCATATCCACCACCAAGCCTTGAACCACCGGCAGAGTGTACTGGTAGTTGCGGAAATCCTTCATGTGAAAAATATAAGCAGAGAGTGAGAAGGGAAAGGGATGAAGCAGGTCTGCCATGTATTCTTGATTAAGCATTCGAATCTAGGTTTATAAATAGAAATTCATATTTTCATGTTTAAAGCTTCAATTTTATTTTTTAAGAAGAATTAATTTCAAAATAGTCTAATGATAATAGTAGTAGTCTAAACTGAGCGCCAAATATAAATTACTACAGGGTTAATAAATGTACCCGACTAGAAACAGTCATCCATGCTATAGGGTCTCAGAGTCGGATGGTCTTGGGTTTAAAGACTGAACAGAAAAATAAAGATCTGAAAAGGTTTCAACGATGCTATGCCAAAGGACGGCAGACATTTCCCATGGACAAGAGGTCAGCAAACATTATGTAATAGTGAAGGATCCAACACAATAGATAAGAGCTGGGGAACAAGTGAAGACCAATGGTCTGCACACTTAGGCCTATACGTACTAGGCTTAAAGGCAAAGTGGAAAGAGGATAAGCAAGGTGGAAGAATTAAAGGAATATTATCTTGGCTATAGAGATTTTATAATTCAATTACAAATTATTGCTACCTCAGGAGACCTTTTTTTCATCTTGCGTGCTGGTGTCTACTAAGGATGAGCTCCAGCATGTTCGCATAATACACGTGCAGAGTCCGCCAGGAAGTCTGCACGGCGCTGCGCTAATCACAGCCAGGGAGACATTTCCCGATCTCTGCAGCCAAGCATCGGGAAATGTCTCCCTGGCTGTGATTAGCACAGCGCCGCGCAGACTTCCTGGCGGGCTCTGCATGTGTACTATGCGAACACGCTGGAGCTCATCCTTAGTGTCTACATAGAGTGTGTATGTTCTTCCCATATTTGTTTAGGTATTCCCCAGATGCATGCGTTTTCTCAACCAATCCAAAAACAGAATGCCAAGTTAAAGGAGAAGTATATTGGCTGTACTTTCCTATGGATCACAAGAGTGCAGTCCTTTCTGCAATCCTGTTATCCATTTTCAGCCGACAGCGGGCCAAAGCCCACTGTCGACTGAAGTCACAGAGCCAGTCCAAGCTCTGAAGCGATCCCAACCATTTGGTTGGTATACGCCCAGAAACCTGGACCGACAGCTAGCTCAGCCTCTCTGCAATCTGCTGAGAGGCCGAACCAGCCTCTCCCATCCCCTCCACAGCCCAGCGCTCCAGTGAGCACTGGAAGGGCAGAGCAGAGAGACGGTGACTGACAGTCCCCCAGCTCTCTGCTCACAGAATGCTGAAAACTGAGCGATCAGGGGTTTTTGATTGCTCAGCTCTAAGTTCAGAGCTGGCAGGGTACAGATGCAGCATCAGATTTAAGACAGTCGCCAGCTCTCTGCTCACAGAATGCTGAAAATTGAGCAATTAGGGGTCTCTGATTGCTCAGCTCTAAGTTCAGAGCTGGCAGGGTACAGATGCATCAGATTAAAGGAAACTGACCATGCTAGGCATGGAAGCACCTATTATTTTATAAATCCCATAGTTCTCTTAACTCTTCAATCTTATTCTTAATATGTGTGTATGACTGTTGGGGGTGGGGGTCTTTCAATTTATTAAGTGCTTTCACAGGCCAGAACTGATGTAAACGGTTTTCTGTGTGAAGCACAGAGGAGGAAATAAAAGAGGCAACAATCCGGATTGTTTTGGCTGTATATTTTATTATTCTACCTGGTGCTGATGCTATAAGCAGACCACCTAAACTTTGATGCCAACTTAGTATTATGTTTTGGACTAGTTGAAAAATTAAAAGCATCTAAAAGATACCTGAACAAATATGGGAAGAACACACACACTCCATGCAGACACCAGAAGTCACTGTGGTAAACATCTATGCATTGCTCTAATTTTTTTCTTTGTTTAGGTGCTATTGAGAGGCGTAGATGAGCCTTATTGGAGCCAGTACCCAGCGCAAATGAGTGCTGGGGATGTTCATCAATAGCTATGCAACAGGTGAAAAAAGTTTTGGATGAATGTGGAATATGAGAGACATTGTAGAAGAGAAGACTGAAGGCAAAAAAAAATGAAAAGCAGCAAACATACCATACTGAAATGAATGGAAAATGCTGTAAAATCAAAATGCATCTGCGTAGTACGCTTAGAGAAATAACCACTCTCATAGTCCAGTCTATGTTGTTAACATGTGTGAGATGGCCACAGCCTTACACCGCTTCACAAGCCACACCCTTTGACATGTTTCACCCCACCAACCAGGGCTTAGTCATATGACTGAACTAGGAGAGTGGCGATTATTCAAAGCATACCACACACTACTGGATGGTGATATGTGGGCACCCCATTCCTGAGCACCAGCGGGACAATATATATCTTCCTTTTTTGCTTGGAGCAGCACTACAAGTATAAACAAAATACGCACTCATGGTTGTGTTTTGGTGCATTTTTGATTTCAATTCCCCCCTTTTTTTTTTTAAGTTTTTACAGCATTTTTGCAATGGAGCAGTGTAAAAGTAGCCAAACATTTGAAAAATAATCTATTTTCATAGTATCCAGCTGGTATGCGAGTCATGCAACAATTATGTTGGAGACTATGCCAGTCTCAAACACAAGAAAGACCGAAAGTAAGGCTTGCATGTAAAGAAAAATGGGGGCACGCAGCACTAAACTAAAAGAAATCATATCACACTAAATACATTTCAGATCAGGGCAGCCATCGTCTGACTCACAAAATCGCATGTTTATTTCAAGGCAGTGAACCCTCTGTCTATCATTCTTGCAAGTGAGGTGAGGAATTAATATGCAGCTTGCAAGTCAGACAACGACAGCTCCCAACCGACAGGTATTTAGCGTAAAATCATGGAGACGGGCCTTCATGCAAAGCACGTCTCCCAGCTTTCTCTGCTGTACCCATTTATATCCTGTATACTGCCAATCCAGCAACGGCTAGTGTTGGAATCACAAATGACATGCAACAATCCCTCTGTATGCAGGGTTAGTGTAAGAGAGTAAACGGAAATTAGGGGAGAGCAAAAAGGAGAAAAGAAAGCAGAGGTGGATGTCATATTACTTCAGGCTGAAGACAGACTGGTGTGTGGACACTCACAGCCAGGACATTGATGATTGTGTGGCCGGTCTCTCCAAACAGAGGCTTTCTGAATCTGACACTGAACAGCGGACATGGATACACTAAGTGGAAACAGAAGACAATCTATAAGGACACACCCTGTCTGGTAATGATTCTAGTCATACTAAGCAATATAAGAGTGCCTAAGCCTTGTTCACACAGCTGTTCTGTGCATTCCCATGTAGGCAGTCGCATTCATGTCAGATGGGATGCAGTGGCTGCACAGACACAACTGCTGATCCCAAGCTGACAGCCATGTGAGTGCACAGCTCTCAAAACTGACTGTAGGCTTTATTTACTAAAACTGGAGTGTGCAAAATCTGGCACGGCTGTGCATGGTAGCCAATCAGCATCTAACTTCAGTTTATTCAATTAAGCATTGACCAAAAAAAAAAATAGAAGGCGATAGGTTTCTTTGCAGAGCTGCACCAGATTTTGCACGCTCTAGTTTTGATTATGGCTGTCAAACTAGGACCAGCCGTGTTTGTGCAGCCATTGTGTCCCAAATGATATACTGTATTTATAGGCGTATAACACTCACTTTTTTACCCTGAAAATAGAGGGTAAACTGTGCCTGCATGTTATACGCAAGGGACTCTGCAAAGTTTTTTCCTAAAACTTCCTTCTTAAAGTTAGGGTGCGTGTTATATGCCTGTGCGTGTTATACGCCGATAAATACGGTAAATGGGACTGCCTACATGGGGATGCATGCAACACCTGTGCATCCCAATGTGGGCAAACGCAGCCCTTGCATGAGTGTACACTAGGGATGAGCTCCGGCGTGTTTGCGCACTCCACGTGCAGAGCCGGCCAGGAAGTCAGCACTGCGCTAATCACAGGCAGTGAGACATTTCCAGATCTCTGCAGCCGCGCATCGGGACAATGTCTTACTGCCTGTGATTAGCGCAACGCAGCGCCGACTTCCTGGCGTGCTCTGCACGTGGAGTATGCCAATACGCCGGAGCTCATCCCTCGTGTACACTGTAGTATGCCTGTATAAACGAGGCCTAATCGTTCACTGAAGGCTGCTTTGAAACACTAGCAACTTAAAACACGGAGATGGAAAAGAGCCAGCAAAGGTTAAAAAGGTGAAAGCCTGTTCCTACAGTTCCTTACTGATCATAGCTACAATAAAGTGCCTACATTTTCCAGACTTTTACCTGTTAAAAAAAAAAAAAAAAACATACCAGATCAGTACAGTTTAGGTTGCGGACTTTAGCTCAGACCAACATTAATGACTCTTTTAAAGCTCGGAGCTTAATTACATCTACTGAGCAATGACTACTTCCAATTTTACACAGTATTTTAGGGATTTCAGAAACATATATAAAAAAAAAAAAAAAAAAAGAAGAAGAAAAAAAAAAGGGGGGGGGGAGTGGATTCTTGCGGCTTCAATCATAGGTGGTTACAGACAGCTGGGGCAAGGAAGCCTGTACAAAGCAATGACAGGCTAATAGGCGCTGTGGCTGTCTGCATGTATCCACATATCCAGCAATTACAGTTGTGCTTATAAGTTTACATACCCTGGCAGAATTTATGATTTCTTGGCCATTTTTCAGAGAATATTAATGATAACACAAAAATGTTTCTTTCACTCATGGTTAGTGTTTGGCTGAAGCCATTTATTATCAAATCAACTGTGTTTACGCCTTTTAAATCATAATCGCAACAGAAACTACTCAAATGACCCTGATCAAAAGTTTACAAACCTCAGTTCTTAAAACTGTGTATTGCCCCCTATAACATCAATGACAGCTTGAAATATTTTGTGGATGAGGCTTTTTATCTTCTCAGATGGTAAAGATGCCCATTCCTCTTGGCAAAAAGCCTCCAGTTCCTGTTCATTCTCTGGCTGTCTTGCATGAACGCCACGTCTGAGATCTCCCCAGAGTGGCTAAAAGATATTGAGGTCAGGAGACTGAGGTGGCCACTCCAGAACCTTCACTTTATTCTGCTGTGACCAATGACAGGTCGACTTGGCCTTGTGTTTTGGATCATTGTCATGTTGGAATGTCCAAGTACTTCCACTGCGCAGCTTCCTGGCTGATGAATGCAAATGTTCCTCCAGTATTTTTTGATAACATACTACATTCATCTTGCCATCAATTTTGACCAAATTTCCTGTGCCTTTGTAGCTCACACATCTCCAAACCATCAGCTATCCACCTTCGTGTTTCACAGTAGGAATAGTGTACCTTTCAAAAAAACCTCCTCCACATCCCGAAGTCCTGCTACAAATCGACTACGGCTATGGAACGCTCTACCCACAAACATCCACATGGAAGAAAACCATTGAGCCTTCAGGAAAGAACTTAAGACCCACCTCTTCTGAAGGATCAGGACGACACTGGAGGGAAATAAGCGCCTTGGAGGGAAATAAGCGCCTTGAGGCGATTTAGTTCACATTTGTAGCGCTATACAAGTTATTCACTCACTCATAGGCCTTGTTGACTTCTCCCCAAATGTAGGGTTTATGGTTGTGGTCAAAAATCAACATTGTGGTCTCATCACTCCAAATTACTTTGTGCCAGAAGGTTTGAGACTGGTCTCTGTGCTGTTTGGCGTATTGTAAGCGGGATACTTTGTGGCATTTGCGTAGTAATAGCTTTCTTCTGGTGACTCTACCAAGCAGTCCATCTTTCTTCAAGTGCCTCCTTATTGTGCATCTTGAAACGGCCACACAACATGTTTTCAGAAAGTCCTGTATTTCACCTGAAGTTATTTGTGGGTTTTTATTCACATCCCGAACAATTTTCCTGGCAGTTGTGGCTGAAATTTTAGTTGGTCTACCTGACCGTGGTTTGGTTTCAACAGAACCCCTCATTTTCAACTTCTTGATTAGAGTTTGAACACTGCTGATTGGTATTCTCAATTCCTTGGATATCTTTTTACATTCCTTTCCTATTTTATACAGTTTAACTACATTGTCCCATCGATCCTCTGACACTTATTTTGCTTTCCCCATGACGCAAAATCCAGAAACGTCAGTGCAGCACTATATGCATAGGTTTGCACAGCCTATTGCATGAGGGTGTGCACCCCAAAGCTCAAACATATATGTGTAAGAACGAGTCAGTGGCACAATAGATAGTGTAGGGCAGAGATTGGAGTCAGTAGGGCAGTGGACGGTGTCAGTAGTTTTTATTTTTATAATTGAATTTCTTATTATTTTTTAAAATGTAATTATTTTTTAAATTATTTTTTTTTTGACAATTTTTTTAGGAGCCCATTAGAGAGCTTTGGTGAAATATAAGGGGTCTAAACTAGGGGGAATCTGTGCCACACGAAGTGATGAGGGTGTGCCTAGGCACACCCTGTGTGCACACCTATGACTAGATGAAAATGCAAGGGTCTGTCAGGAGTCCAGAAACTTACTGACTTTTTATACACACACACTAATTACAAGCAAACAGATCACAGGTGAGGGTGGTTACCTTTAATAGCCATTCAAACCCCTTTGTGTCAACTTATGTGCATGTTATCAGGCCAAAATCACCAGGGTATGTAAACTTTTGATCAGTCATTTGGGTTGTTTCTGTTGCCATTATGATTTAAAAAGAGTAAACACAGTTGATTGATAATAAATGACTTCAGCCAAACACTAACCATGAGTGAAAAATGTTTTTGTGTTATCATTCTTATTCTCTGAAAAATGGCCAAGAAATCATAAATTCTGCCAGGGTATGTAAACTTATGAGCACAACTGTACATGCAGATGACTCAGCAGATTCTTGCTGCAGGAATCCACTCTGTCTGGATCTTATAGGATGTGTAAATGACCTCAAAGGGGTTCAATGATCACAGCATACCCTTTCACTTTACAACATTAACATTGCAATAGCAATATAAACAATAATTATTAATGACTTTCCGATATAAGCTTACTTGAAAAATCTCCTATCATGTTGTGAGTGCTGCTTGTCTGCTGACCATCTCTTTTCGCCAATTTTCATCTGCTGTTTACGTTCCATTTTAAAGGACAACATAACCAATGGTACCTTGCTGCCTACAATCAGTGCTTCCTATATCTCCTCCTCTCAGCACCTCTGTAGCTTAGAAGGCAGGATCTGAGAAATGTGTGACACAGCAGTGCCTACTTACAGGGCATTGTGGATATGTGTAGCAGAACTGTGTAGGGATCTACGTAAAGTTAACAAACGCCAACATTGTACAGATTAATTGGAGTAGGCTAGAAATAATTTATATACAATGTGGAAATGAATATATCATTTTACATTGGACCACAAATACGGTTTAAAAGGTGACGACCTGTAATAAGAGGTTGATCCAGAAGATTTTACAGGCCTACCAGAAAGCTACATGATGAGTCTTTCCACAATATATTTAGGTACTCACATCTATACTCCGCTCCCAAACGCAGCATAAGACGCATGGGAAAAACCTTGGCCCATGGTGTCTCCCACTTCTGGATGAGGATTCCAAAAAGGTAGGGCTGAGCAGGGAGAACCAAATCTTGCAAAGACTGATACGTGGGTGTCACATACAGGAATCCTCCATGTTCCTTGCTGCCCAGGAAACTCTGGCTCACAAAAGAGTGTCCCAAGCTCCCCACCATGTTACCTAGTATGAAAGAGACAAATTTAAAAGTGAAAGTACTTGAAGTACTGGTGGGTGGTAAAAACAAGGTGCAGGTTTTAGAAGGCCAATCAATGACTGTAGTGACAAGGAATAGTTGTATAATGTGAATTAAGAGGATTACTTGATGGAGCTTACAATCTAACATGCACCAGAAAGCAAACACACACATCTGTAAACTTTTCACTGTGGCTGAAACCTAAATCACCTGGTGTAAACATGGGGAAACATACAAACTCTCTGCAGGTACTATTCCGGCACTGAACTCAGTGTTGTAAGGCCACAGAGTAAATTACTAAGCAGCCTTTAACCATTTAAACCCCGGACCATATTGCTGGTCAAAGACCAGAGCACTTTTTGCGATTCGGCACTGCGTCGCTTTAACTGACAATTGCGCGGTCGTGCGACGTGGCTCCCAAACAAAATTGGCGTCCTTTTTTCCCCACAAATGGAGATTTCCTTTGGTGGTATTTGATCACCTCTGCGGTTTTTAGTTTTTGCGCTATAAACAAAAATAGAGCAACAATTTTGAAAAAAAAATTATATTTTTTACTTTTTGCTATAATAAATACTGTTTTAACACAGTGTACCATGTATACAATGTGCCTAAACCTGATGGGTTTTAAAGTCTAACAAATTCAGAATTCTCACCAGTTCTCATGTTCTTTATTGTTATGATTAACCGTAATTACCCTACAAGTTAGGCGGTATTAAACCCAAAACCAAAAATGTATTATACTGCAGCTTACCAATCACTAGATGTGGTGGCTGCATCAGTTTTCTTTTCTTTGGCTTTTTCCCCCTCGGTTTTCACCCGGTGATCTGACCAGGTAACAAACCTCCTGTATTAGTGAGACACAACTCTGGATGAATGAGAACAGGAGGCACAGCAGGCGGCAGCATCGTCTGTCTGGGAAGGGGGGTTGGGGAGGGGAGTGTTGAATGTATTAGGAGACTTAGAACCACTAACAAATTGAAGCCAAACTCCAGCTCACATGTTATAATCAGTTACAGTAAACAGTTCTTTTCCTTTTGGGATAAAGGTCTTGTATGAATAAATAAAAGTGGATCATTGTGTAAGCGTCCTGTCAGTGTTAAGTGGTTTGTCTCATCCGCGTAAACGGGATCATTCTGCAGGAGAGCTTGTGCTTTTAAAAAACCAACAGACTTGCTGGATGGCTCACCAGATAAAAATAAAAGAAAGAACATCTAAATAGGAAACTAATGCAGCCATCACATCTAATACTACTTTAGTGTAACAAAGTCCAGTGTAGCAAAAATTTAAGGGGCAGGACTTTTTAGAATATTAAAATACAGAGTACAATACATTGCATTGTCTGATTTTCAGGAATCAGAGAGACCAGCGCCTAGTAAACCTAGTCACATAAATCCCCATCTTACCTGCCAAAGCTTCTTTGTAGAGCTCCACAAAGTGGCTGAAGATGTCTCTAGGCAAGCATTTTTCATCAGGCAAACACTGCAGCAGGATGACTATCTCTGCCTGGCCAACCGCATGCATGCCTTTCGTGGTGAAACACCAACACTTCCTGTTCACATCTGCAGAAAGAAAAAAGACTGAGCACTTATTGGAACCCGTTCATCTCTCTGTAGACATACATGGGATATTTACTGTGGTGAAGTATACGCTGCATACCTAGTGTTATAACAATCATCTGTACCAAGCAGTTATCATTTACCCTATGTCATTAGTATTATCTTTTTTTGGAGAAAAATCGAATAGCTGCTACATGAGTTACAGCCAATGAAAATACAACTTCACATTTTAATAATAATGTCTAGGTCAAATTTAAACGAGAAGTATGGATTAAAGTGGAGGTTCACCCAAAAACCTTTTTTTTTAACATTAGATTGAGGCTTGTTTTGTGAAGGGGAATCGGGTGTTTTTTTTTTAAATAGAAGCCGTACTTACCGTTTTAGAGAGCGATCTTCTCCGCCGCTTCCGGATATGGGCTGCGGGACTGGGACTGGGTTCCTATTTGATTGACAGTTTTCCGACGGTCGCATACATCGCGTCACGATTTTCCGAAAGTAGCCGAACGTCGGTGCGCAGGCGCCGTATAGAGCCGCACCGACGTTCGGCTTCTTTCGGTTACTCGTGACGCGATGTATGCGACCGTCGGAAGCCTGTCGGAAGACTGTCAATCAAATAGGAACGCCCAGTCCCGAAGATCATACCCGGAAGCGGCGGAGAAGATCTATCTCTAAAACGGTAAGTACTGCTTCGATTTAAAAAAAAAACCACCCGATTCCCTGTGACAAAACGAGCCTCAATCTAATGTTAAAAAAAAAATTTCGGGTGAACTCCCGCTTTAACAAAATAAATAAATAAAATCTTATGTTCCTCTAGGTGGGTGAAAACTGAGCGATCAAACACCACTGATCGCTCAGTTCCACCCTCCACTCGGAGTAGAGAGCGGTGACTGCCAGTCGAAGGGCACCAGAAACAAAATTATAGACCTGCACAAGGCTGGGAAAACTGAATTTGCAATAGGCAAGCAGCTTGGTGTGAGGAAATCAACTGTGGGATCAATAATTAGAAAATGGAAGACATACAAGACCACTGATAATCTCCCTCGATCTGGGGCTCCACACAAGATCTCACCCCGTGGGATCAAAATGATCACAAGAACGGTGAGCAAAAATCCCAGAACCACACGGGGGGACCTAGTGAATGACCTGCAGAGAGCTGGAACCAAGATAACAAAGGCTACCATCAGTAACACACTACGCCGCCAGGGACTCAGATTCTGCAGTGCCAGACGTGTCCCCCTGCTTAAGCCAGTACATGTCTGGGCCCGTCTGAGGTTTGCTAGAGAGCATTTGGATGATCCAGAAGAGGATTGGGAGAATGTCATATGGTCAGATGAAACCAAAGTAGAACTGTTTGGTAGAAACACAACTCGTCGTGTTTGGAGGAGAAAGAATGCCGAGTTGCAACCAATGACCACCATACCTACTGTGAAGCATGGGGGTGGCAACATCATGCTTTGGAGCGGTTTCTCTGCAAAGGGAACATGACGAATGATCCGTGTACATGAAAGAATGAATGGGGCCATGTATCGTGAGATTTTGAGTACAAACCTCTTCCCATCAGCAAGGGCATTGAAGATGAAACGTGGCTGGGTCTTTCAGCATGACAATGATCCCAAACACACTGCCCAGGCAACGAAGGAGTGGCTACATAAGAAGCATTTCAAGGTCCTGGAGTGGCCTAGCCAGTCTCCAGATCTCAACCCCATAGAAAACCTTTGGAGGGAGTTGAAAGCCTGTGTTGCCCAGCGACAGCCCCAAAAAATCACTGCTCTAGAGGAGATCTGCATGGAGGAATGGGCCAACATACCAGTAACAGTGTGTGACAACCTTGTGAAGACTACCAGAAAACGTTTGACCTCCGTCATTGTCAACAAAGGATAGATAACAAAGTATTGAGATTAACTTTTGATATTGACCAAATACTTATTTTCCACCATAATTTGCAAATAAATTCTTTCCAAATCAGACAATGTGATTGTCTGGATTTGTTTCCACATTTTGCCTCTCATAGTTGAGATATACCTATGATGACAATTACAGGCCTCTCTCATCTTTTTAAGTGGGAGAACTTGCACAATTGGTGGCTGACTAAATACTTTTTTGCCCCCTTGTATACGACGCATAAAGGTTTCTCTTTTTAGGTACTTCCCGTTACAGTTACAATGAACTTGTCCCTGTCTCCCAATTGTGCTCCTGTGAATGCACATTTCAAAGAAAATGACAAGAAAAGTTAAATCTAAGGGTGCTTTGTATACACATACATTTGGTTATATGTCTTGTTGTGGATACAGTGCTATTTAAGGTTTTTCAATGTAAGCTTTTGGACTGTACCCAGAATGCTGAATTTTCTATAACTGTCAATTTTAGTTCAGTACAGTACAGTATTAAAGCATATTTCGAGGCAAAATAAAACCAAACAAAAAATGCAGTACATCTCTCTAATAGATGTACCTTTGCATGTGTTTTATTATTTAAAGAACCTACAAGTACAGCAACATACCTCTAGATCTGCTGGAAATGCACTTGGCTCCTAAAGTTACTTTAAACCAAAATAACAAACATGTCATACTTACCTGCTCTGTACAGCTATTTTGAGCAGCCCCTATCCTTTTTTGGGGTCCCTTAGTTTTTACCTTAATGCATACAATGTATTAAGGTAAAAAACCTCTAAGGGTCAGCTTCTGTCAAACACATTAATCTAAAATTCGTCCAATCCCCGACAGCTTTAGGGTTTACATACACTTTAACCACTTAAGGTCCGGACCATTATGCAGGTAAAGGACCTGGCCAGTTTTTGGGATTCGGCACTGCGTCGCTTTAACTGACAATTGTGCGGTCGTGTGATGTGGCTCCCAAACAAAATTGGCATCCTTTTTTTCCCACAAATAGAGCTTTCTTTTGGTGGCATTTGTTTTTATTTTTTGCGCTATAAACAAAAATAGAGCGACAATTTTGAAAAAAAAACAATATTTTTTACTTTTTGCTATAATAAATACCCCCAAAAAAAGATATAAAAAAACATTTTAGACCGATACGTATTCCTCTACATATTTTTGGTAAAAAAAAAAAAATCGCAATAAGCGTTCAACGATTGGTTTGCGCAAAATTTATAGCGTTTACAAAATAGGGGATAGTTTTATGGCATTTTAATTAATATATATATTTTTTTACTACTAATGGCGGCGATCAGCGATTTTTTTTCGTGACTGCGACATTATGACGGACACATTGGACAATTTTGACACATTTTTGTGACCATTGTCATTTTCACAGCAAAAAGTGCTATAAAAATGCATTGTTTACTGTGAAAATGACAATTGCAGTTTAGGAGTTAACCACTAGGGGGCGCTGAAGGGGTTATGTATGACCTCATATGTGTTTCTAACTGTAGGGGGGCGGGGCTGGACGTGTGACTTCACTGATCGCCTTTCCCTATATATCAGGGAACAGACGATCAGTGACATTGCCACTGTGAAGAACGGGGAAGGTGTGTTTACACACACACCTCTCCCCGTTCTTCAGCTCCTGTGACCCGATCGCAGGACACCAGCGGCGATCGGGTCCGCGGGTCCTGCGGCCACGGAGCTTCCGACCGGGTCGTGGGCGCGCGACCCACGGCTGGGCACTTAAAGGGGACATACAGGTACATGCCTGTGCCCAGCCGTGCCATTCTGCCGATGTAAATGTGCAGGAGGCGGTCCTTAAGTTGGTAACAAATGCCATGTTTCCCGAATGATTCCACATGCTCCATTCTCCAAACTCTCAAGTAGTTGTGACAAGTGGAAAATGACTCCTAACAAGGAGAGTATGATGAAAGTGACAAAGTTAATGTGCAAAAGTAATAAAAGTATACGGGTTATTTAAACAACTTTAGGGGTGTAAAATTCCACAGACTGAACAACAAAACACGTACAATTCACAATCTTCACCATTGCTAAAAGATTTGCATTTAAGACAAAGACCAAAGGATCCGGACCACCATCCTCCAGCTGCTGCATGACTGACATCTGGGATGGACGCTCCTCAACTGCATAATCTGGGGAAAAAAACATGTGGGGAAATTATTAGTATTGAGCTTTGTATAAACAATGTTTTAAAATAAAATCCAAGGGAAAGTAGAGTGTTTTGTATACATTTTGCTTAATTATGTTCAGGGCTAAAATATATATTTTTTTTATATATTTGTCATTTGCAGACCCCTGGGTGAACTCTAGGGTCCTTCTCCAATGCTTATTAGGTGAGACGTAACCCCTTTGTGAATGCAATACAACTTTACAAGTCCAAACGTAAAATGCCCCCCCCCCCCCCCCCCCTGAAGTCTGTATATGCAGTAAAGCATGCTTGTTATATTCAGTGTGGAACCTAATGGGTCAATCCTCTGCATTGTGTAAAAAGGTCCAGTCTTCTCTGATGCTCCCCTTCATCCATAGTCACAATCTATCTGCTGATAGAAAAGAGGCTAGGGGGCAAGCTGCACATGCTCAGTTTGGTGTATTGCTAGAGAGTTTTTTTTTCTTGGGGGAGTGCATGTGATCAGCACAAGGCCAATCAGCACTGTCCAGACAGGGGTCCTGCAGCCTTATAGGAAAAGCTTTAACCAGACAATGATAGAAGTCACATGACTGCTCTAACTGCTAATGAAAAAAAGGTATTTAGCAGTTTATATTTACTAAAACGACTGCATTTCCATGTTCTGTGGGAGACCAGACATAGGTTTAGAAACACTTTAAGAACCAAACAACAAAGTAATAGGGTAAAATAAAACAATGGAATTAAAGAGTGTAACTAAAACTAGCAAAAACACATAAAGCACATCAAACCAGCAGAGCTGTCAAACTATTCTCAGTATCTCCATGAAAAACACTACAGTATAACAAATAAACATTAGAAAACTGGTTCTGCATGTGACAACTGCTTATACAAACAAGTTTTCAAACACACAGTGTAGAGGCAAATGTCAGAAGCAAGTGAACCATCCTTAAAGGGGTTGTAAAGGTAAAAAAATGTTTCCCCAGGAGGAGGGAACGGCTTGCCCCATTAGCATTCAAGGCTTATATTCTGTGGATATGAGGTGAGAGTGCTGTGAGCACTGAGGTGTTGGTGGCTGTGCATAGACTCTCTGGAAACTATACTAAGGAATTTATTGGATCTGTATATTGAAGGACTGCATATTGATCACATTGCTAATATTTGGATTTCAGCCACTGTTAGACTTTATCACTGTTATTAGTAGATTGGGAATTTATTAATTTAGGATTATTGATTTTCAGTCACTATTGTAAGATTTTTGTTCACATTTATATTACATTGTTTATTCAAATTACAGAGGATGGAATAGCGCACAATCATTCATTTATTTATGCACGTGTATTTGTGAAATCACTAGGTTTTGCAACAATTATTGGTATCCAATTAGGATTATTGATAACACAGATCACATAGGACCGCAGAGGACCACTATACCATATTCACAGCTCTGCATGGATTTTTCCTTTTTCTGCCTAAGTGGAGATGGGGTGTGTGTCTTTCCTCCAATCAGCTGTCTCACAATGTATGGCAAGAATCCACACCCACTGGTGAAATCAGGAAGAGAAAATTCTAACAGGATGTGAACTTTCTAAACAGTATATAAAGCTGAAGACAGCAAATATACATGTAAAATGTATGTAGGGAGATTTGTTTCATTTTTGAGTTTTATTTGAGGCTGTTCACTTCACTGTGTATATGTGGGGGTTTACATCCACTTTAACATTGAGTGGCCACTGTGAAGCATATGCTTCAGTGTAATTCTCCCTGCTTGTTTAATGCTGTGTGTGTGTGTTAGAGGGAAGGTGATTTCAGGTGTGACTCACTCCTCTGCTAACAGGCTGATTGAAATGTTAATGACTCTTCCTCAGCCAGTCCTATTTCAAAGGGTAATTGATCTAGTGTGTTGTGTGATGGAGACCTGTGTTTACTGTTTACTGTGATTAGAAGTGGCTCGTGTTAATTATTCTGATTGCTTCATTGTGGTAATTATCTCTTCTATATGCGGGGCCAGGCTGTCTAGATAACGTATTCTGTACAACTAGTAATAACCTTCACTGATGTCATTATCTAAAGAAATGTGTCTGTCAGGGTCGACTCCGAAGTGTCTGCCTATAATCTGTATGGAAGCCCCCACTGTGTGAGGGGCGGAGATTGTCATTGTAACAGTTTGGTAAATTACATATAAGCTGTGTGTTGTACCATTAAAGTCTGTCTTGTTCCAGCAGTAAGATTGGGCTCATGTGTGGCTTATTGGGCGATTCAAGGAATATTCCTCCTCGTGGAATATTGGGGTGATTTGCTTTTATGGGAAGAAGGGAATGCTTGACGGGGATATTCTAATTCCGTCACAGCCACATATATGCATCCAGAGGTAAAGTTTACTGCACGCTCCCAGAACAGTGACTAAAATGTTCTGGAAAGTTCCCGATGCACTTTACCATCGTAACGCCCCCCTCCACCTCAGTGGCATTTGGGTTCTTTTAAAGGGCTAGGGGGTGGATAAGGGGAGGGGTTCAAGTAGCACAAGGTAAACTACAAATGTGATAGGGGAGGAACCCATGGCAAGAATGAATTTGTTGAAGTCAGACAGGTGAACAGTGATTTTTAATTGGCTATAATGTGCAAGTTTGTGGGTATAAATCTGAACACTGCAAAAATAAAAAAAAATAAAAAATACCTCCTTTGACTCCAGTGGAGATGAGGATAGGGGGAAGACCATCCTCTGGGATAAGGTTCATTGCACTGCCCACCTGTGTTATACTGCCACAGAATCCAGATATATTCTCAGCCTGCATGTAAACACAAAGATGAAATACAGAATCATTTGTTATTTAGCCAAAAACAGAAATACATTAACAATGTTGACAATTGTATTAATTTATCCCACATCCAATATATGTTGTAAAAGTAAAATAAATAAATAAATCAATGGCTTTACTCAATCGTGAAAAAAGTCATCATGAAAGGAAAGCAAACTTAAAGTGTATGTATAGTAATTATATTTAGTTTTGGAAAGAGTAGGGAATGATTTAGACCCCAACGAGATCTCCACTGCCTGTCCCAAAGAAAAAGTAGGAAACAAGAGGAGATCACTACAAAGAAAATATTTCCTCTCAGTGGTCATGGAATAGATTTTCACGTTCCAAGATATTTCCCTCACACTCGTTCTTGTCACAATTCACAGATCTTGGATTTTCCAACATTTTCTGTACTGTACCATGGCAGCAAATGGTTAGGAAAAACCTGCCAAGCAGTAATACAGTTCTGACAAAACTTTTTAAAGGGAGTGGAACGAATTAGCACCTCTATCAAGATTTTACTGCTTGTCCAAGTCCCCACTTCACTGTCCTGTTGAGCAGAGTTACAGGGTAAGAAGGTGAGGAAAACTTCCCCAATGTGGATGAAAACAAGAAAAGCCTACAGAAGTTCTAACCCTTCTTTATTAGTGACTGAGTCCCTATTTGAGCCTCCCTTCATTCCCTGTTTCTGTAACTACTTCACCAAGTGTGAAGTTAGGGATAATCTTCCTCAAAGAAGACAGATTCCACACTCAAAAAAAATATTTACATTTCCTTTTAAAAGAGACGTTTGTTTTTAGGGTGGGAACATGTAACATGTTCACAATGCTGCAGCCACTGCCCAACCCCCCCTGACATCAGTACGGGGAGAAGTTCCCTGTACAAGATGTCTGCTTTTGAAATCAGAGCGGCCGTGCAGGACTCCACCCACACGGCCGCATCATTCATACACAGAGCCCTGCGCATGAATGACCTAAAAGTCCCGGCAACCTTTGTGGATGTTGGCTTGTAGTTCTCAATAAACTACCACGGCGCTGTGGAACGCCGAGGTAGTTCATTGATTCTTCCTGTCCGTGTATCTGCTTGCCTGTATGGGCGCACAGATACACTGACAAGTCTGCAGGAGACCTGCACAGGACCAGCGATCTGCTGTACCCTGCTTGTGTTAGGCTTTACAGGCTCGAAAAAAGAAAAAGAAATGCACATTTATTTACCTGCACTTTTTTTTTTTAAGAAATGCCAAAAAAAAAGAAAGTGAACTTAACCTTTAATGTCACACTGGGATTTCCACTGACAACTATAGTCTCTGTACACTAAAAAAACATGCTTCCTTCAGGGATTAATTGTCATACAAGAAGTTTTAGATGTGTTCCAATCTTCCTGTTGCACAGTAGCAGACAAGCATTTACTTACACATCCTCTACATACAACTATAATTTCCAAGTAACTGGAGAACCCAATAGTTATTCAGGGAGGCATAAGAAGTGGAAACCCTATGTGCACACCCAAGTACAGCATAGTTTGTATTTTGAACATGCAACCCATCACTGGTATGTTAGCTGGACACACTACTCTTGCACCTGCCACACACTTCAACCTGCCTCTAAAGTAGGGGAGTTGCTTGGGGTGGATTTGTTGGCATCATTTTCATCTGTCAAGTTTCCAGCAGGTGCTGCATTTGCTTTCCCTCCGTCTGCGGCCTCTCCATTAGGTAGGATACCATCAGCAAACCAGACTCGCCTTTGCTCTCTGGACTGTGACCCTACAAAAACGATATGACAGTGTTTATTTTTATCTTTCACCTGCAAGGATAAAATTCCATTACACAGTGGACCTCGAATCTTGTTACAGCCGAAATCCAGAAATTCAGTCACTTTATAAAATTAGCTGGCTTACTATGGGTTAGGTCTAATGAGGCGCTTGCCACCTCCTGGACCTCTGTTATTTACAATTGACAGTTTTACTATGCACCGGGAGTACAGCTATCATCATACTCCCGACACGCTAACAGGAGAGACGCCATCTTCTCATGAATGAATGAATGAATGAAAAACTTATAAAGCGCGGCGCATGCGAACTGAATCGCTTCTGGGCGCTAGTTGTTCGTGTCTCATGACATCAAAAGAGCAGAGTTTTGATCTGTCTTCTGAAAGTCAGGTTGTTTTCCTCCAAGCGAATGCTGGTTGGTAAAGCGTTCCATAGTCTAGGACCCTGAAAAGCAAACCTTCATACACAGCATCTCTGCTCACCCCTCCCCTCTGCTGTCCATTCACAGGAACCTTTGTATTTTGTAAATTAGTTCACATAATACAAAACGCTCTGTGATTGGGCAGGAGAGGAGGGGCAGGCATAGAGGCTACATGCAACTCTGCACCTGCTGAAGCAGAAACAAGAAGTTCCAGTGATGGAGCACCAGACGTATAGTGATAGCTGTACTCCTGGCACTCAGTAAAAATGTAAACTGTAAAGTAAAATAAGTACACAAGGTGGCATGCACCTCATTGGACTTAACCCATAATAATCCAGCAAGTTTTACAAAGTGGTTGAATTCCTGGAGTTCAGCTTTAAATCTATATAAAATAACATAAACCAATGCAGGTATGTGTTAATTGAAAAATTTGACTATTGTTAAATGCATCTATTGTAATTTTGGATTGGTAACAGCTTCCTTTAATCCCTTGTACATTAGAACTCAGACTGGACAAGAAAGTGGGCCAATTAGGGGTGCTGCATTCACAATGGCTTATAAAGAACCCGCTGATGGGAAGAGAGAGCAGAGAGAGCAGAGAGATGAGCTCAGTCTGTTGTTCCTCTTTTATTGTCCCATTATAGGCTGGGGACAGGGAGGTGACCAAGCTGTAACTGCAGTAGAGAAAAGTCAGGTCATCAAGCTGGTTATATTGTATGACAGAGCTGCACAAGTATCAGGACTGGCTGGACAGAAAGAACGTGTCATTAGTTGCACCTTCATAAAGGTTTTAATGGTATCATGCCAGCTTATCTCGGTGACTGTGAAACAATCATCTAATATCAACGGTTGGTAGAGCTATAAATGCTGATAGAAAAAGAGTTACTCCTGGATAGAAATGCACTGCATGTAAAACCAAACCAACCATAAAATCCTGACAGAAAACAAAGCCTTAGGGCTCATGTATACTGGCAGTCCCTAAACTTGAGTTTAGGATATTTTGGCATTTTTTTGTACATGTAGCCTAAAGTGGTTGTAAACCCTTACAACACACTTTATGCTACAGGTAAGCCTATATTAAAGCGGATCTCCCACCCCAAAAACGTTTTTTTTTTAATGGCTCTTTAAAAGTATAATGACCCGAATTAGCGCTACTCACATGTACTGTCTCCCCCGGCCGCTCCGCTGCTATACAGTGGCAAATAACAACTTATATTCCTCCATCCGGTTCCTGCTCCATTTTAACTGTGGGCATAAGCCCACAGCTCGGCACTTCCTTGTTGCGGTGGATCTGTCTAATGGAGAGATTTCAAATAACCGCCCTCCTTCCATTGTTTAGATCGCGCGTCACTTCCTGCTGGACGAAGTCGCGCAATGTTTCCTCTAACACGGGCCAAATATGATAACAAGGGAGCTATGACACAAGCTCCCAGAAGACACTGCGCGGGACAGGAAAGAATGGAAAACCCGACGGAAACCCGATGTCTGCAGACCGGAAGCCTATCTTGGTTATAAGGTACAGTGAACGTTTTTTTAGATGCACATATCGGATACAGCATTGTTCAGGAGCATTATTAAGTTTGAGATTATGTTTTATTTAGGGTGGAGATCCGCTTTAAGGCTTACCTGTAGCTACCCTGGATATCTCCTAAATCTGAATGGTTTAGGAGATATCCCCCCGTGTCTGCATGTGCCGAAGTCATCGGCATATGCGCACTGAAGCATGCCGCTGGTCAATTAGACGCGCCGTTACCGGCCGCTCCCGCGCGCATGCGGGAGTGACCTTATCGCGGCTCCGGCCAATCACAGGGCCGGAGATGCGATACCCAGAAGTAAGCCTCGGGAGAGAGGTCGCTGCGAGGGCGAGGATGGCTGCGGGTGCTTCGATCTCAGGTAAGTAATTCATAATGAGCTAGTATGCTATGCATACTAGCTCATTATGCTGTCGTCGTGCAGGGTTTTTTTTTTTTTTTTAACCAGGGTTTACAACCACTTTCAAGAGTATTTATGTTAAAGTGGTTTTAAACCCCTTTTTTTTAATAAAAAACAAACATGTCATACTTATCTGCTCTGTGCAATGGTTTTGCACAGAGCAGCCACAATCCTCTTCTTCTGGGGTCCCCTGCCGGCACTCCAGGCTCCTCCTCTTCATTGGGTGCCCACAGGGAAAGCTGCTTTCCCTGGAGTGCCCATGCGCTCATGTACATCGGGGATCAGATTGGGCTTAGGTAATAAAAAAGGGGGGGCTTCAGCACAGGTGGTTTTCCACCTTAATGTATAGAATGCATGAAGGTAAAAAACTTTGAGGCTTTACAACCACTTTCATAGTTAAAATTAGGGATTGACCGATTATTAACTTTTTTAGAAGTATCGGTTACAAAACTGACCGATATTACCGATACTGTTTCAAGGGGTTTTACCGTCGTTTTGCATACAGCTGCATGCATCACCTCGATACCGTTCTTCAGAGCGGACGGTCATCTTTATTGCAACAACCACTGATGAGGCTCAGCAGCCGCTCGGCTGTTATTACAAGCAGCGGGAGGGGACTGCCCCATTTTATTCCCTAGGGTCTCTTCTACAAAAAAACATATACAATGTTTGGGGGTTCTGAGCAATTTTCTTGCAAAATAATTATGGATTTTTATATGTAGGAGCGAAGTGTCAAAATTGGCCTGGGTATTAGGTGGTTAAGCACCTATGCTGGAGAGGGTATACAGGCTGGCTGTACAGCAGAAGTTCTAGACAGTGGAATACAAACAATGATATGGAGTAGTGAAAAGCCTCTGGGGAAAGAATGGAATCTGAGGAAATGACACACCTTCCATGGAGGCTGGAATTACAAGAGCTGCTGGAATGTACTCCCCTCTCAACAAGAAGCAACAAAAACATAATCATCATCATGAACTTTGCTTAAAGTTTTTGTTACCGCTTGTTAGAAAATAATGTGAAATAATGCTAAGATGACTAGTTGCAAGTAAAGTGTATTTTTACAAACGTTCTAAAATGTATTACTTTTGTAGAAGTGGGATCCTCACCTTCAGTTCCCGGATGCTTCAGAACACCCACAGGCACCATAACAGTTGGAGGCGGGGAGCTGAGAGCACCTGATGCCTGGGCCTGCTGCATAGGGGGGATGGTGGAGCAGTACTCCGCAGGGTTGTTTGGGTTTGGGCTCTGCACTGATGCACTGAGCATGTTTTCCCAAGCTTGAGCTGAAATACACAGTGAAAGCAATCAGGAATAAAAAATAAAATAAAAAAAGGATTTACAAAATGTGTGTAGCGCAGGAAAGTCATAAAACCGAAGGTATTCCCATGTCTCATCTCATCAGATATCCCAAAAATAAGGAGGGTTATTCCTCATTTTATTTCTCTAGCTAGATGGACATAGAGTACCTGTTTTATAGTGCAAATATATAGCCTTTTATAAAACAATTTGTTCCAAACTGCATACAGCTGTTTCAGGCTATTTGGCCATCATCAGTGTATTGTATGGAAATCGTGGCTCTATGGAGTATAACAGCAAACCATACAGGATATGAGTGAGGGCTTCTTGACAGATATATATATATATAGAAAGAGATTATATATATATAGATAGATAGATAGATAGATAGATAGATAGATAGATAGATAGATAGATAGATAGATAGATAGAGATATATATATATATATATATATATATATGAGAGAGAGATAAATATAGAGATGTATAGAGAGATATATAAAGATTATATATATAGATCTATATATATATAGATCTATCTATCTATATATAGAGAGAGAGAGAGAGATATATAGAGAGAGATATATAGATTATATATATATATATAAAATCTATATATTTATTTATTTATTTTTACCTTAAAGTGGTTGTAAAGGCAGAAGGTTTTCACCTTACTGCATTCTATATATTAAGATAAAAAACCTTCTGTATGCAGTATCCCCCCTAGAACTTACCTGAGCCCCATCTCTACCCAGCGATGAGCACGAGTGCTTCGGCCCTTCTGGGACTCTCCATCCTGATTTGCCCGAGACACAACAGTGACGCCATTGACCCATGTTGCGGTCATGCAAGTCAGTTAGCCAATCAGGAGAGAGAGGGGGCAGGGTTGAATTGCGTCTCCTTGTCTGAATGGAAACATGGCTCGGGTGCCCCCATAGCAATCTGCTTGGTCTGGGGGCACTCAAAAAGGAGGGAGGGGCCAGATTCACAGAGGAGGGACCTGAGAAGAGAAGGATCCGGGCTGCTCTGTACAAAACCACTGTACAGAGGAGGCAAGTATAACATGTTTATTTTTTTAAAGAGACTTTAGTATCACTTTAATGCATAGAATGCTTAGGCTTTAGAACCTTCACACCATAACCTATATGGGTATACTGCTCTACTTACAAAATAAAATACACTGCACAGTATGTGGAATACGTCCTGAGACAAAATGACAAATATTCTGGGACTTCGCAAATCACTGATAAAGGTGACTTTGCATAATCACACTTGGTAAAGCTCTTTTACATTACATTTGGCCCATGTGTACAGGAGTGCGTTCAGTCCCAAAAGCCAGATACAAGTCCAAAGGAGAACGAAGATTTGCAGTCCAAGGACCTAGACTATGGAACGCTCTACCAACCAGCATCCGACTGGAGGTGAACTACTTAGCCTTCAGAGGGAAAAATCAAAACCCTTCTCTTCTTAAGTGTATTTTGTGCGTGTACTCGAGAGAGGAGCCGGACTGCAGGAGTTGGGAGTAGGCAGGCCTCCCCCAGAGGCAATCTGCCACCTTTCTCCATGCCCCGGGTGGCAATGGTGGGTGTGTCTTCCCACACAGCCCGCCCTACCTGCTCCGCTTTGAAGCCCAACGGGGCAGAGGGACTCCCTATAAGGGAGTGAGAGGATTAGCCCGCTCAACCAGCCCCGTTAGTCCTTCGCCTCTCTTTTTAGAGACCGCGTGGTCAAAGTGCGTGCATGTTAACCCAATTTCGAGTGCGTGTAAGTGTGGTGGTTTTTGTGGGAGGGGGTGGGCGTACTAAGCACAGGCTTACCTCGCATAGCACACCCACCGGGAGCCGGGCTGAGACCACCAAACTCCATTCACATGTAGCCGAGACCGGGATCCGAACCCCTAGCTGCAGAGGTGAATGGCTTGTCAGCGCAGTGCCAATCGTGTTGAGCCACCGCAGCTCCCAAAACTCTTCTCTTCTGAGGGCAAAAAAAGTTTACTCAGGGAATGGATACTAAGCGCCCAGAGGCGATTCAGTTTGCATGTGTTGCGCTATATACGTTTCTCACTCACTCAGTCGGCTTCTGTCGAAGGGAAATTACCAAAAAAGGTCTGCCGATCGGCTCTCGATCTCAGCCAATGACAGGATAGGCAACCCCCTGTCAGAACACAATAGCACAGCAGGAGAGATCGCTGTGATCACCAACATTGAATTGTTAGTACAGTGGCTCCAGCCTGAGCAGTCAGTTTTTTTTTTTCATTCAACCCGCTGGGTTATACGAAAATAGACTAGTATTGTGTACCAGGCTTAGGGCTCAGCAAGCATCACTTTCTAACTGTACAATCTCCTTTAGATCTACCAAAAACTATGTAGTGCAATGGCCTATCCGGATGCAAAGTGATAGTTTAGGGGGGGGGGGGGGGGTCTCATATTACACAGCTTTGGTAAATCTAAAGTAGATCATACAAAGATTCTACAGTCAGATGTGTAACGTAAAAAAAAAAGAAGATTGCAGAAAGTGTTCTACACAGTAGGGTCATCTGTGTGTTCCTGTATAGCAGAGGTTGCACTCACCATTGATGAGCACCGAGTGGCAGATAACACACACTCTGGCCTCCTTCTTATCCATGTATAGTAGCTTGCACTTGAGACTGCAGCAGGCAGCACAGAAAACCTTGAGATGAGAGAAAAATAAAACCAAACTTGGAACTAAATAATTTTTTATTTAACATTTTGCATAGAATAAAAAGGCAAAAGTATAACTCCTGGCAATTTTTTTTTTTTACCATCTGTGTCCCACTGGGGAGAATTATCTTCCCTCCCAGCCCCACAACCAAAACAAAGAAGAAATCTCCCTGTGCCAATAATTGCATGCTAGAGATCCAACATGCTGGTTGTACCCACGTTGAACGATAGATCAACTTGATTTCAATCAACCTGCCCATAAATGGATCGAATATCAGCCGGTCTCTGCTGAAATGGCCAGAAATTCACACCTGTGCGTTGGACACCGCATGCAATCGCACTGCCTTTTGCGAGCCTTTTCGGGGTATTGTTAATCTAACATTGACACCCACATAAGATCGCATGCGATTGCATATCCCTGTCCTATAGGGTCATATTCCCAAATCTAAAGACTGCCCTATACAAGTGTATGAGAGCTCATTGCGCAGACAGCATTGAAGTAAATTGTGGCCTGGAGGTGGCTTTATGCTGAGATAAGTAAACATCTGGATTAGAGCTGCACGATTCTGGCCAAAATGAGAATCACATCTTTTTGCTTAGAATAAAGATCACGATTCTCGCTGCGCAGCGAGATGATACAAAAAAATTGGACTAACTTTACGGTTGAATTTTTTATCAATTCAGTAGCGCGTTTGTCTCAAAAAGTTGCGTTTGACAGATCGCTGTGCATAAATATATATATATATATATATTACACTTATATTAAATTAGTTGGAGTTCCAAGTAATTTCCTAGCAAAAAATACAGATTTAACTTGTAAGCAACAAATGTCAGGAAAAGGTTTAGTCTTTAAGTGGGTTAAACTTCCCTCATTTACAGACCGAAGTTCATTCCTTTGATCTAAAAGGACTAAGTGCTACAATGTATCTCTTTATCTCCACCTAAGCGATGTTGTCAAACTTGGCAGGCTGCCTCAATTTGTTCTTTTTAGACAGCTGTCAGCCGTGAGCAGAGAACTCTGCACTTGTTACATAGAATCTGGAAAATGATTTGTTAAGATGGCGAGGCGGGGATAATCGTGATCCGATTAAATCGTGCAGCTCTAATCTGGATGTGGAATTTCTTGAATTGTTTAGGTTAGGGGTCTAGGAATGGTCCAATGCAGTTAGTTGTTTGTATAAGTGAACTGGTCTTTAAACTAAAAATGCATGACCTATTTTATACCAAGTCTGGGGAAAGTTAAAGTTGAGTGGAATTTTGCTACCGGAGTAACAAGACTACACACAATATACGATATTTGCTTTCCAGCAGTTACTATCTGGGTAACTTATATCAGACTTCCTGTTTCCCTCAAAAACAGTGGAGGGCACAACAATGTATCTCATATGACTTAAAGTGGAGGTTCACCCTAAAAACAAATTTTTAACATAAGAGCCAGCATAGTAAGGGCATATACTTTCGGCAGTTTTTTTTTTTCTCCGTACTTACCTTTATATTCTGATTTGGTCCAGGGCTTCCGCGTTCTGATGACTCCGGGACTGGGCGTTCCTATCCCTGCCTCAGGGTTCTGATGACTGCGGGACTGGGCGTTCCTATCCTTTGGTTCGATGATTGACGGCTTGTGAAACAGGTGACCTGTCGCACAACGCACGTCACCAGATTTCCGGAAATAGCCCAGCTGCGAGTCGGCACTATACGGCGCCGTGTAGAGCTGACTGCGCAGGCGCCGTATAGTGCCGACTCGCAGCTCGTCTATTTCCCGACATCTGGTGACGCGCGTTGTGCGACAGGTCACCCGTTTCACAAGCCGTCAATCATCGAACGTAAGGATAGGAACGCCCAGTCCCGCAGTCATCAGAACCCGGAAGCCCTGGACAAAAACAGAATATAAAAGGTATGTACGAAGAAAAAAAAAAACAGCCGAAAGTAAATGCCCTTACTATGCTGGCTCTGCTAGATGTAATATTACATATTTATTTTTTGGGTGAACCCCCACTTTAAGAGAAGAAAAGTCTAGGAGAGGTACAAAGCTCATAATGAATTTGTCAGACCTGTTAAAACAACATATAAAACAACAATTTTAGTTCCACATACCTTGCCGCATGCTCTGCAGTGATGCCTCCTTTTGGTAAAGGTAAACCTAGCCTCGCACTTCATGCAGTTTGGTGCTTGAGAGTCAGGGACCCAGACTGGAGCCACCTCCCCTAGTGTTGTGAATGGCTTGGAGGTAGAAACTCTATACTGCCTAGCTAGGAGGTCATTATCAGGGCTATCTGGGGACACTGCAAGGCACGGGCTGTGGGGGCCCCTATAATCTCCTAGGAGGTCACCATTTGCATCAGTAACTGGGCTGCGTAGACAAGCTTCTTCATGAAATGCTTCTGAGACCATGTTATCACTCTGATTTGACTTGTTTAACAGGTCATTTTTGTTTTTGGAGCCGCAGCCAGCATTGGGGGGAACCAAGTCAATATTTAATATATCAGATAATGGCTTTGGAATCTGCAGCTTCAGATGAGTTGGCTGCTTTGGACGCGCTCCACCATAGGGGACGCTTAGAGGTTGCATACTGCCAGCCGGTTTTGATGAGGTCTGCCCATGCCCTGGTGCCACCTGGCCACAGAGGCCATGCAGGTGGTTCTTCATTTGGTCTCCACTGATGTTCAGCACAAGTCCACTTGCTTCAAGAGCATCGTCCTCCCTCTGCTGATCGTAAACACTGGTGTAATATTCAGACTTGCACTCTTCAATTTCTTTCTCCTCTGTCACAGAATCTTCTTTTGACGGCAAACTCTTTGGGTTACGAGCTACATTTGGGTTCTGCATTCCATAGGAATCACACCCATTGTACAATGACATGTCTGCAACTGCATCAACATTAGCCAGGCTCCTGTCCTCAGCGCCAACACTAACAGAGCTGTCCAAGAAGACATCATTACTCAATTCTTTGTTTTGATTGCTTCCAAGACAAAGTTCGCTCTTTTCTCGATTCTCTTTAACTTTTGTCGCATTCAAGTCCCCATTGGTTACCAAAGATTCTGAAAAATGCTCCACCACGAGTTTGGGAGATCTATCCTTTTGAACATCATTTAGGACAAGATGATCAACGACTGCTGGACTGACTTCATATGCAAACTCATTAGCAAGCTGGTTTTCTAGAGAAAAAAATAGGGAGGTTTTCTGCTGCATTTCATTGCAAATGGTATCTTCTGTTGCAGCACTAAAGAGATCTAGACTGTCTGGCGGACGGAGATCCTTATTTTCAGTCTGTAAGTTGGGGACAGCAAGTATACTAGAAGAAAGCTGGAGACCATCAGACTCCAGAGAAAACTCAATGGGTGGACTTTTATGGTCTTCAACACCATCATCTGTGAACACACCAACATTTACAGTGTTCTGTCCCTTCATGGTAGCACAAACACTAATTTCATTATCATCCGAGGCATTAAGCACTGTTTTACAGTCAGTACTGTTTTGTGGAGGCTGCTTTGAGTCTAAACCAAGAATCTGGCTGTGTGTGCTTTTAGAGTTATCAAGAGACATACTTGTAGGGCTATTGCAAGGAGATGAGCACATTCTCACATTAGAACCGTTAGTACAGCTACTATTAAGGGTAACATCTCCTAAAATGGACTCCTCTCCACAGTGCACAGTGGTGGTACTGCAAACATTTTCTGGCTGGTCTTTGCGGTCAGCCAGCTGGTCTTCGGCCATGTTGGTACCTTCCGTCACCATGACGGAAAGCTCTGAGGTTAGATGTTTGATCTCTCCGTTGGAACAGGGTGTCTTAGGTGTCAGGCGGGGTGATCGGTCTTTGAGGTGAGCCTCAATATCAATGATCGTCTTGGTGACATTGTCTAATGTCGAGTTATCCGACAGACGGTGGGAAGGTGGATTGAGGATCTGATTCCACTTAGCATCCAGAAGCCTTGGTGAAACAGTTTCATCTGAAAAGAATGGAACCAAATGATAAACTGATGTTTAAATATAGTACTTAAATGCATAGTCCACCCATAAGAACATGTTTTACATTACACTGATATTTAGGGTTTAACATGAAACATGGACGCATTTCCCAAATTTTCACATACCTGAATCGTGCTATGCATTTCCTGGAGTGATGTATTTCTTTACAATTTACAGAGATTGTGCACAGCTCATCCCACACAGTCACATCATCTATTGAGAGGGACATGTGAATCGGAAGATTAAACATCCCCATCTGCAACCGCAGCAGAGGGACTCACAGAGCATCAGCACAAGTGTGGTGACTTTGCCATACTTGTAGTCCATTGTTTACTTCCTCTAGCTCCATAATATAAGGTCTATAATTCCCTAGGGACCTGATCTGAGATGTAAATACAGGAGCCTATGCATTGCACCTGTATGTACAAGGTCATGGTTGCAATGCTCTGCAGTAATTAGTTCCCGACTGCTCTATAGCCAAAAGACGACTACAGCACGGTCATCCAGCTCTGGGAAGGCGTCTATGGATGTCCTCCCAGAACCAGCTGCCCAACCAGGCATTTTACTATGTGATCAGCTGTGTCCAATCACAGCTGATCACATGTAAACAAACTTGCCAGGTATCAGAATTCCTTTTCCTCAGGCTGTCACAGCATGAGGAAAGGAGAGCCGGTGTTCTAACAATATGGGTCCCTTCGTTATAGCACCGCTCTCTGCTTCTGTGAGCCGCCGGATCTCTCTTTCCCACAAATATATTACAGAAACACACACATTTAAGATTATAACTGTAATAGAGTGAATTATAGGATTTACCAACGGTAAAGCGCCGCTTAAACTAGCGGCGCTTTACCGTCTGACGGACTTTTTCCATCAGAAATTCCGACCGTGTGTATGCCCCATCTGACTTTTTTCTGAGGAATGCCATCGGAATTTAGATAGAGAACATGTTCTCTTTTACTCCGATGGAATTCCTTCGGAATTCCGATGTTAGTTTGGCTGGGCAAAAGCCTGATTGTGTGTACGGGGCATTAGACTTCCTGGAAGTGTTTGATGCCCGTTTCCTCTGTCACTTATTGTGGCTCCTGTATCACTTCTGTCTCCAGAAGTATCAGATGTTTGAATAAATTGGGGAGCCATCTCACTTCAACAGAGCAAATATTCAAGAAACGTGCATAGGACAGTTGAGTGTGAGCAAGCTCCTATACCGTGTTTAAGCCCGGGTCTTATATTAATTTTGGCAACAAAAGACACAGTAGGGCTTATTTTCGGGGTAGGTCTTACCATGTAATGTGCTGTCTTCTCTCTCTCCAGTGTCAACAGAGTTAAAATGCTTGTAAAACCCTATAATCCACTCTATTACAGTAGTATATAATGTACAATGTGTGTGTTTCTGTAATATCATTGTGCCAAATACCTTTTTTATAGCGCCGCTCTGCGCTTCTGTGAGCCGCCGGATCTCTCTTTCCCACAATTATATTACAGAAACACACACATTGTACATTATAACTGCAATAGAGTGAATTATAGGATTTACCAAGCATTTTAAACTAGGGCTTTTTTGGGGGTAGGGCTTATATTGCAGCTCTCCTGTAAAATAGCGCTAGGTCTTATTTTTGGGGTAGGTCTTATTTTCGGGGAAACACGGTAGTTGGGCATTTTTTTTTAAAAGGCGAAAGAGTCTTTAAGAATTAGGAAAGAAGCGAGTCCTCTGATCCTAATTAAAATTGCTATTAAAATAATGCAATGATATTAACTTTTAGGAGGTCAGGTGGTTCTGGAATGTGTCGGTCCTGCTGTGCAGAGGAGACTAGAAGAAAGAAAATAATGTGGAACAGTTAACCATAGCAAGCAGGTGCCAATAGCCACCTTTCAAGCACATTTTACTGTTCCTCTACTTTTTCTATACCGTATATACTCGAGTATAAGCCAACCCGAATATAAGCAGAGGCACCTAATTTTACCACAAAAAAATGGGAAAATGTATTGACTCGGGTATAAGCCTAGGGTGTCCATCTGCATGCCTCACGTTGCATCACTGTGCCCATCACTAGACGGACGTTTAACATGAGAGTCTATGGAAAGGGTGCCCGGTGCTCCCCAGCCGTAGGTCCCCCAGGCAACAAACTTTGCACACTTGTAGGAGGAGAAATTGGGCTACATGTGTTCCAGTTCCGGGTCCAGGGGACCTACAACCGGCCGGTACCGGGTCCCCAAAGTCACCAGAGAAATGACTATTTAACACAGGAGTCTATGGAAGGGGTGCCCGGCCTTAAAAAAATAAAATAAATCAGTGCTCCCCAGCCATAGGTCCCTCGACAACAAACTTTGCACACTTGTAGAGGAAGAGTGGGGGCTACATGTGTACCAAGGGGACCTATGGCCGGCCGGCACCAGGTCCCCAAAGTCACCAGAGAAATTACTATTTAACATGGGAGTCTATGGAAGGGGTGCCCGGCCTTGGAGGGGGAAAAAAAAAAAAAAAAATAAAAAAAAAAAAAAATCGGTGCTCCCCAGCCATAGGTCCCTTGACAACAAACTTTGCACACTTGTAGAGGAAGAGTGGGGCTACATGTGTGCCAAGGGGACCTATGGCTGGCCGGCACTGGGTCCCCAAAGTCTGGGAGATCTGGCACAAAAAGGTGACTCGAGTATAAGCCGAGGGGGGCATTTTTCAGCTGAAAAACTCGAGTATATACGGTAATCACCCCTGACTAACCTATAAAATGCACACAGCCAGAAACCTCCATGATGGTTCCATGGAGCCTGCAGTCCCTTAGCATGTCATTCAACTCCTATCATGCATATTTATCACTGCAGTAAAAAAAGGTGCATGTTGTTTTCAGTGAAAACTATGATGATGGTAATCATTATTTCTGTGGAATAACCTTCAGTACAAAGTTGGGAGACAACACAAGGTTAAAACGGCTATTTCTAGATGCTGATTTTATGCAGGGCTGTAAATCTGTTGATAAGCCTTTAAGATTGTTTTATTAACGGCAAACTGGAGTTCCACACATGGGATTTAAAATCTACATACATAATGCTGATGGTTCTTTTGCGCGCTCTCATCCTGCCAAGCAACACTGAGAGGAGTCAAGTAAAAGGGCAAAAAAAAAATATTATACTAACAGTGACCTGGAATACAACATTGCGATCAGTCTGCCACCTTTCAAACTGCTATTTTTACTTTGGATAAAAGGGGGTGAAGCAATATCTCCAAAATAAACAAAATTTACCCAAGAATTCTGCCAGTCAAGATCTGTCAGCCAGCACCTGTTTGTTCCCGGCTTTGCTCATTAGTGTCAGTCAATCTACTATACTACATGGTATAGCTTGAGGAATAAATTATGGAAATTAGGATTCACCATCACATTGGGGTTCAGTGGCCTTTAAAATGCACTTCCCTTGCAGAATGCTAGTATATAGATGGAAAATGTTCCGTCGCCTTCCTGAGGATCTCTGCATGCCCCTACCATCTGATGCTTCCAGGTGTGATGAACAGTGCTATCACTCCTCTTATATGTTGGATAGACAGTGAAGATTCCGCTCACTATTCCCTGGAGAAGTAAGATTCAACCTCTTTTACAGGGTATTGTTGTTCTAATGCCGCATACACATGATCAGAAATTCCGACTGTGTGTATGCTCCATCGGACTTTTGATGTCGGAATTTCAGCCAACAAAAGATTGAGAGCAGGTTCTCTATTTTTCCGACGGAAAAAGTTCATATCGGAAAATCCGCTCGTCTGTATGCAGTTCCAACACACAAAAAAACACGCATGCTCAGAATCAAGCAGAAGAGCTGAACTGCCTATTGAACTTCATTGATCTCGGGTCGTTGTACGTCTTGTACGTCACCGCGTTCTTGACAGTCAGAATTTCCGACAAGATTTGTGTGACTTTGTGTATGCGTCCAACCCAACCCTAGCTGCCTATTTCCGAGAGAGGGAAAATGAAAGAGCCCAGGACCTGCTGGTATATGTCCAGCTACGTAATGTCCTGCCCAAATTTCCAAAACTTTTCCTAAGGCAGTTCCCTTTCATTTTCTACCTCTCGGAAATAGGCAGCTAGGGCTGGGTTGGACGCTATAGTTTCATCCTCCCCCTGAAACACCTTTTTGGACTAAGCCTGAACGATCCTGGGTGAGATCCACTCCCATCCGACCAGTGAACTGGAACCTGCAATATTCTGCTCCTGTGGCCCCTGATGAGGGTTTTGAATAAAACCAGAAACGCGTCGGGCTACTCTACTTCGCCCATTGGAGAGTGCTTTTATGTTATGCACGGTTTGTTTGTTGTTTTGTGAATTTTCTGCCTTCATTGGCACACACATTGTCTTTGGTGTTTTTTTTACTGTTTATGTGCACTTCGTTGTTTTTATATGTACTTAGGTGCACACAGTGCGTTTGTACCAAGTTCTAACATGTTACTCTGTCCAAATAAACATTGTTTTTATACTCAACTGTGCTTGGCTTACAAAGTCCCATCTAGGGGGTATACACTTTCCTGTTATATGTCACCCAGGGATGTGGCCGATATCACAGTTTCTGGTTTGACGAGTACCTCTCCTTATACCAACATCAGGAATATGTCTCCCTGCCTGTGATTAGCGCAGCGCGGTGCCGACTTCCTGGCGGGCTCTGCACGTGGACTGTGCGAACGCGCCGGAGCTCATCCTTACAGACAATATATAAAAGAAAAGGTTTCATACTGTACCTTCATTTTTTTCAAACTCATCTAAGACTTTGTCCAAGTTGCATGATTCTTCCTCAAAATAGTTCTCCATTTGTTAAGAACTGTTCAGGCTTAGGTCTGGACCTGTAAAAAGAGTCACAATTAAAAAGGAAATCTACAATCGCTTTAAGTTACTATAAACATACATAATGCTACATAGAGGAGGCAGCAATGGCAGCCTGCATATTTAGTTCAGTAAACATTTCCCTGATGGTTACACATCACCAATGTGCAGCTGAGCGAACGTTTCTAGTGAAGCTTAGCGAGACTGTCGGAACTGCAGTGCAAGAAAGAGAGAGATTTCATCCAAGCAAAATGCTTAAAGAGGTATTAAACCCAAACCTGTAATATATTGCAGTTCACCAATCATTAAATGTGGTGGCTGCATTCCCTTTTCCCCCCCTACATTTTCACCTGGTGATATGGCCAGTAACACACCTCCTGTATTAGAGAGACACAACTCTGGCAGAATGAGCAAAGGAGATACAGCAGAAAGCTGCATTGTCAGTCCAGACAGAGAGAGTCGTTTTAAATGTATTAGATGTATATACACTAAAACTGAAGCAAAACTCCAGCTCACACTTTATAATCAGTTACAGCTTAAAAAAATCCTTTTTTGGTTTTGCATAAAAAAATATAAGCTGATCGTTTTATTCACCCCTGCCAGTGTTAGCTAGTTTGTCTCATCCATGTAAACTGATGGAGAGCTTGAATTTTGAATAACAGACTTGCTGACTGGATTACAAGATGAAAATGGAAGAAAGCAAGCAAGCCTAAAAAATTAAAACGAATGCAGCAATCACATATAAGTATTGGTAAGCTGCAATATAATACAGGTTTGTTTTTGGGTTTTATACTGCTTGAAGACATGCTACAGGCTATGCTACATTCCTGATAAAAGGGTCCTGCGCTCCAAAACATTGCACTGAATTGCAAGGCAAGTCTGTGAACGTGTGCAAACTAATAATGGATTATACAAAAGATCCAAGGCATGCTTGTGATAGATTTCTTCCATTGTTCATACCAATACCCGTCAGCAGTAGCATCCTTAAAGCGGGAGTTCACCCAAAAAATTAGACTGATGCTCATTTTGTGAAGGGGAATTGGGTAGTTTTTTGAAAATCGAAGTAGTACTTACCATTTTAGAGGGCGATCTTCTCCGCCGCTTCCGGGTATGGTCTTCGGGACTGGGCGTTCCTATTTGATTGACAGGCTTCCGACGGTCGCATACATCACGTCACGAGTAGCCGAAAGAAGTCGACCGTCGGTGCGGCTCTGTACGGCGCCTGCGCACCGACGTTCGGCTACTTTTGGAAAATCGTGACGCGATGTATGCGACCGTCGGAAGCCTGTCAATCAAATAGGAACGCCCAGTCCCGCAGCCCATACCCGGAAGCAGCGGAGAAGATCGCTCTCTAAAACGGTAAGTACTGCTTCGTTTTTAAAAAAACACCCGATTCTGCTTCCCAAAATGAGCATGAATCTAATGTTAAAAATTAAGTTTTCGGGTGGAACCTCCACTTTAAACCCTTCCTGCCTAAGCCTTTTTCTGACATTTGTTGCGTATTTTTTGCTAGAAAAGTACTTTGAACCCTCACACACACACTTTATTTTTTATTAATGTGTATATATATACAGTGAGGAAAATAAGTATTTGAACACCCTGCTATTTTGCAAGTTCTCCCACTTGGAAATCATGGAGGGGTCTGAAATGGTTATCGTAGGTGCATGTCCACTGTGAGAGACATAATCCAGAAATCACAATGTATGATTTTTTTAAATATTTATTTGTATGATACAGCTGCAAATAAGTATTTGAACACCTGAGAAAATCAATGTTAATATTTGGTACAGTAGCCTTTGTTTGCAATTACAGAGGTCAAACGTTTCTTGTAGTTTTTCCACCGGGTTTGCACACACTGGAGGAGGGATTTTGGCCCACTCCTCCACACAGATCTTCTCTAGATCAGTCAGGTTTCTGGGCTGTCGCTGAGAAACACGGAGTTTGAGCTCCCTCCAAAGATTCTCTATTGGGTTTAGGTCTGGAGACTGGCTAGGCCACGCCAGAACCTTGATATGCTTCTTACAGAGCCACTCCTTGGTTATCCTGGCTGTGTGCTTCGGGTCATTGTCATGTTGGAAGACCCAGCCTCGACCCATCTTCAAAGCTCTAACTGAGGGAAGGAGGTTGTTGCCCAAAATCTCGCAATACATGGCCCCGGTCATCCTCTCCTTAATACAGTGCAGTCGCCCTGTCCCATGTGCAGAAAAACACCCCCAAAGCATGATGCTACCACCCCCATGCTTCACAGTAGGGATGGTGTTCTTGGGATGGTACTCGTCATTCTTCTTCCTCCAAACACGGTTAGTGGAATTATGACCAAAAAGTTCTATTTTGGTCTCATCTGACCACATGACTTTCTCCCATGACTCCTCTGGATCATCCAAATGGTCATTGGCAAACTTAAGACGGGCCTTGACATGTGCTGGTTTAAGCAGGGGAACCTTCCGTGCCATGCATGATTTCAAACCATGACGTCTTAGTGTATTACCAACAGTAACCTTGGAAACGGTGGTCCCAGCTCTTTTCAGGTCATTGACCAGCTCCTCCCGTGTAGTCCTGGGCTGATTTCTCACCTTTCTAAGGATCATTGAGACCCCACGAGGTGAGATTTTGCATGGAGCCCCAGTCCGAGGGAGATTGACAGTCATGTTTAGCTTCTTCCATTTTCTAATGATTGCTCCAACAGTGGACCTTTTTTCACCAAGCTGCTTGGCAATTTCCCCGTAGCCCTTTCCAGCCTTGTGGAGGTGTACAATTTTGTCTCTAGTGTCTTTGGACAGCTCTTTGGTCTTGGCCATGTTAGTAGTTGGATTCTTACTGATTGTATGGGGTGGACAGGTGTCTTTATGCAGCTAATGACCTCAAACAGGTGCATCGAATTTAGGATAATAAATGGAGTGGAGGTGGACATTTTAAAGGCAGACTAACAGGTCTTTGAGGGTCAGAATTCTAGCTGATAGACAGGTGTTCAAATACTTATTTGCAGCTGTATCATACAAATAAATAGTTAAAAAATCATAAATTGTGATTTCTGGAATTTTTTTTTTTTTGATTATGTCTCTCACAGTGGACATGCACCTACGATGACAATTTCAGACCCCTCCATGATTTCCAAGTGGGAAAACTTGCAAAATAGCAGGGTGTTCAAATACTTATTTTCCTCACTGTATATATATATATATATATATATATATATATATATATATATATATATATATATATATATATATATATATATACATATATATATACATACACACACACACACACACACACACACACACACACACACAATTATATATATATATATATATATATATATATATATAAATGCACTTTCGTTTATTCAAAAAGTTAGCCTAATTGTTTTTCTATAATCCGAAACATGATGTTACACTGAGTAAATAGATACCCAACACATCATGCTTTAAAATTACACACACTCGTGGAATGGCGACAAATTACGGTACCTAAAGATATCCATAGGCGACGCTTTAAAAATGTCTACAGGTTACTAGTTTAGAGTTATAGCGGAGGTCTTGTGCTAGAATTATTGCTCTCGCTCTAATGATCCCGGCGTTAACTCACATGTAATTTGAACACGGTTTACATTTGCAGTTGCAAATTACATATGCGTTTGCTTCTGCATGTGAGCCGAACATGCAGAGATGCGAGTCGGCTCTATACGGCGCCTGCGCTCTGCATGTTTGGCATCTTTCGGAAACACTGTAACTCGTGCGTGCCTACGCAATACGGGGGGCGGGGCCTTATCCGCCGAGGGGAACAAATGTCAATCATCTGGGCGACCTCCCAGATGACAATCCCCCTAGGCATAGAAACGCCTACTCCCGCGGGGAGAAGTACGGTAGATCGAAAAAATGGATTACAAGGTATGTACAGCAAAAAAATAAAAAAAATTGCAGACAGTACTTGTTACGACTATAAGGGAGTTGTTCAGATATACATGTTATTAGGGTGAACCTCCGCTTTAAAACAAAAATAGACCTTTGAAACTAAACTGGATAATATAAAACTGAAAAAGGAGGCTTGACACCAGTAACAGAAATATGCATTAACAAGACTTTGAAAATGAAAGCTGTTACTGGGACCTGCCTTGCGAATTGGCTTCATCTTGATGACAGATTCCTTGAAATGCATTTACAGGAGCTCTCAGGGCACTCAAACCTCCGCAGAATGGCATTTTATTGCCTCCCTTAAATGTAATGAGCAGGAAAAAGGTCCTTTTCTTTGACAGAAAGACATAAAATTGTTTCAGCTGCCGTGTCAGAGAGAACAATTCATAGGATGTTTTTTTCTGGGAGATGGCTCTCATTACGTTGGGTCACTTTCAGCACACTTCTGCTACTGATGGTAGAAGAATTATAGAAAAGACTTTATGGCCCTGGCACCAAGGCCCCTAGGAGTGTGACGTAAATTAATGACATTGGCTAAAATTAAACCACAGACCCATTTGCAATTCTCAGAAGAAATGACACAAAAAATGACACAGATTTTAGAATATGACATGGAAATGCAGGAATAACTGGAAGAAGCAGATGTTGAGCTCCAAAAGAGTAGTGAGGCAGCTTATCAAAAATTACAAGAATAAGGGTATTGCAAATCGTCTTGTAAAAAAAAAAAAAAAAAACAATAAAAGAAAAAAAAGGGCATTGCCAATAGCAACCAAGGGGCAGATCCACAAAAGCATTACGCCGGCGTATCTCTTGATAAGCCGGCGTAATTTTAAATTTCCGCGTCGTATCTTTGTTTTGTATCCACAAAACAAGATACAACGGCATCTGGGATCTTAGATGCAATTTTTTGGCGGCCGCTAGGTGGCGTTTCCGTTGAAATCCGCGTTGAGTATGCAAATGAGCTATTTACGGCGATCCAGTTAAAGCTGCTGTTATGAGGCGTACTCAATGTTAAGTATGGCCGTCGTTCCCGCGTAGAATTTTGAAATTTTTACGTTGTTTGCGTAAGTCGTTCGCGAATAGGGATTTGCGTAGAATGACGTCACCGTCGGAAGCATTGGCTTGTTCCGGGTTAATTTCGAGCATGCGCACTGGGATACCCCCACGGACGGCGCATGCGCAGTTAAAAAAAACGTAGTTTACGTCGGGTCACGGCGTATTTACATAAAACACCCCCCCATTACATCCATTTGAATTAGGCGCCATTACGCCGGCAAAGATACACTACGCCGCTGTAACTTACGGCGCGGATTCTTTCAGGATTTGAAAACAAGTAAGTTACGGCGGCGTAGTGTATCTTAGATACGCTACGCCCGGCGCATAAATGCGCCGCTGTACGAGGATCTGCCCCCAAGTGTTTCTGTTTCCGTTTCCTTCTTTTTTCGCTCCATAAAAAAATACAAGTGCAGTTGAATTTGGATGCTGTTCCTTTAAAGCATTTTATACAGCACAGTGCTTGTGTGGTGTAATTTGTCCCCCTGTAACACCTGAAATATATGGTTGATCCTGCCTGGTTTTGCCCTCCCCTTTGTAAACTGACCACGGTGTATCATGGCTGCTGAGCTCTGACACCGTGGTCAGGTTATGTGCCTCCGTCATCCGCTGTGTCTCCTGTCCTCCTCTGTCCTCTCAGCGCTGTGTCCCTACCCGCCCCCTCCCCTGTTGCTGCTACTAAAATTACAGTTCACACTATCCTTTCTGTTTAATATTGTAAGCTGCCCCAGTGTCTGTGTTCTATAAAAGAAATGCAACTACTATATATACTTTATTTCAGAGCGCCACTCATATGACCGCCTCTCTCCTCCTCCTGACAGATGTCAGCGGAGGAATCTCGCCCCCGCCCGCTGCAGCTGTCAGACAGGGAGAAAAGTGAGAAGGCCGGTCATGTGAGTGGCGCTCTGAAGCAAGGTATACAGATGCATTTTTTTTAGGATAGTGTTATTTGTGAACGGTTGGGTTAACAACCACTTTAAGACCCCTTTCCCACTGGGGCCGCCCGTGCATTAGAACTAAAGTGCAGCTCGTTTAGCAGGGGTTAAAACCGCTGTTTTGCAGCTCTTCGGAAGCGCTACCCATTCATTGCAATGGGCAGGGGCGTTGTTGGAGCGTTGTATACAAAGATGCTGGATGCTGCTTGCAGGACTTTTTCTAACGTCCCACAAGACCCCCGCCCCAGTGTGAAAGCACTCAGTCTTTCACATTCGGACAGCATGGAAGGCAGTTTTCAGGTGCTTTACAGTCGTTATTTCCAGCGCCAAAACACCTGAAAGCTGCCTTAGGCCGTGTACACACGGGCAAACATGTACGATGAAACCGGTCCGCCGGACCGTTTTCACCGTACATGTCTGCCCGGGGATTTCTGTACGATGGCTGTACTAACCATCGTACAGAAATCCGCGCGTAAGCAATACGCGGGGCGTGTCCGCGGTGTCGCCGCGACGATGACGCGGTGTCGCCGCGACAATGACGCAGCGACGTGGGCGGGCCTGCCAGTTAAATGCTTCCACGCATGCGTCTAAGTCATTCGACGCATGCGAGGGATGGCGGGCGCTCGGACATGTACGGTAGGTCTGTACAGACTACCGAACATGTCCGAGCGGGCAGGATTCCAGCGGACTGTTTTAAAACAAGTCCAGGAATATTTGTCCGCTGGGAAAAGGCCCGGCGGGCAAATGTTTGCTGGAATCCTGCACGCTCGGGCCTACACACGACCGAACATGTCTGCTGAAACTGGCCCGCAGACCAGTTTCAGCAAACATGTTTGGTCGTGTGTACGGGGCCTTAGTGTAAAAAGGGTCTAATACTTCATGTACACACAACACAGCCCACTATGACCGCTGGCCATAGGAAAATGCAAAACACGCCACGATTTTGCCGCGGTTTGCGTTCTCTGGTGTCGAGCGGTTAAAATGTTCCTATCCTGCATGCAATTCTTCTGCGTTCAGAAGAGGGGGTAACTGCAGCAGGTCTCCTAAACTCTGGTATATGCCTATGTGTACATGGACACATAGGCTTTTATGAAGTTGAGTTTAGGAACTGTAGTGTACATGAAGTGTTAAACAGGTTATGATAATTGCAGTGGTCCTGTAAGTGAGGATGCTGAGGGCTTGTCCACATAACTGGAACAAAGGAGTTTAGAGAAAAATTTCGGCAGCCTGCAGAGCAAGAAAAAGGTAGGAAAAAGAAGAAAGTATTTACCTTATGCATTACCCCCTAGAAGAAACTAATTGTTGCTCTCGCTCGAACACTGTATACATTTGCGGGCGTGACTTGGGCCCCTTTTACACCCGTTTGCGGATGAAAAAGGGACATACATTGGTCCCTATGAGATTGCGGGTGTCAGCGGATGAACATCCGCTGACACCCGATCTCGTCCGCCTCCGCAATGATCCGATTCTGCAGACGGAAGAAAACCCTAAATTTTCCTTCCGTCTGCGGATTGGATGAACATGGACATACGGTCCGTGTTCATCCGATCCCCCCATAGGGGAGAGCGGAGAAAAGACAGGGCGGTCCCTGCACAGTGTGCGGAGACCGCCCTGTCATCCGACGGCTCAGCGGGGATCAACGGAGCGATCCCCGCTGAGCATACGGAGGAGGATCATGTATTTACACACAGAGTGCAGGGTTTGGGGTTCACTACATACATATTTTAGAGTTAAGGTGTTGCACACAAAGTTCAGCCTTCTTATACAGCTGCTTACCTCCGAATTCCCTATCAATATCTCTCTTCAACACTGACCTCTGCATGCAAACGCCCCCCTTCCACTGCCTCCCTCTTCTCCCTCCCTCCTTAAAAGTTCCACTATCTTCCACATGTCATGTATTAATACACATGTTGCTGTATTAAGATGAGGCACCCAGCCGCCTCTAGAACCTCCCTGCACACTGCTGGTGGCTCTGCCTCCTTCGCTTGCAGGGAGATCATCCAGTGGAGTTGTCAGAATCTGCACTGCACCCTGGGCACCTGCATCTCTTTTGTCCTCGTCCTGCACTCAGTGGGAGCTGCTCAGGAGATTAAATCTGTGGGCGCCATTAAGAGACAAGTTGTCATTTGTAAACACAGAAGCCAGACTCCTGTGTTTACAAGTGATAGTTGTGAGCAGGGAGCAAAGGGCCTGAGCCAGGAAGTGGTGGAAACTGGAGTTCCACCAAGTTTCTGCAGAAAAAAAAGTCCTGATTACAATGGTAAGTTTTAACTTACAACTCAACTAAATCCTACTTTTGCATAAAGCCCCATATACATGGGCAGAATGTTGGGAGACATTTGCTGGTACAAAAAATATCGGCCCACATTCTGGCCGTGTGCATGTTGGTCTGTCCGACAGAAGCCAGCCGTTCTGGTCGGACGTGCTTACTGAATAAACAGCAGCTGATAGACTCCCGATCCGCACTCTCAGCCAATGGCAGAGAACGCTGATCGGAGTCTTCTGGCGGCGGCGTCACCCTGTCAGAACACAACAGCTTAGCGGGGGAGATCGCTGGATTATCCTCTTATGGTTATTACAGCGGCTCCCCACCAGATGGGTGAGTTGTTTTTTTTTTGGTTGCACAAAAAAAAGTGTGTGTGCAGCGGGCTTAAAAGGTGTTGTAAACCATTGTGTTTTTTCACCTTAACGCATCCTATGCATTAAGGTGAAAAAACACCTTGCAGTGCCTGGCCCCCAAGACCCCTTTCTACTTACCTGAGCCCCATTCCCGCGTCGCTCTCCCCACAGGTTCTCGGCTCTTCATTGGATAGATTGAAAGCAGTGCAGCCATTGGGTCCCACGGCTGTCAATCAAATCCAATGACGCAGTCGAGTCATACACCCGGCGTCAATGGACACCAAATGTATGACACAGGAGCGCATCCGCAAGGTAACCCCCTCAGGAGAAAGCTTCCCAGAGAGGGTTATCTAATGTGGGGAGGAGCCGCGGGACCTCAGAACAGGAGGATAGGGGCCACTCTGTGCAAAAGTGGAGGTATGACATGTTTGTTATTTAAAAAAAAAAAACTTGAACCTTTAATATCACTTTAATACAATTACGCAGACCAGCCATCCAATAATGGAAGATAATTGACTTTTCCTGGTGTCCTTAGAACGTGCGACACAGTGGTCTGCTTGGGTTCAGCAGTCACTATGTTCTCAGTGCTGATGGTGCAAGTGATGCAATGTCCACAATCTAATCCAGTCATTGAAACAAAGTTATCAATTCAGTTCTAATTGTTGAAATGAGCTGAATCTGGCCAGAGCAGATACACTTAATTAACTATAAAGTCAATGTCCTTTTTGGTTAATGAAACCAAAGAGAAAGAGCACCATGTGTGCATTTTCTTCTTCTAGCAACCAGGCTCAGCAATGCTAAAAAAAAAAAAAAAAAAAAAAAAAAAAGGTACTTGAACATTTAAAAAAAGAAAAAACAATGCATGCATTCTAATTAAAACCAGGCAGCAGCACAAAGTGGTTAACATTCCTGCCTTCGCAGCACTAACGTCCCCTGTTCAAATCTCAGCTCTGCTGGAGAATGTGCGGACAAGTAGGATAACTTTTATTCGTATACAGTACTATGGCAATGCAAAAATGTTGAGAGCCTATTGCCCTGGGGCATGAGCCCTGTTGTCACTATTTAGACACCTGCCCTGAGAAATGCCATGAAGCCAATGCCCTTGCAGTATCTTATGTTTTGTGCAGCTTGCTCCATTGTTGTCAAGAATAGCACATGTTGCCTGGCTCAGAGATTATACTGCCTGAACTTTTTGTTGCTGTACAACGGAGAAAACATTTCTAAAAGTGCTGAATAATTATTACTGTAAAAACAGGAGGAAAAATTGCTATCAGCCAGTAAAATCCAACCTTGCCGGTTTGCACTTTAGGAAAAATCAGTCTACTGGGGTCAGGGCAGCTTATAAGCATATACACTATGGGCTAGATTCACAATGGAGTTACGACGGCGTATCTCCTGATACGCCGTCGTAACTCTGAGTTCCGGGGTCGTATCTATGCGACTGATTCATAGAATCAGTTACGCATAGATTTCCCTAAGATCCGACCGGCGTAAGTCTCTTACGCCGTCGTATCTTAGGCTGCATATTTACGCTGGGCGCTAGGTGGCGCTTCCGTATATTTCCGCGAGGAATATGCAAATTCGGTAGTTACCCCGATTCAGAAACGTATGTCCGCCCGGCGCATTTTTTTACGTCGTTTACGTTAGGCTTTTTCCGGCGTAAAGTTACCCCTGCTATATGAGGCGTATCCTATGTTAAGTATGGACGTCGTTCCCGCCTCGAATTTTGAAAATTTGACGTCGTTTGCGTAAGTCGTTCGCGAATAGGGCTGGACGTAATTTACGTTCACGTCGAAAGCAATGACGATTTGCGGCATAATTTCGAGCATGCGCACTGGGATTCTTTCACGAACGGATGCGCCGTTCGTAAAAAACGTAAAATATGTGGGGTCACAGTGAATTTCAATAAAACACGCCCATATCATCCACATTTGAATTAGGCGGGCTTTTTGGACGTCCGTTAACGGACCGCAATGCTTCCCTATGGGTTAACGTCCGTTAGCATCCGTCTGCGTTAAGTTCCGTTTTTTTGGACGGAAGAAAACCCTATTTTTCTTCCGTCCAAAAAACGGAACGGACGAAAAACGGACGTTAGCGGATGATCCGTTTACCATCCGATCCGCTAACATCCGTTTTTCATCAAAATATGTAAAAAGCCCCCAAAAAAAAAAAAACGGATGAAAAAACGGATGGAAAAACGGACTGATAAAAAAAAAACTGATCTAAAAAAACTGAGCTGACGTGTGAAAGAGCCCTAAAGATACTCCAATGTATCTGAATCCAGCCCTATATTGTCAAAAGTATTGGGACACCTGCCTTTACATGAACTTTAATGGCATCCCAGTCTTCGTGCGTAGGATTCAATATTGCGTTGGCCCACCCTGCAGCTATAACAGCTTCAGCTCTTCTGGGAAGGCTGTCAACAAGGATTAAGGTCCCTTTCACACGGGAACCTCCGCTTGCTCAGCGGGGATCGCTCCGTTGATCCCCGCTGAGCCGGCAGGTGACAGGGCGGTCCCTGCACACTGTGCATGGACCGCCCTGTCTTTTCTCCACTCCTCCCTATGGGGGGGATTGGATGAACACAGACCGTCTGTCCGTGTTCACCCGATCCGATAGACGGATGGAAAAGTAGGTTTTTTCCTCCGTCACACTTTGGCGGATCGGAGCGGGTCGGATGTCAGCGGTCATGTCACCGCTGACATCCGCGGCTCCATAGAGGAGCACGGAGCGCCCGTTCAGGTCCGCCTAAAAAACTGGCAGGCGGACCTGAACGGGCCACCCGTGTGAAAGAGCCCTAAGAGTGTGTCTATGGGAATGTTTGACCATTCTTCCAGAAGCACATTTGTGAGGTCAGGCACAAAGGGTGTTCTATCGGGTTGAGGTCAAGACTCTGTGCAGGCCAGTCAAGTTCCTCCTCCCCAAACTCGCTCATCCTTTTCTTTATGGTCCTTGATTTTTGCATCGTTTCGCAGTTATGTTGGAACAGGAAGGGGCCATCCCCAAACTTTTCCCACAAAGTTAGGAGCATGAAATTGTCTTGGTATGCTGACGCCCCTTTCACTGGAACTAAGGGGCCAAGCCCAACCCCTGAAAAATTACCCCCACCATAATCCCACCCCCCTCCACACCACCAAATGATTTGGACCAGTGCACAAAGCAAAGTCCATAAAGACATGGATGAGCGAGTTTGGGGTGGAGGAACTTGATTGGCCTGCATAGTCCTGACCTCAACCCGAAAGAACACCATCAGCAGTTTTCCCATCAGGAAAACAGACTGGAATCCCGACGGAAAAATAGAGAACCTGCTCTCTATTTCTTGTCGGGTTTCCCGGGAGAGTGTTTCCTGATGGGAAAACCGTTCGTCTGTATGGTAAACCCGTGCATGTGCGATAAGACTTTGACGCATGCGCGGTAGCATACACAGTTAGTCTGGGGTGTAGCAAGATGGCGGCGACGGCATTGAATGCAACGAGTGTCGGCTTGTCGTAGTCGATGTCACTGCGTTCTTGCCATTCAAAAGAACGGCGGTTCTTTTGAGTGGCCGTCTGTACACAGGGCTTGGCAAGGGAAGCTTGCTAGGAATCCCGTCAGGAAAACCAACGTTTTTTTCCTGATGGGGATTCTCGGCCGTGTGTACAGGGCTTTTCACTGCATCTCAGACACACCAGTCCGGCAGAAGAAAGAGCCTTGCTTCCTGGCAAGAAGCTACTTGGCCTCTAACCTCACATAATTCACATATATTAGTACCAGAGCAAGAGAGAATAAAGCAGTGAGGCTCCCAATGGCCTGTAAAACACATCACAGATTTTACAGCATGTCAAAGCTCATATGTCAATTCCTGTTACAGCAATGAGGCCATCACAGGCATTTTGTAGTTGGTAGTATTCAGTCATCCATGTAGAGACGCTTTTCAAATGGATAATCGTCATTCTATGCCCTGAAAATTAGGGATGGCTGCACTTTTCTGCTCTGCTTATTTATATCACTAGAATTTACAAGGTTACCAGCAAGGCCTAGAAGGCTAGTAATTTGACACTGCTAATAAAAAATGTTGTGGGGTGACTGGGCCTATCTGGCTGTGTTTTAGCAAAGGCATGTCTGCCGTTTCCCTGCTTCAGTGCCAGAGCCCACAAACTGGCATTTCAATTTATAGTTAGGTCCCTTTCACATTGGAGCGGAAGCCGCGGTGGCGGTATAGCGCCGCTAAAAATAGCGGCGCTATACCGCCAGGATTGCAGCGGGAATCGGCCGCTAGTGGTGCGGTATTAACCCCCTGCTACGGTATAGCAGCGCTATTTTTAGCGATGTACCGCCTGAAAAACTCCTCAGTGTGAAAGGGGTCTTTATCCCACATTACATCCATAACATGCTACCCCAAAAAATGTGTCATATACAACTTATCTTCCAAAATATATTATCACTGTAATCATAACCCGTCTTCACAATGTACATACTAGGGATCGACTGATAACGTTTTTTTGGTGCCGATACGATACCGATATTTCGGCCACCTCTCCTGCCGATAGGCGATATTTTGTACATCGAAAAAAATGTTTACACTGTCATCTTACATTTTTATCACTGTTATTGCTGTCACAAGGAATGTAAATATCCAATGTGACAGTAATAGACAGTGACAGGTACTCTTTATGGAGAGATTGGGGGGTCTATAAGACCCCCAAACCCCTACTCTGCACTTCAAAGTATTCAAAACGTCAAGATCAGCGTTTTTGAATACTTTATTTTTTAAAACTGGTGCCTTTAAGATGCCAGTAATCTGGGAAGTGAGGTCATGACACCATTTCCGGGTTACTAGATCTGAGACCCCAACGAAGCATCGTCTTTGTTCAGGTCTTCGGCCAGCCGGGGGACGTGCAGGCTCGTTGCTTGGTCCTCCCGTGGGATGGGAGAGCCTGGGCGAGCAGCAGAAGGCGGCGGCGAGGGGGGGGGCGACCCAGAAGACCAGAGCTGTACAGTGGAGGCAAGTATAACATGTTTGTTATTTAAAAAAATATACATACCCTTTAAGGGGTTTTACCGGGGTGTTTACCGTTTACCGTTGTTTAGAGCGGACAGTCGGATTTATTGTAATAACTGATGCAGCTGTTATTACAAGCAACTGCAGGTCACCATATCTGATGGAACACAGGCAGCCCCCCTGAGTGGTGTACACACATACTGGGAGCATGGGAGCTATAGAGGAGTGCTGGTACCTGGGAGGAAGGTGAAAATTTGGTGGGAAATCCTGACTGTTCAATTATTCTCCCAGGTGACCTTGTCTGGGGGCAGGGGGACACTGATCAAAGAGGGAGTACAAATTTCATGTGATTCCCCCATTTCTCTGTATGCATCCAGATCACACTGACCCTTTCCAATGTCTGTTGGCAGGTTGGCTGAGCCCAATTTCTGTCTCCGCTGTCCTGAAGGGGAACTCTTCAGACTCTGATGGTGGTGGGGAGGTTGCATAGAGCGGTGCACCACCTCCCTGAAATGGGTTTGCCACCTCCCTGAAATTAGTTTTTGCAGGTTGGGATGTCTGCTATTGGCTAAATAACAATGCCAGAAAATCTAAAAAGGCTTGTAATACACTTCTAAAATGCTTTAAAAAAGCTTAAAAAAATGCCAGAAAAACACCAGTAAATCGACAGGCTCGGGTGTGAATGAAGCCCTCCAAATTAAAACTACTCACCAAGATCTAAGAGTATTCTATTGCATATTTCTTTGTTATTGCATTCCCTGGCTTGCGATTGTAAAGTGAACCCATGTGATAATGAGCTCATGCTGTGAACTGTTTGGCTGTTATGTAATAGATCACAATCTCAGTCTGTTTATATGCAAACACTGTCATATTTTCACATGGGTGGGGACAGTACAAGCTCTAGAAGCATTATCGCAACACTTACAAGCTTATACAGTAGACAGATGCAATTATTATTTTCTGGCCACCCAAAAAAAAGTGATATTTAGTTTCTAATAGGCAAAGTCTGGTAGGATACTTCCCCTCTAGAAGCTTGCACTTCATATTTATTACCAGCTTTATTAAAAAAAATGTAAGTGGCAGAGTCACTTTAACCACTTAACCCCCGGACCATATTGCTGCCCAAAGACCAGAGCACTTTTTGCGATTCGGGACTGCGTCGCTTTAACTGACAATTGCGCGGTCGTGCGACGTGGCTCCCAAACAAAATTGGTGTCCTTTTTTTCCCACAAATAGAGCTTTCTTTTGGTGGTATTTGATCACCTCTGCGGTTTTTATTTTTTGCGCTATAAACAAAAATAGAGCGACAATTTTGAAAAAAAATGAATATTTTTTACTTTTTGCTATAATAAATATCCCCCAAAAATATATATATATAAAAAAAAAATTTCCTCAGTTTAGGACGATACGTATTCTTCTACATATTTTTCGTAAAAAAAAAAATCGCAATAAGCGTTTAATGATTGGTTTGCGCAAAAGTTATAGCGTTTACAAAATAGGGGGTATTTTTATGGCATTTTTATTAATATATTTTTTTTACTAGTAATGGCGGCGATCAGCGATTTTTTTTCGCTACTGCGACATTATGGTGGACACTTCGGACACCTTTGACACATTTTTGGGACCATTGGCATTTTTATAGCCATCAGTGCTATAAAAATGCATTGGATTACTATAAAAATGCCACTGGCAGTAAAGGGGTTAACACTAGGGGGCGGGGAAGGGGTTAACACTAGGGGGCGGGGAAGGGGTTAAGTTTGTCCCTGGGTGTGTTCTTACTGTAGGGGGGTGGCCTCACTAGGGGAAACACTGATCTTCTGTTCATACATTGTATGAACAGAGGATCAGCATTTCCCCCCCTGACAGGACTGGGAGCTGTGTGTTTACACACACAGCTCCCGGTCCCCGCTCTGTAACGAGCAATCGCGGGTGCCCGGGGGCGATCGCGCGCCTCCGGCAGCGCGCACGCGCCCCTAGTGGCCGCAAAGAGAGCCGACGTAATATGACGGGGTCTCACCCAGGAGAGCCGACCTGCCGCCGTAGAATGATGGCGGCTGGTCGGCAAGTAGTTAAAGGCCAACACCTTCCTGGCATTTGGAAAGAGGACTGCTTCAAAACACTTGAAAACAGCTTGAAGCAACTGCTATTGTGAATAGAGCATTGGAAGTGAACACAAGAGGGTATGACCACTTATAAAATGCTGCAAGTAGCAGACCACACAGTCCGCCGGAGCACAGAGAACTCACCATAGGAATGAATGGAGTGTGCACAGCCTATGCTTAGGCCTGGCTCAGAAAATCTTGACAGGATGCCTTGCCTACGTTATCTCGGATCAGGAAAAGAAGAATACGAGACTGGCAGGGGGCGCTACAGGATATATCTAACAGCACCAAAGGTGGACCCAGCCAACCTACGATCTTAAATTTTCCCTTATTTATCACTTCAGCACCAGAAGGTTTCACCCCCTTCATGACCAGGCCATTTTTTGGTGATTACGGCACTGCGTTATTTTAAGGCCCCTTTCACACTGAGAAGTTTTTCAGGCGGTACTTCGCTAAAAATTGCCCAGCATTCTCAATGTGAAAGCCCGAGGGCTTTCACACTGAGGCGATGTGCTGGCAGGAGAGAAAAAAAATCTCCTGCAAGCAGCATCTTTGGAGCGGTGTGTATACCGCTCCTTCCCATTTAAAACAATGGGAAACCGCGGTAATACCGCCCGCAATGAGCCTCTGCAGATTTTTTGTTTTTTTTTTGCGCTATAAACAAAAAAAGGCAGAGAATATTGAAAAAAATATATATATTTTTTACTTTCTGATAAAAAAAACATATCCAATATTTTTTTTTTTTTAAAAAGCGAGATTTCTTCATCAATTTAGGCCAATGTGTATTCAACGTTTTTGGTAAAAAAAAAAATCACAAGAACAGTATATTGATTGATTTGCGCAAAAGTTATCGCATCTACAAAACTAAGAGATATGTTTATGGCATTTTTATTTTTACTAGTAAAGGCGGCAATCAGTGATTTTTAGCGGGACTGCAACATTGAGGCGGACAAATCCGACACCAAGTGACACTTTTTGGGGACCAGTGACACTAATACAATGATCAGTGCTATAAAACATCAGGGGCGATCAAAGCATTAAGTGTGCTCCTAGGGAGTGCTTTCTAACTGTGTGGAGGATGGCTTAACTGGAGGAAAACAGAGATCAGTGTTTCTGCTTAGCAGAAACACAAGATCTAAATTTTCCTCTCTGACAGACTGTCGTTCTGCCTCTCCTGTCAACGATCAGCGGGTCCCGGTGGATGCGATAGGTTCCACTGTGTCCAATCACAGCAGGAGCGCCCCAGTCCCAGAAGTAGAGACAACGTACAGGGATGCTTTTTTCGTGCAGCCGGGCCACCCTGCCACTGTAAATATGCAGTGGACAGTCCAGAAGCTGTTAATAAGGCTGGAGGTCAACCAAAAACAAACTATACATAATTGCTTGACAGTAAGGGCCCTTTCACACGGCATCGATCGTGTGTTCCCTTTTATAGGGATACACAATCGATGACGTCACACCTACAGCCATACCCCCTACAGTTAGAAACACAAATGAGGTCATACATAACCCCATCAGCGCCCCTTTGTGGTTAACTCCCAAACTGCAACTGCCATTTTCACAGTAAACAATGCATTTTAAATGACAATGGTCCCAAAAATGTGTCAAAATTGTCCGAAGTGTCCGCCATAATGTCGCAGTCACGAAAAAAAAAAATCGCTGATCGCCACCATTAGTAGTAAAAAAAGAAAAAAAATTATAAAAATGCAATAAAACTATCCCCTTTTTTGTGAACGCTATAAATTTTGCGCAAACCAATAGATAAACGCTTATTGCGATTTTCTTTACCAAAAATAGGTAGAATACGTATCGGCCTAAACTGAGGGAAAAAAAATAATGTTTTATATAATTTTTGGGGGATATTTATTATAGAAAAAAGTAAAAAATATTCCTTTTTTTATAAAAATTGTCGCTTTATTTTTGTTTATAGCGCAAAAAATAAAAACCGCAGAGGTGATCAAATACCACCAATAAAGCCACGTCGCATGACCGCGCAATTGTCAGTTAAAGTGACGTAGTGCCGAATCGCAAAAACTGGCCGGGTTCTTTAGCTGCCTAAAGGTCTGGGTCTTAAGTGGTTAATGAATGCAATAATGTAATCTAAGTCAGTTTTTTTTTTTTACGTATGTACTATTTGACAGGTTTACTTCGTGCAATGCAATACAATACCTATCCAGAACCACCCAACACATAAATACATGAAAACCTCAATGACACTCAAAAACTTGGAGTAGAAAGAATTCTAGGTTATTTCATACACTAGGATTATATGGAAAGCTTCCTGCAATGCGATCCTGCATAGCACATTCAGCTTCACTCACAATAGGCACTTGAATGCATACTATGTTTATACATAAAGCAGACTAATTTCTTCTCTGAGTGTGAATAACCAATCAACTGTTTTCACCACAAAATAAAAACTAGCAAAACACCAGCTGGCACTGAAAGGAACACAATGTCCATCCAGAATGTGACTAAAACATGGTATTCCAGAGATTTATAAAAACAGCAAGACCCGTTCACCATCAGCAAAAGCACCCTGAGCTTGGAAAACGAATCTCAACAAGAGAGATTAGCGCAGTTGAAGAATTTCCGCCACTACATGCAATCTGTATGAAAGGATTGCAAGGTTATACTGGGGAGACTGGAAAACCTACCTAAGCAAAAACATGGCCAGATTGCTTTTCTGCATAGTTTTCAATTACCTGGGCTGTTACATCACTTCTGTCCTTCTGGCCTTTAAAATGGTTGTAAAGGTTTGTTTTTATTTTCTAAATAGGTTCCTTTAACCACTTAAGGACCCTTTTACGTCGATATATGTCGGCAGACCTGGTCCGAAGCTCCGTGACCGCGGGCGCGGGACTCGCGGACCCGATCACCGCTGGAGTCCCGCGATCGGTCCCCGGAGCTGAAGAACGGGGAGAGCCGTGTGTAAACACAGCTTCCCCGTTCTTCACTGTGGCGGCGTCATCGATCATGTGTTCCCTTACATAGGGAATCACAATCGATGCCGTCACACCTACAGCCCCACCCCCCTACAGTTAGAAACACAGATGAGGTCATGCATAACCCCATCACCTTGTGGTTAACTCCCAAACTGCAACTGTAATTTTCACAGTAAACAATGCATTTTAAATGCATTGTTTGCTGTGAAAATGACAATGGTCCCAAAAATGTGTCAAAATTGTCCGAAGTGCCCGCCATAATGTCGCAGTCACAAAAAAAAAATCGCTGATTAGTAGTAAAAAAAAAAAAAATTATAAAAATGCAATAAAACTATCCCCTATTTTGTAAACGCTATAAATTTTGCGCAAACCAACCGATAAACGCTTATTGCAATTTTTTTTAACAAAAATATGTAGAAGAATACGTATCGGCCTAAACTGAGGAAAAAAAATGTTTTTTTTTATATATTTTTGGGGAATATTTATTATAGCAAAAAGTAAAAAATATAGATTTTTTTTTCAAAATTCTCGCTCTAGCGCAAAAAGTAAAAAACGCAGAGGTGATCAAATACCACCAAAAGAAAGCTCTATTTGTGGGAAAAAAAGGACGCCAATTTTGTTTGGGAGCCACGTCGCACGACCGCACAATTGTCAGTTAAAACGTTGCAGTGGCGAATCGCAAAATCTGTCCAGGTCCTTTAGCTGCCTAAAGGTCCTGGTCTTAAGTGGTTAAGCTAGTGCATTGTTGGTTCACTTACCTTTTCCTTTGATATTCCTTCTAAATGTTTTTTTCTTTGTCTGAATTTCTCACTTCCTGTTTCTCCTCAGTAAGCATGCTCCAATCCTACGAGCCGTTCTGGCTGGGGGTTAGTCTGCGTGCTCGCCCCCTCCCTTGGGACTACATTTCTGCAGGGAGAAGATGTGTTCACAGTGTCTCCCCGCAGGGATGTAGCCCCAAGGGAGGGGGCGATCACCCGGACTAACCCCCATCACAACAGCTTGGATGATGGGGGCAAGCATACTGAGGAGAAACAGGAAGTAAGAAATTCAAAGAAAAAATCATTTAGAAGGGAAATCGAAGAAAAGGCAAGTGAACCTACAATGCACTAGCTTAAAAGAACCTATTCATAAAATAAAAAACAAACCTTTACAACCCCTTTAAGCCAAGCGCTCCTTAGGAATCCTTTGTGAGGGTGCAGACTCATAAAAATAAGCCTAAAGTAAAGCCAACCCCATCCCAAAATGCTACCTCACAATAAAGAAAAAGAAAAGCCTGTTATTAGGTAATACCCTCACCTTACGTTCAACTTCTGCCTGCGCCACTTGGGTGAGAGTGACGTCACCATGCTTCAAGTCAGATCCTGAGGATTGTTGAATATCCTTCCACAAAAAAATTAATGGCTCTGCCAGCAGGTGATCTCGCTTGCGCCCCCCCCCCCCCCCCAAAGAATACACTTGCTCCTCTGAGCTGTAGCCCACTGTGGAAGCCTTGAGAATGGCACAGAAGTTGGGAGAGTGTGGGAACATGAAATCCCAATCTTCTCCTGATGAGAATGAACCCAGAAGTACCTAGCTCTGTATACTTCCAGGTTCAGAGCTGCCAAAATTCAAAAAGACATCAGGTAGATAAGAAGATCAAAAAAGGTATCTTTCCTCAAATCTACTTTTACTAATGACAGGGGAGATATTAGGGGTTGATCCTAATGTTTCCATAAAGATTATTTGTCACTAACATAGGGGGCTCCCCTATTACAGCTAGGGTTGAACCATTACTTGTGCAAATGTTCCAATACTGATAACTTTGCTGTATGATTTGAGCCCATACAAAATGAATGGACTCAAATCGCACTGCAAAGAATCGCATGCAATTTGAACAGAAATGTGGTGTGATTCCTGTCCAAAAGACATGCAGTAATGTAAATATAGGCAGAGGAAGTGATGTCATCTCCTCTCTTTTTGGGTCCAGCGAGAGAGAAGACATCTACATTGAGTACACCAACACTACACTGACACCAGTACAAGTAGGCACATATTTAACACTTTGACCCCCCCCCTGATCACCCCCCCCCCCCCCCAGTTAACCCTTTCACTCCTGTCACAGTGTTTACCAAGTGCAGTTTCCAGATTTTTCACTGATCACATTTGAAAATTATTCCGGATGGCTGCACTTCCAAAAATCCTTTTATTGAAGCTTCATATGACAAGTGGTTGACAGATGGAGCAAGCGACAACGGTTAGCGCTTAGTCATTACCACTTGTCATATGAAGCTTCAATAAAAGGATTTTTGGAAGTGCAGCTGTCCGGAATCATTTCCTTATGTTACACAGCATGCAAGCTGGGCTAGCATGACTAGTGTCTGTGTGCGGGGATTAACCAGAGACTCACTCACCTGGAGCGGCTCCCGCTGCCATCACTCTAGCCAATGAGGACCCGAGACACTGACTGGCGCTGCTGTGCTCGTCCACATCGCTGTTCAAGATCAGGTAAGAAAACTGGGATAGAATGCATTCAGGTGAAAAACCATGAGACTTTACAACCCCCTTAAAGCGGTTCTCCACCCTAAAGTGGAGTCCCGCTGATCGGAAGCCTCCCCCCCTCCGGTGTCACATTTGACACCTTTCAGGGGGGAGGGGGGAGCAGATACCTGTCTAAAGACAGGTATTTGCACCCACTTCCGGCCACACGCTACGGGCAAAAGACGGGTTTTTCTGACTTCCCGTCTGTCGCCCGTTGTGTGCTGGGAACACTCGGCTCCCAGCACACAGCGTGTGAGCCAATCGGCGGGCGCAGCGCGACTCGCGCATGCGCCGTAGGGAACCGGGCAGTGAAGCCGCAGCGCTTCACTTCCTGGTTCCCTCAGCGTGGATGGCGGGGGGAGCAGCAGAGAGACGAGCGATCGGTCGTCCTCTGCTGCGATCGGCGCTGGACTCCAGGACAGGAAAGTGTCCTAATATTAAAAGTCAGCAGCTGCAGTATTTGTAGCTGCTGGCTTTTAATATTTTTTCCCCATGGCACATCCGCTTTAAGTACACCTAAAAACGACCAAGTAGGACAACAAATGCCGTGATTTTTTTTTTACAGTGCAAACAGCTTTGCCACCCTGTAAGGCTAGGTTCACAATGATGTGGCTCTGCAAGACACCAGCACAGCAGCCCGTTCATTTAAATGGGCTGCCATGCCTCCTGAAATGCCGGAAAAAGTTCCCTGCAATATTTCTGGAATCGCAGTCCGCACGGGAACTGCAAGTGCAGTTCCCAATGCGGCAGCAATTTCCAGCGTGTGCAATAAGGATTAATGGCACCTGCACACATCCCCTGCATTCTTCTGTGCAGGTTGTTGCGTCTGCGGGAGCTGGTGCAGAACCATAGCAGGAACCACCTGCACAGATGTAAACCTATCCCTAAAAGAAGTGAAAAAAATCAACAAGCTCTACTGGCAGGATAAACAGGTAAAAAACAAACTGCTGTGTTAATGCAGGCTACAACATACAGTATATGTTCATGTTACTTTTTCCCATTGTTCTATTTTAAAAATCCCTCTGAACTGTCATGCAGATTGGCAGCATTTTGTGATTCAGCAATCTTAGCTAATTAACAAGCTTTATTTTCAACCTCAGCCTCTTGTTAAAATGTGCAATTCCCCAATGCATATAAAACCCTCTTGTAAATTACAATTACCTGAACAGGCCAATTATGTTCATTACATCACAGAATGTGCTTGTCAAGGCTCCAATACATGCAAAATTAACCGACAGATGACGAAGCATTAACTGTGCACCCTTAACAGGAAGCTAGAAGATAGTTGGATAATATCAGTAAATTCAGACATAAAATGTAGGGTGCAACCATGCAAGTGAATGGATCCGTTTGATCCCAAAACCAGGGAGGATAAAAATAATTTTTTATCTTTCTAAAAAAAAAAGCGGATTTTTTTCAAATTTAAATAAACTACTTTTGGGAGTAAAAATCTATTTAAGATACATTAATAATTTAGTTTAATCACCATGAAATGGCGCTTAGCCATGTAGTATGAGGCTGTATATTCTGTAATATTGACATTTTTGGTAAACTCATTCAATGAACCCAAGCTCTGCAAGCCGAGATAACATGCACTGCATGATGCATTCACACAATTTCACAGTAACCATGAGATAAAACAAAGTTCAGGAATATTTGTTTATCCCATTGTTTTGCAAATCTATGTGCACTACAAACTATATGATTGTTTGAATAGAAATGCATCTGTACCAGGCTCCAAGTGTGAGGAGGAAGGGCAAGCAGTAAAAATGAAAATTAAAGGAGTTGTAAAGGAAAAAAAAAATTGCCTAAAATTAATGTCTGCAAGGTAGACAGACAGAATAGTGTAATGATTCTGTTAAAAAACAAGTAAATACCTATGAAATTCTCTCATCTATATCACCTCCGGCGTTCTAGTTTCTGTTCTCTCATTCACTTCCTGGTTTGCTGCTCTCATTTATGTAAGAACTACATTTCCCAGTATGAATTGCGGCACGCCCAGTAATTCACACCTCCTTGAAGTCTCTAATGCCGCATACACACCATCACTTTATGTGATGAAAAAAAACGACACTTTCTGTGAAGTAAAAAATGACGTTTTTGAAACTTCAATTTTCAAAGACGAAGTTGCCTACACACCATCGTTTTCTCACAATGATCTTGCAAAGTGAGGTTACGTTCCACCACGTTTTCCATTGAAGCTCGCTTCATAAGTAGCTTCTGGGCATGCGTGGATGAAAAAACGTCTTAGAAAACGACGTTTTTTGCTACACACGGTCAATTTCTGTGAAGTAAAAAGTGCACTTTTGAAAAACGACACATAAAATTGAAGCATGCTTCAATTTTTTTTGGTCGTTTTTTAGAAGACATAAAACGACGTTTTCCCCCACACACAGTCAATTAAAGTGACGTTTTTAAAAACGTCATTTTTTTTCATCACATAAAGTGATGGTGTGTACGCGGCATAACACGTAGAGAGCAGAGCGTCCTGCCACACAGATGTAGTTCCCAGGAGGGGGGAGCACGTTACTGACCACCGCAGTAAAGCTTCCCGTCACGGTGGTCAGTAACAATCAGACAAGCAGGAAGTGAACAGAGAAGAAATAGAGCAACTTCTGAGCAAAAACGAACAATGAGGAAGTGAAAAGAGGAATGTCTGCATGTAAAGGATGCTTATTATGAAAAAAAATAAAATAATTCCAACTCCTTTAAACCTTCTAAGCAGCTTATAAACCTTGGGATCTTTCTGCACATAGATTGAAGAGCTTTATTCCTCCCTTGAGGAGCAAAATGGCAGCAGGCCGTAAGAGAGACCTAGTTTGGGAATATTTACTAACCTGACAGCTTATTATTCTAAATAGGAAATCTTTATTTTGTTTGCAAATATTAAAGATTCCAACTACCAGCAAGATTGAGTTTATATTTATTTATACATTTATACATTTAAAGAGCACCTGTCATTTCAGATCCATCATGGTAGCAGCTTTTAGCGGTTATCCACTCACCGGCTGCTGCCACGTCCCTCACCTTGTTGCGTCACTGCCGCATCACCAGCAGTCCCATTAAAGTGAATGGGACTGTCGGTGAGTCAACTACAAAATGCTAGATGTAGTAGTTTTTGTTGTGGGGTGTATTCATTTTCGCATCAACTAATTTGAGTAAAGCTAAATATTTTGTAATCCAAGTTATACTTAAAGCGGTGTTCCAGCTGATTTTTTTTTCTTTTTTAAAAGTCAGCAGCTACAAACACTGTAGCTGCTGACTTTTAATAAGCACACTTACCTGTCCAGGGTGCCTGCGATATCGGCCCCCCTGAGGCCGATTCATCCATCAGATCGGGTGCCAAAGCCGCCATTCGAACTAAGGGAATCAGGCAGTGGAGCCTTGCGTCTTCACTGCCCTTTTTCTACTGCGCATGCGTGAGTCGCGCGGCGCTTTGTGAATGGCCAGCTGTCTTCTGGGACAGACACAGGTCCCAGAAGACAGCATGCCCCATTCTCCAGAAGACAATGCGAGGAGAACGAGGAAAAAGCTAGCCGCGGTATAGGAAGTAGCAGATTAGGAAGATCTGCCTAGCAACAGCAGTTTCTGGTAAGTACATTTTTTTAATATATATATATATATATAGCCTTTTTATGTAATTTTTGATTCTTTTAGAGTGGACCTCCACTTTAAGCAGATTTTCATGAAATTAGCTAAACATATGTTCTATAATACTGCAAGTAAAATAAATTACATGTTGATTCTGCTGGAAATCCAGTTAGCTCCTAACTTCCTATAGTGAGCTGATGTCGCTGCCTTTGCTACACTGAGATCCAAAGAATTGTTTTTCCCTGATGGACTACAGAATAGGGTTGTCCCGATACCGATGCTTCACCCGATACTTTTTTTTTTGCAGAGACAGAGCGGACAGAGAGCGGAGCAGAGCAGTTCTCAAAGAGAAAGTCAAGACCTCCCTCCCCGCCGCCTAGTTGATCAGCGCGGGGAATACAGCTTTCATTTGAATAGCTGTGTGTTCCCCGCCGCGCCTCATCATATATAGCCCCTCCACCTTGTCCGGGCACTTTGATAGACAGATCACCCGTCCCAGGATTGGATGGGTGATCTGTCTAACAAAGTGCCCGGACAAGGGGGAGGGGCTATATATGACGAGGCGCGGCAGGGAACACACAGCTATTCAAATGAAAGCTGTAATGTTCCCCGGCGGGGGGGGGCTTGGCTTTCTCTTTGGGGACATGGCAGCATTTGTGGGGGACATGGCTGCATTTGTGGGGGACATGGCTGCATTTGTGGGGGGACATGGCTGCATTTGTGGGGGGACATGGCTGCATTTGTGGGGGGACATGGCTGCATTTGTGGGGGGACATGGCTGCATTTGTGAGGGGACATGGCTGCATTTGTGGGGGGACATGGCTGCATTTGTGGGGGACATGGCTGCATTTGGGGACACATTTAAAAAAAATAATACCGAATCGCTATTCAGTATCGGCGAGTACATGAAAAAAAGTATCGGTACTTGTACTCGGTCCTAAAAAAAAGTGCTATCGGGACAACCCTACTACAGAACATCTACATTTTTAGATGAGAAGTGTGGTGTTCTATAGCTCAACAAAGAACAAGTCAGGGCAGACAACACTTTTTTCAGTACAGCATAGGCAGCATTGTCCGCTCACTACAGGTAGTTCGGATCAGCAGGTATTTTTCTGTACCTACAGCATATTGTACAAAGACAAAACATGAGAAAAATATGCACATATTGCAGAGCCTATGTTGGTTTTTAGATTTTGCAGATATTTTCCGTGCCTATGAAAGCAAGACAATTGTGCTTCAGGTTCATTATTTATAATTGATGTCATCACTAGAACTGAATCCATTTGTTCAATATAAAAAAAAAGTAATAATAAAAAAAATAAAAAATAAAAAAGGTATAAAACATATTCAATTTGTCTGTGCAGCATACATGCTGGTTTCCATGTTCTGTGCTTCAACCATGTTGCTGAAATGCGTAAAAGGGACATTTGTGTTGATCAAAAAGTGTTTTCATGAATGCAAAGCGAGTATGTTATTATAGAACACATTAGCAAGCTGTTTTTGACTTGACAGTGCAAACGGCATCTGTGAATCACGCTGGATGAGTAAGGCATGGTTATGACAATCTTTTTGTAGGTCATTGTCTGCATGAGGTCATCTCCGTTCAGCATGTATCATTACATGGGTGGGCCTATGAAGGCTGTGCTGTCAGGGTAGCTGTGGACCTCTGCTGCGTTTAGATAAATTTGCTCTCATTAGCGGCAGCAAACAGAGGCTCTGATCTGTGAATTGTGTGACATGGGCAATAGTTCTGGGCAAGGTGGACTTGATTTAAATCTCTAGTATAAAAGGCTTGAAATCAACTTCATTTAAATCATAATTTTTAACCACATCAATACTGGGCACTTTCACCCCCTTCCTTCCCAGACCAATTTTTAGCTTTCAGCGCTCTCGCATTTTCAATGACAATTGCGCGGTCATGCTACACTGTACCCAAATAAAATTTTTATCATTTTATCCACACAAATAGAGCTTTGTTTTGGTGGTATTTATTTATTTACGACTCTGTTTTTTATTTTTTGCGATATAAGCGGAAAAAAGAAAGAAAATTTGCAAAAAAAATATATTTTCGCCTTTCTATTTTTGAAAAAATCCAATAAAATCTAATTTTGTCATAAATTTAAGCCAAAATGTATTCTACTACATGTTTTTGGTAAACAAAAAAACAGTTAAGAGTATAATAATTGGTTTGTGTGATCACAGACATATGTACGCAAATGATCATGTACAGATGTGCGCAGGAGATCACGGACATGTACGCAAATGATCATGTACAGATGTGCGCAGGAGATCACGGACATGTGTGCAAATGATCATGTACAGATGTGCGCAGGAGATCACGGACATGTGTGCAAATGATCATGTACAGATGTGCGCAGGAGATCACAGACATATGTACGCAAATGATCATGTACAGATGTGCGCAGGAAATCACGGACATGTGTGCAAATGATCATGTACAGATGTGTGCAGGAGATCACGGACATGTGTGCAAATGATCATGGGGACATGTGATTTTACTGTTACATATGTAGGGGGCAAGTGTTTTTACTGTGTGGGGACATGTGTTTTGGGGACATGTTTTTTTACTTTCTGTGTTTTACACTGTGTGGGACACTAGACTGGTGATCAGTGAGTAAAAAGATGAAAAAAAATGCTCATACTCACTGATCACCAGCCAGCTGCAGCGATCCACCCTCCTCTCCTCACCGACGACTTCTGTGTGAGGAGAGCCGATCACCTAGCAACCGGCTCTTTGTTTACATCACATGACGGCTATGATTGGACACGGCCGTCATGTGATCAGAAGGGCCAATCACAGAGCCCTCCTGACGATCTGAGATGCGCCGTGTCTGGGTGACATAAGTGCATCGGGATAGCGTCGCTGCGTCCACTCAGAAGGAGAGTGCACCCACCCGGTCGTATTTGTGCAGTGGCTGGGTGGGAAGTAGTTAAAGAGCAACTGTCACCTCTGTCCCGCAGCGGCTACTCCTCTGTGGCGAGGGAGTGGGCCAAGCCGTGTCATCTGTGTCTATGGACGCAGGCAGCAAAGCTCAGGATCAAGCACGCACGAGTACCCCATAAGAGCAGGAGCCAAGAGCACTGGCCGAACACCCGACAAGAGGAGGTTAAGCCGCTCTGTGCAATCCCATTTTACAGAGCAGGCAAGTATAACATGGTTATTATTTAAAAAAAAAATTCCTTTAAAATCACTTTAAAAGCATTGCCTACATGCTTGTTGGCAACATGCCTCAGCCGACTTATCAAAGGAAATTTGTCAAGATAAAAAAAAAAAGTTGCTATTTCTAAAGTGCAGAAACAGGATCCCTAGGCTCATATTTCTGTAGTTGTCCTTTAATTATTTACCCACTCCCACTGAGTGCAGTTCACTAGGATAAATATGTACCTGTATATTATCACTGTGCGGTCCCATTCCTGAGTGGCATAGCCTCTCACTGGCATTTCTCATTGAATCGACTTAAAGTCCATGTGTGCTGCCACCTCACTCTTTCCTATGAGAAGCTGTACTCAGGAGGAGTCAGTGTAGGTAATTTCTTGGCCAAAAGGGTTGTGCAGCTGCAACAAGATCAGCAACCATATTTTGGCAGACTAGTCTCATACAGAATTGGTGGGGCAAATTAAGGTAAATATAGTTTATTTAACCACTTCAGCCCAAAGACCAGAGCACTTTTTGCGATTCGGCACTGCGTCGCTTTAACTGACAATTGCGCGGTCGTGCAAAATGGCCCCCAAACAAAATTGGCGTCCTCTTTTCCCTACAAATAGAGATTTATTTTGGTGGTATTTGATCACTTCTGCGGTTTTTATTTTTTGCGCTATAAATAAAAATAGAGCGACAATTTTAAAAAAAGCAATATTTTTTCTTTTTTGCTATAATAAATATCCCCAAAAAATATATAAAAAAATTGATTGGCTTGCGCAACAGTTATAGTGTCTACAAAATAGGGGATAGTTTTATGGCATTTTTATTAATAATTTTTTTTTTACTAGTTATGGCGGCGATCTGCGATTTTTATCGTGACTCCAACATTATGGTGGACACATCGGACACTTTTGGTGCCATTTTGAGACCATTCACATAGCGATCAGTGCTATACAAATGCACTGATTACGGTGTAAATGTGACTGGCAGTGAAGGGGTTAACCACTAGGGGGCTTGGAAGGGGTTAAGTGGGTCCTAGGGATGTGTTCTAACTGTAGGGGGTGTGGCTTACTAGGACACAACACTGATCGCTGGTCCCAATGAGAGGGAGCAGACAATTAGTGTCCTGTCACTAGGCAGAACAGGGAGATGCTTGTTTACACAGGCATCCCCCGTTCTGCAGCTCCGTGACACACGATTATTGGACACCAGCGGACATCGAGTCTGTGGGTCTCGCGGACGCAATCACGGAGCTCGCAGCATGCAAATCTAAACTGCTGTATATTTATGTTGATTTGCCTGCCCGTGCCATTCTGCCGATGTATTTGTACAGGACACGGTCCTTAAAGGGGTTGTAAAGGTACATGTGTTTTCACCTGAATGCATTCTATGCATTCAGGTGAAAAAAACATCCAACGATTAGCAGCCCCCCCCCCCCCCCCCCATTAACTTACCTGAGCCCTCGAAAGTCCCACATCGTGAACGAGCTGGCTTCTCGGCTCATTCATTGGATGATTGATAGCAGCGCGGCCATTGGCTCCCGCTGCTGTCAATCAAATCAATGACGCAGCGCCGGGGCCAAGTGATACAGTCGCCAACTGTATCACGGGAGCGCACCCACAAGCTAATCCCCTTGGGAGAGCGCTTCCCAGAAGGGGGTTAGCTCTTTCGGGGAGGAGTCGAGACAGCTGCCGAGGGACTCCAAAAGACGAGGATTGGGGCCACTCTGTGCAAAACGAGCTGCACAGTGGCGGGAAGTACGATATGTTTGTTATTAAAAAAAAGAAAAGAAAAAAAGGAACCTTTACAACCCCTTTTAGTAGTTAAAGAAATAAGCAAAATGTTGCTGGGAAGCGATGGAGCTCTGGTCCACAACCTTCTGTCCTTCACCTCTTCCTAATGGTCCATCAATGTAATGCAAAGCCCCACCGACCAATAGTAATGTATGGGAGCCAGAAGAGGAAGGGCCACAGCTCAAACGTCAGAGCTGAAAGTCAAGATTTGCATATTGGGTGACCTGAGCTTTTACAGATACGTAGGTGCCATCAGTTTATTTCTGCTCTGCTGTCACTACTGGTACATTTTAATTGTAAATTTCTCCCACTTTGTCTTCATTTTTCCTTCTTGTAGTCTCCTGCGAGAAGTATAAGTGTACGTAGTAAGTGACACATTTTTGACACCAGCAGAAAAGTGGCAATTCTGTAATCATCGTTCTTGATGGTTTCTAGTACATTCTGAAACTGAGTTTTACAGATAAGCAATCGTTATAATAATGGCAAGCTATTTTATCTTGTACATCACACTCTGAGTTTAATGACTAAGATCTGTATTATTTGACCTGATAAAAATAATGTAACAGCAAAGAACTTACTTTCTGCAAAAAAAAAATTCAGAATCAAAACTGGCATATGAAAAGAGCAGGAAAAAAATGTTTGAAAGTTTTTGAGCCGCCAGCTGCAAATCAAAGTGATTCTCAGTACTTTTTAATTTGTCCAACAAATGTTAAAGTGATTGAAAAAGGCAGAAGGTTTATCTTAAAGCGGCTGTAAACCACTGGACTTTTTTCTTCCTCTATGTAATAACAGAATGTGCTAGTATGCATCACATACTAGCACATTATATGTTAAAATTACCTTAAAACAAAGCTCTTCCAGGACCGAGATGTCAGAGCTGCAGGCACTCCCATCTTCACTCGTTTTGCTTCCCGACTCTATGACTGGCCAGAGCGCACAATGACGTACCTCCTGCGCTTATGTACTGGAGCCACCGTTAACAGGCTCTGAAAGAACGGCCACCTGGGCTGTCACTGGCTGCATGTACAGTAAATATATTGTTTACACTAACTATAGATAAGCCTCATTATAGGCTTACCTATAGGTAAAATTCAGAGATGGAAGTTTACTTCCACTTTAATGCATTAAGATAAAAAGCCTTCTGTGTGCAGTAGTCCCCTAAAACTTACCTGAGGTGCCTCTAGATCTAGCAGTGTTGCAGGAGTGTCTCGGCTGCCCGGGTCTCACCTCCTCATTGGTTGAGACAGCAGCACGACGGCATTGGCTCCCACTGCTGTCCATATAGGTCAGTCAGCCAATGAGAGAAAGGGGGCGGGGCGGCAGCTCTGTGTCTGAATGGACATATGGGCTGTGGCTCGGCTCGGGTGCCCCCATAGCAAGCTGCTTGCTGTGGGGGCACTCAACAGGGAGGGGCCAGGAGTGTTGAAGAGGGACCCGAGAAGAGGAGAATCTGGACTGTTCTGTGCAAAACCTGTGCTCAGAGCAGGCAAGTCTAACATGTTTGTTATTTTTAACAAAAAAAAGAAAAAACACGAGACTTTACAATCACTTTAATTTTTACATCAAATTTCGATTAGGTTTTAGTCATAGTCTTTTGACTAAGATGCCATTTTAGTTGTATTTTAGAGATCTGAATTGTTTCAAAGGCAAAACCACGCCTCTATCAGCTGATGAAGGAAGTGCGATTTTGCCTCTGAAACAGTTCCCGATTGGCTACTAGCATCCAGGTTTCTGACAGCGCCATCTGACACAGTTCTTCTGAAGTTCCCGCGGCGGAGACGCTCGGACAGCTTCTCTGGACCTTATCACGGCATCCACTTGTCTCTCCATGATGCCAGCGAATCCTGACCGCTTAATATTAAGCAAATTCTATGCCTGTTACACACTGATGCCTGTGACTGCATTACCATTGTTTTTTTGTTTTTTTTTATTATATGAATAAAATCTTGCTGCACTATTGGAAGTCTGGAGCCCCTCTCTCCCCTACCCTTACTACTTAAAAAAAAAAAAAGAAAAGAAGAAGAATTACCTCCCTCACATTTAAGTCCAGTTTTTGTTCGTTGATATAAGTTGGCATTGATTTTTCATTAATTGATGAAAATTCTAGTTGATTTTCATCTTTTTTTCGTCGCTGAAAACACGTCTCTGACAAAAAGGATGACGAAAATATTTTCATCAATGACATTAAAGTGATTGTAAAGGTTCAAATCATTTTTTAGGTTCAAATAGGGAAACCTCTTGACTTGTTCCAGAGTGTGGTCTCAGGTGAATTTCCCTCACAAACTTGGTTGAGCCTGAACCTAAAACCATGTGAAGGGTCCAGACCACCGGTGACCGTTACCGTACGTGAGAATCTCAGAACACACGGAATTCCTTATTCCAAAGTCCTCCATCTGTTAACAGAGGCCGCTCGACCGACTGGTCCCTATCAAGTGTACGGGTTCCCAAGAATTGACAGAAAATACCCATTATGGTTCAAGTTGATCTTGTAATACTTTGTAAGAAAATAAATGGCTGCACATCCTGGAATTCGGATTGCCTTTTATTGTTCAAAGTGGTTACACCAAAGACACCAACATGAGGTCACGTAGACACGTTTCACACAAACATCTTGTGCTTAATCATTACCTGATTAAGCAAAAGATTGTTTGTGTGAAATGCGTCTACGTGACCTCGTGTTGGTGTCTTTAGTGTTATCACTTTGAACAATAAAAGGCAATCCGAATTCCAGGATGTGCAGCCATTTCTTTTCTTGCATCTTCCCCACGGAGGTGCCACTCTACGAGATACTCCACCTTAGGTTATCAGCATACACCTGGAGAAGCGGCTCTTTTTCTTTTTTAATACTTTGAACATAAACCTGCATTGCTGAAGTCCTGCCTGGTTCGATACTTTGTTATTCTACATCACCCCCCCCATGAAATCTTCCAGATTGTCAGGGGTTAATAGAACTGAGGAGCCGTCACAGGCTTACATCAAGAGTTCCCGACTACACCTGCCCTTTCTGCCCAGTTCCTCCTTTCATAGAAAGCCATTACTACAGATTCTATGAATAAAACAAGTCCTTTAAATGAAGGGGGGCGGTCCTTTCAATCATTCTCCCCTCCTCCATGCATAGATCCTTATTTTGTGGGAGTTTTTGTAGGTAAACTTTGGCTTTAATATTGAATATCACAATGTAGTGTCACAGTCTAGCGGCTTAAAGCGGAGGTTCACCCTAAAAACAAGTATATACCATTCAATTCAGCATACTGCCGACATGTACAGTATGCTGTTTTGTTTTTTTTTCGGTTTACATACCGTAGTATAGGTATTCCCCCCGGCTTCCAGGTAGTGAATCCCGCGGGAGTGGGCGTTCCTATTCAGAGACTATCAAGTGATTGACGTATGACAAAAGCTTCCCGCCCGGCGCATAATGCGCGTCACCAGTTTCCGAAAGAAGCCGAACTACGAGTCGGCTCTAGACGGCGCCTGCGCACCGACAAAGCTTTTGTCATACGTCAATCACTTAGTGTCTGAATAGGAACGCCCACTCCCGCGGGATTCAATACATGGAAGCCGGGGGGGGGGGGGGGGGGGGGAAATACCTATACTACGGTATGTAAACCGAAAAAAAAAAACAGCATACTGTACATGTCGGCAGTATGCTGGATTGAATGGTATATACTTGTTTTTAGGGTGAACCTCCGCTTCAAAGAGGTTCTAAACCTCCGTAAAAAAAAAAAATATATTATCTAAAAAAAAAAAAGAATGGAAGACAAAAAGTTTTCTAGGCTCAATGTAGCGTCGGATGTTAAAGGACACCCACCGACATCTAATTTTATCTGCTAAAAACAAACGGATGGGTATTCTGCTCCCCATCCGTCTGGCAGATTGGATCGGATAACAGTTGGATGGAAATGGACAGGCGGTCCGTTTCCATCCCATAGATAACAGCAAGCTGTGTCCGTGTTTAATCTACATAAGCGGAACGGACACTGACCTGTCATCTGCCTGCTCAGCAGGAATCAGCGGACAGATTACCTGCTGCAGGTGGATCCGCTGCCGGAGTCCTCCCCATGTGAAAGGGGGGTAAAAGTTACTGCTAGAGTGCAAAGAATGATGGCAAAGCAGTAAAGAAAATTACTTTTTCCCCCATTTTGTGCATTTAAACTTACCAATGTTTTACTGAACACTCTGTACTGGATCAAAAATATTATTCACATGGCACAGGAGATTGTTTGCCCAGATGAAACCTTAATGTGGGATTTTGTCATCATCTGTGTAATCCCTGGCAATCCTCGCACGCCTTCACACTTTTAATCACAAGGAAAAAGCAAGACTGACAACAGCTAAAATGAAGGATTATCTTTGCTTATAATATAGTTTATGTTAGCTTCAGTGTTCGGTACTTGAATGTTTCTATACACAAACTGCAATCATACATACTGTAATACAATGTGGGGATATCCTGACTTAGGATGTATACATTTGGTAGTTTCTTGTACGTTTTAGTGTGAAGTAAAAAGCAGCTGCAATTCAATAGACTGTCCACAGTCCGATTTATTATACACAGATTCTAGCTAAAGGGCATTGCCATATTTCAGTAATGTTGTTATCCAGTAAACCCCCTTCCCCTTAAGCTGCCCAATTTTTCTTCCTTCCACCACGGGTGGAGAGTACCCAGCCGGCAGAATACGATTACTGCTAGCGGCTATAGTTGGGTATGTAGATAAACAGCGATCACACCACACGTGAGGTACCGCCGCAAACGTCAGATCGAGAACAATAATTCTAGCACTAAACCTCCTGTGTAAATCTAAAGTGGTAACCTGGAAAGGCTTTTAAAGCATCGAATATGATTTACATCGTTTGTCGCTGTTCCACAGGCGTGCACAATTCTAAAGTTTTGACTGCTAATGCAGATACTGCTGGCCAGGGATCCTAATCCAGGAATCAGCTTCCCTGCACAGATTGAAACAGGAAAGCCTTACTTTAAATCCACTGAAGGTTTTCAATTTTCTGGTACAATGTTTTTATTGAACTAGAAAATGCATTTCCTGCAGAAAATGCGTGGGAATGCTGAATTGCTAAAGCTAACTGGATGAATAGCTTAAATCCGTAAGAAAAAAATGAAGGGAGAATCAGCATTCCCACTAATTAGCATTTTTTTAAAAAAAGTAATTACCTTTTGTAGGAGCTGCCGCATAACATTTCTACCATCAAACCTGCCCCCATCCAAAACTGCACCATCAAAATTGCCCCCATCCAATTTGCCCTCACCCTATTGCCCATCAAAAACTGCCTCCATCCTATTACCCCATCAAAAAAAGTTACGCAGAGCCAAAAAACGTACGGAATAAAAATAATAAGAACTAGAAAATGCATTTCCTGCAGAAAATGCGTGGGAATGCTGAATAGCTGAATTGCTAAGCCCACACCAAAGCCATACACCATAACCACTACACTATCTTTAGGACATACAAGCAATGTTCCTTCAGTACTTATAAAGCCTCTCTTTGATCATTAAAGGGGTTGTAAAGGTAAAACAAATTTTCCCTAAATAGCTTCCTTTACCTTAGTGCAGTCCTCTTTCACTTACCTCATCCTTCCATTTTGCTTTTAAATGTCCTTCCTGTTCTGCTCACTTCCTGATCTTCTGTCTGTAACGCACCACCGTAATGCGAGGCTTTCTTCCTGGTGTGGAGAAAGCCTCTTGAGGGGGGAGGGGGCGAGCAGGCAAGTCAGGACACTCTCTACTTTGCAGATAGAGAAATGAGCTGTGTGTTAGTGGGCGTCCTGACACTCCTGCTTGCCCCCTCAAGAGGCTTTCTTCACATCAGGAAGAAAGCCTTGCATTACTGTGTGGAGTTACAGACAGAAGAACAGGAAGTGAGGATTTCTCAGAAAAAAGAAGGACATTTAAAAGCAAAATGGAAGGATGAGGTAAGTGGAGGAGGACTACACTAAGGTAAAGGAAGCTATTTAGGGGAAAAAAAATTTCCTTTACAACCCCTTATGTTCAGCTCTTTCAGCTAATGATGGAACTTCTTCAATATTTTTTGTACTATTTATACTTTTTAAAATACTAAGCTTTTTAACACTTTTTTTTTAACATTGAAGTCAATGAGAGCATGCTTCAAATCCTTAAAATCTTCTTCCGCTCCCAAAAGTTTCAGCTCCTTCATACTTTCACCTACATAAGCCAAACAAACTTTAACCACTTCAGCCCCGGACTATATTGCTGGTCAAAGACCAGAGCACTTTTTGCGATTCGGCACTGCGTCGCTTTAACTGACAATTGCGCGGTCATGCGACGTGGCTCCCAAACAAAATTGGCGTCCTTTTTTTCCCACAAATAGAGCTTTCTTTTGGTGGTATTTGGTCACCTCTGCGGTTTTTAGTTTTTGCGCTATAAACAAAAATAAAGCGACAATTTTGAAAAAAAATTATATTTTTTACTTTTTACCATAATAAATATCCCCCAAAAATATATAAAAAAAACAATGTTTTTCCTCAGTTTAGGCCGATACGTATTCCTCTACATATTTTTCGGGAAAAAAAATTAGCAATACGCGTTTATTGCTTGGTTTGCGCAAAAGTTATAGCGTTTACAAAATAGGGGGTAGTTTTATGGCATTTTTATTAATATTTTTTTTTTAACAGTAATGGTGGCGATCAGCGATTTTTATCGGTACTGCGACAATATGGCGGACACTTCTGACACATTTTAAGGACCATTGGCATTTTTATAGCGCTCAGTGCTATAAAAATGCATCGATTACTATAAAAATGCCACTGGTAGTGAAGGGGTTAACACTAGGGGGCGGGGAAGGGGTTAAGTATGTTCCCTGGGTGTGTTCTAACTGTAGGGGAGGGTGGACTCACTAGGAGAAATGACTGATCGCTGTTCATACATTGTATGAACAGATGGTCAGGCATTTCTCCCCTGACAGGACCGGTCCCCGCTCTGTAACGAGCAATCGCGCGGGTGCCCAGCGGAGATCGCGACCGCCGGGCGCGGGAGTCAGGAGCGAGCGGGGGGGGGCATGTGCCCCTAGTGGCCGCGTCGAGAGCCAACGTACAGGTACGGGCTCTCGCGCAGGAGAGCCGACCTGCCGCCGTAGAACTGCGGCGGCTGGTTGGCATCTAGTTAAAATGTTCACAAAATATTCAGCTATCCGGCTATATCTTTTCAGTTTGATATCTTTTACAGTTTTTGTGAAAAAGCTGTTTAAGTTTAGTGATCATTTCTGGAAATGTTATCAATTAAACAGAGTGTGTATTGGGCTTATTCTTTGCAAACTTTTTTTAATGAAGTTCATGTTTATTTTAAAACCATTCCTAATTTTCCAACTATTCTCACTTCTTCAACTTTTTCTTATGGATTTAAGCTATTCATCCAGTTAGCTTTAGCAATGCAGCATTCCCACGCATTTTCTGCAGGAAATGCATTTTCTAGTTGCGTACTACCAGCTAAAACCAGATCTGTCAACAACATAACTAAAACGTCAACCAATTTACTAAAACAACCAAGCTCGCTAAATCTCCGCTTCTTTTTCATTGACGAATGCTGAATTCTACAGAGCGTTCCCATGATTAGAACTTCAGGAGACAAAACAGGCATGTTATAGAGGCGATAGATCTACTTTAAGATGTTTACTCAGAGGCTTAAGGAAAGCATTTTGTTCTCCACCCTATAATGGCATCCTGTGTTTTATCCCAATGATTTTAGGCTTACGAAGTTAATAAGCCACTGGTATTTAGTGACAAGTTAGCTGAAGACCACTCAGAAAAATGTCAAAGTGTGCAGACAATGTAAAGTAGATATTGTTTTCATATAGAATTATTATGGCAGATGCCGCTAAAGAGAACGTTTGGGGCAAAATTGAGATACCAGTGACCCAGCAGGTAATAAATGCACCCAACCCATAGCTTTTTAATTTCTTGTATCCTGCCCGCAGCTGGCATCAGTGGTCTCTCACACAGGTCAGCCTATGGCCTCCTTTTCTCCTTCTCTCCCCAGCAATTCACAACCCCCTTCTCCACCACCCTCTTCTGGTCTCCTGTGTCGGTTCCCCGGGTGTGTTGTCACTGTACTGACATTGGTTGCTAGGACTGCCAGTGCACATTAACCACTTCCGGACTGCCGCATGTACATTTACGTTGGCAGAATGGCACGGACAGGCACATTGGCGTACCTGTACGTCCCTGCCTGGTCGGGGGTCCGATCGGGACCCCCCCCGGTACATGCGGCGGTTCCCGTGGCTTCAGGAGCGATCCGGGACGAGGGTGCGGCTATTCGTTTCTAGCCGCCCCCTCGCGATCGCTCCCCGGAGCGGAAGAACGGGGAGAGCCGTATGTAAACACGGCTTCCTCGTGCTTCACTGTGGCAGCTGCATCGATCGAGTGATCCCTTTTATAGGGAGACTCGATCGATGACGTCAGTCCTACAGCCACACCCCCCTACAGTTGAAAACACACACTAGGTGAACCCTAACTCCGACAGCGCCCCCTGTGGTTAACTCCCAAACTGCAACTGTAATTTTCACAATAAACAATGCAATTTAAATGCATTTTTTGCTGTGAAAATGACAATGGTCCCAAAAATGTGTCAAAATTGTCCGCCATAATGTCGCAGTCACGAAAAAAATCGCTGATCGCCACCATTAGTAGTAAAAAAAAAAATAATAATAAAACTATCCCCTATTTTGTAAACGCTATAAATTTTGCGCAAACCAATCGATAAACGCTTATTGCGATTTTTTTTACCAAAAATAGATAGAAGAATACGTATCGGCCTAAACTGAGGGAAAAAAAATGTATATATGTTTTTGGGGGATATTTATTATAGCAAAAAGTAAAAAATATTGCATTTTTTTCAAAATTGTCGATCTAGTTTTGTTTATAGCGCAAAAAATAAAAACCGCAGAGGTGATCAAATACCACCAAAAGAAAGCTCTATTTGTGGGGAAAAAAGGACGCCAATTTTGTTTGGGAGCCACGTCGCACGACCGCGCAATTGTCTGTTAAAGCGACGCAGTGCCGAATTGTAAAAACCCCTTGGGTCATTTAGCAGCATATTGGTCCGGGCCTTAAGTGGTTAACCACTTCAATGCTGGGCACTTTTACCCCCTTCTCCCATTTTTTTTTTTTTTTAGACAGAGCTTTCTCCTGGTAATGTGTCATTTTTGATAAACAAACAAAAAAAGACCAAACATTTTGAAAAGAAAAAAAAGTTTCTGTTCTAACATTTTGAAAATAAGTAATTTTTCTTCTTCACTGATAATCAGTGTAAACGATGTGCTGACAGGCTTGCGGGTTAACTGCTTTTCTTTCCTCCCACAGACAGTGTGAAAGGAAAGGATTTTTGATAACCGGTAAGTCTGTTAATGTGTGATTGGACACAGCTGATCACATGGTAAAGGGCCACTGTGATGGCCCTTTACCCCGATCTGTGATCAGCTGACACAGCGGTCAGAGAGCGCACCCGATGCACACTGCAATGACTGCGCTGTAGCCGTTTTTTGGCGAAAAGTGGATAAAGCTATAGTAAACAATCACCTTCCTTATAAAACAACCCATCCAGTTTAAAATAGAAACGAAAGGCAAAATATTTGTGTATAGATATTAAAAAAATTATACAGTGGAACCTTGGTTTACAAGTAATGCGGGTTAACGAGCATTTTGAAAGACAAGCAACTTTTTTTAAAATCCTGACTCGGTTTCCAAGTGTCTCGCAAAACAAGCAGAATTCCAGCTAATGGGATTTGCAGTACCGCATTTTGCCAGAGGTCCGGGGGCGCCGGAGGCACTCGGAACGGTTCGGAGCCGTTGGGAAATACTCGGAATCACTCGGAAATACTCCATTCCTGAGTGTTTCCAAGTCTTTCCAAGATCAGCCAAGCTGTTTCCGAGTATTTCCGAGACTCCCTGGCGCCCCCCCACCTCTGGCCACATGCGGTATTGCATGCCATAGAAGTCAATGCGGAACAAATTATCTTTGTTTCCATTGACTTCTATGGGGAAACTCGCTTTGATATGCGAGTGCTTTGGATTCCTGGAACGGATTATGCCCATAATCCAAGGTTCCACTGTATATACTTTTTTCCCTATTCTATAAGTGATCACATACTATCTGTTATCATCTGGGGGGGTGGGCAGACGAAATATCACCACACTGAACTTCCCAGTGAAAGACTGTGCAGGGAAAGGAAGGGGTGTCAGTCTGATCATTGAAGGAGAGCACACTGGGTTTCCAGCATAACTAGAGAACTGAACATGGTGTGTTATCATGTCTAGTGTGGTCAGTTTTTAATAGGAAAGCAGAGGGACTGGCAGGAACACCAGGAATTTCACACGAAGGAAGCGATACAAAGAATGGGTTACTGCTTCATACAAGTACATGGTACAGCAAGCACATATCAGGAATATGAAATGTTTGGTTTACATACTCTAAAGTGTTTGCATCAAAGAAGAACAGCACTTCATCCAGGCAGACCCCCCGCTGCTACAGTAGAGCTTCACAATGAATCGTTAAAAAAAAATTGTGAAAAAAATTGTGATTTTGATTCAACCCCCCTGACGATCTCCAATGCAGAGGTTGCCGATTCTTTCATATAACAAGTGGAGAGACTTTATCTGCTCACTCAGCTGTCAAAAGAAAATATCTGGACAGTTCCTGCCAAGTTCTTAACAGGAAACATTGTAACTAATGCTTCCTTCTTAGATCAAAGAGATAAACTTCTTTGTGTAAAGAAAAAATCTGGGCAGTCTGCCAAGTTTGTAACATGAAACATTGTAACTAACTTCCTTCATAGAGCAAAGTTATGTGTGCAAATGCAAGAAGTTTAACCACTTAAAGTCCAAATCTTTTCCTGACACTTGTTTCTCAAGTTAAAAATCAATATTTTTTGCTAGAAAATTACTTGGAACCCCCGAACAATATATATATTTTAGCAGAGACCCTAGGGAATAAAATGGCAATTGCTGCAATTTTTTATGTCACACTGTATTTGCCCAGCCATCTTTCAAATGCAATTTTTTGGGGAAAAAATACACTTCAATGAATAAAAAAAAAAAAATAGTAGTTAGCCCATTTTTTTGTTTGTTTTAATGTAAAAGATGATGTTACATCGCGAGAATCGTGATCTATCTTCTAAGCAAAAAAAATTGTGGATTCTCATTTTAGAAAAAATCGTGCAGCTCTATGATGCAGACACATCACAAAGCACTTGCTCCGTAAGTTGCGGCGGCGTAGCGTAAATGGGGCCGGCGTAAGCTCGCCTAATGCAAATGAGTATGAGGGGGGCGTGTTTTATGCAAATGGGTGGTGACCCGACGTTTTTTCCCAGTGTGCATTGCTCCAAAGTACGCCGCAAAGACGTCATTGGTTTCGTCGTGAACGTAAATTACGTCCAGCCCTATTCGCGAACGACTTACGCAAACGACGTAAAAAATGCAAAATTAGACGCGGGAACGACGTCTATACTTAACATTGCGTACGCCTCATAATAGCAGGAGCAACGTTACGCCGAAAAAGCCTAACGTAAACGACGTAAAAAAATAGCGCCGGGCGTATGTAAATTTGTGAATCGGCGTATCTAGGTCATTTGCATATTCTACGCCGAAAACGACGGAAGCGCCACCTAGCGGCCAGTGTAAATATGCACCCTAGGATACGACGGTGTAAGAGACTTACGCCAGTCGTATCTTAGGCGAATGTCGGCGTATCTTGCTTTCTGAATACAGAAAAAAGATACGCCGGCGCAACTTTGAATTTACGCGGTGTATCTATAGATACGCCGGCGTAAATCAATGCTGAATCTAGCCCACACTGTGTAAGGTAAGGGGGTACCATGATGTAAGAGGGGTAAACTCTGATGGAGAGCCTGATTTAAGGGGGGGGGGGGCTCTGATGGTTAACCTGATGAAGGGGGGGCTCAAAGGACTCTGATGGGGACCTTGATGCAAGGGGGTGCCTGAGGGAGTTTGAGTCACATCATAGCGATTACAAAAAAGCCCCAAGTAAAACTTATTCATTCATTTAAATATTAATTCATTTATAAAACTGATTTTTATTTTTTAGACTTGCAAATATTTGTAAAATATACAATGTGGCCCTCATACTACTGAAAAGTCTGGAACACAAACTAAATTTGGAATGGAACCTGTGAACCCAAAATAATACCCCAAAGTATTCCTCTAAAGCAGTTAAACTGCAGTAATGCATGTTTTGTGCATTGGTGTGCCATTCATTTTTAATAGCACCCAAGCACACCTTGCCAACACACCTGTGTTGCAGCACAACACAATTCATGGTAACACAATTGTTACATAAAATACTGCATGCACCTTTTGTGGTGGGAATTTGTGCAGGACACTTCAGACAGAACCCCCCCCCCCCCTGGGATTTGGCTAAGTGGGGGGCAATTTGAGGGTGAGGAATGAAACACGGCGACAATGGTGGACTAAGCCTTTAATTCAAAATCATTCTGGTACTATTTGTCAGTGATGACAAAATGACAGAAGCAGAAATCTGAAAAGGCAATCAATATTGATATATTATTGAATATAAGTGAAAAAGTTCTAAACCTAAACAGTATAATTTATAGCAATAATGTCAATTTATGATGTGACGTTTTAAAACCTCCATTTTATTTTTACTGCAGCTAATAAGAAATCAATTCTGCCGCAATAAAAGGCACCACTCCGTATCATGAGACCAGTGGTACATTAACATCACCACTGGGAAAAGGGAATCAATCCATTCCAATATATTGTAACTCTGCACAAGGGAAATTTTCACACTCACCCAGAATGCTTCTCACACATACTACAACCTACATTAAAGTAGAACTATAGGTAATCTTTTTATATATATATATAATTGTGGATACAGTAAGAGAGGGTTATCACACCTGACAGTTTATTTTGTGTAATCTGTGTCCCATTGGAGAGATTTCCCTTCACTTCCTGTCCTATAACTAAAACGGGAAGTGGGAGGAAATCCCTCTAAAGTGAGGGAAGCCCTTGTTTTCCCCGGGGTAGAAGGGAATATTTCCCCTTTATTAGCGTTCTGGTAACAACCCAAAATGTGGGATTTTCTTTTACACCCATTGATAACGGGACACATAGAGAGGGTGAATCTCCCTAAAGGGACACAGAAAGCAATAAAAACCTAACGCTGTCCAAAAAAAAAAAAAAAGATTTTGCATTTAGTTATATTTTAGACACTAATGCCCCGTACACACCATCACTTTATGTGATGAAAAAAAATGACGTTTTTAAAAACGTCACTTTAATTGACCGTGTGTGGGGGAAAACGTCCTTTTATGTCTTGTAAAAAACGACCAAAAAAAATTGAAGCATGCTTCAATTTTATGTGTCGTTTTTCAAAACGTCGTTTTTTACTTCACAGAAATTGACCGTGTGTAGCAAAAAACGTCGTTTAAAACAACGTTTTTTCATCCACGCATGCCCAGAAGCTACTTATGAAGCAAGCTTCAATGGAAAAAGTGGTGAGAACGTAACCTCGCTTTGCTAGAACATTGTGAGAAAAACTATGGTGTGTAGGCAACTTCGTCTTTGAAAATTGAAGTTTCAAAAACGTAATTTTTTACTTCACAGAAAATGTCGTTTTTTTTTCATCACATAAAGTGATGGTGTGTACAGGGCATTAGGGCCAGATTCACAAAAGAGATACGACGTGTGTATCTCCTGATACGCCGTCGTATCTCTGAGATACGCTTGTCGTATCTATGCGGCTGATTCATAGAATCAGTTCCGCATAGACCGTCCTAAGATCCGACAGGTGTAATTGAATTACACCGTCGGATCTTAGGATGCAATTCTAGGCCAGCCGCTAGGTGGCGATTCCATAGTGGTTGGCGTAGAATATGCAAATGACTCGTTACGGCGATTCACGAACGTCCGCGTTACCCGTCGCTCTAACTTTACGTAGTTTCCGTTGAGATACGCCACGTAAAACTAGGGATGCCCTCTAGGTGGACTAACCAATGTTAAGTATGGCCGTCGTTCCCGCGTCGAAATTAAAAAAATCACGTTGTTTGCGTAAGTCGTCCGTGAATGGCGCTGGACGCCATTTACGTTAACGTCTAAACAAATGACGTCCGTGCGACGTCATTTAGCGCAATGCACGTCGGGTAATTTTCCCGACGGAGCATGCGCAGTACGTTTGGCGCGGGAACGCGCCTAATTTAAATGGTGTCCATTTGAATTAGGCGGGCTTGCACCGAGCGGATTTACGTTACACCGCCGCAAGTTTATAGGTAAGAGCTTTGTGAATCAGTCAATACACTTACGCTGTAAACTTGCGGCGGTGTAACGTAAATCAGATACGTTACGCCGCCGCAGAGCAACATAAATGTACCTGAATCTGGCCCTTATCTACCAGAACCGATTTCAGGCATTAAATGCATATTTTAGGCCTGAAAATGTGTTAAAACTCCCAAATATTTCTGAAAGCAAGACCCTGGAGAATATAATGGTTGCATTTTGCTCTTTTTTATGTGACGTTATATTAGTGCATGTTTACCAAATGCACATATTTTCAGTGAAAAATACAATAAAATTTAGTGAACAGAAACACTTTATATCCACTTTAATATACAGTATTACCCAATTTTTTGGCAATATATAAAAGATGAGGTTGGGTACTGATGAGTAAATACAAACAAGTCAAGCAATAAAACTGCGCGTGCCAGTGAAAAAGTGACAAAATCTGGTACTCAAAATTGTCCATATAGCTTTAAAAAATAAAATTGTCCATACACGGCACTTTAAAAGCCTTTGCTGACCTCATCTACAGTTTAGAGGTAACCGTAGATGAGGGTTCCAGAGTTATTGCTCTCAAAAATGTGTCAAAAGTGTCCGATGTGTCCGCCAAAAAAAAAAAAAATCACTGTTACTAGTAAAAAAAAATTATTAATAAAAATGACATAAAACTATCCCCTATTTTGCAAACGCTATAAGTTTTGCGCAAACCAACCGCTTATTGCCGTATCGGCCTAAACTGAGGGAAAAAAAACATTTTAAATGTCATTTTTTGATATTATAGCAAAAAGTAAAAAATATTGAATTTTTTTTTAATTGTCGCTCTATTTTTGTTTATAGCGCAAAAAATAAAAACCGCAGAGGTGATCAAATACCACCAAAAGAAAGCTCCATTTGTGTCTATTTAAAGAGATGCATTTTTCTTGAACTTTTCTTGCACTATGTTTAACGCAAAAGCATTTCAAAAACTGCTCAATGTGAAAGTGGCATATCGACCGAAAAGGCAATTATGGTGGCAGAAAATAAATTCATATTATTTTTATTAATACCATGAATTTAAATTATCTAATATATTACAATTATATATTAAATATATATTTTTTTTATTTTAAACTGTCCATTTCAGTTTTCGGCCAAGTGCATCCTGAATTCTCATTTCGGTGCACCCCTATAGAAAATCACTTGAAACTGAGTTAACCACTTAAGCCCCGGACCAATATGCTGCCTAAAGACCCAAGGGGTTTTTACAGTTCGGGACTGCGTCGCTTTAACAGACAATTGCGCGGTCGTGCGACGTGGCTCCCAAACAAAATTGGCGTCCTTTTTTCCCCACAAGTAGAGCTTTCTTTTGGTGGTATTTGATCACCTCTGCGGTTTTTATTTTTTGCGCTATAAACAAAAATAGAGCGACAATTTTGAAAAAAAAGCAACATTTTTTACTTTTTGCTATAATAAATATCCCCCAAAAACATATATAAAAATTTTTTTCTCAGTTTAGGCCGATACGTTTTCTTCTACCTATTTTTGGTAAAAAAAAAATTATTGCATTTTTTTTTTTTTTTTTACTACCAATGGCGGCGATCAGCGTTTTTTTTCGTGACTGCGACATTATGGCGGACACTTCGGACAATTTTGACACATTTTTGGGACCATTGTCATTTTCACAGCAAAAAATGCATTTAAATTGCATTGTTTATTGTGAAAATGACAGTTGCAGTTTGGGAGTTAAACACAGGGGGCGCTGTAACATTTAGGGTTCACTTTGTGTGTGTTTACAACTGTAGGGGGGTGTGGCTGTAGGACTGACGTCATCGATCGAGTCTCCCTAATAAAAGGGATCACTCGATCGATGCGCCGCCATAGTGAAGCACGGAGAAGCCGTGTTTACATACGGCTCTCCCCGTTCTTCAGCTCCGGGGAGCGATCGCGACGGGGCGGCTATAAACGATAGGCACGCCGTCGTCCCGGATCGCTCCCCGAGGCTTGCCGACCGCCGCATGTACCAGGGGGGTCCCGATCGGACCCCCGACCCACGTCAAGCAGAGGACGTACCGGTACGTACATGTGCCTGTCCGTGCCATTCTGCTGACGTATATTTACATGAGGAGGTCGGCAAGTGGTTAAATCCTCTCTTAGTTATTGAAGCTAAACTTTGGATTAAAAAAAAAAAAAAAAAAATCACTGTAAAAATAAATGAACGCTAAAGAAGTACCGTATTTATCGGCGTATACCGCGCACTTTTTTGCCCTGAAAATCAGGGCAAAATCGTGGGTGCGCGGTATACGCTGATACCCGCTTTCCCGCGCCGAGTTTGAATACTGCGCCGACATATACCGAGCGCAGTACACTCGTGTATTGTCGGGCAGTCTCGGCTCCTCCCGCGCTGACGTCCTGGACGTACAGGACGTCAGCGTGAGAGTAGCCGAGCATTGCCGACAATACACGAGTCTACTGCGCTCTGTATATGTCGGCGCAGTATTCAAACTCGGCGCGGGAAACGAGCGGGGAGGACGCGAGGACGCCAGACCCGACGAAGAGGACACCCGAAGCCGCAGACGGACGCGGGACCCGACGAGGCCGCCGATGGACGCCGCGCAAGACACCAAAACTGTAAGTACAAAAAAACTTTTTTTCACAGGAATTCGGGGCAACTTTAGGGGTGCGCGCTATACGCGGGAGCGCGATATACCCCGATAAATACGGTATGTACAATATGCGGCTGCTGCTGTGTTATGTAATATTATTACTTTTATCCTCCCTGTGCAGTACAGTCAGCGCCAAAACTTACCATAATCTGAGTGCTCCAACCAGAATTGCAAGTCACGCGCTTTGCAGCCCATCCATTCAGATAACATCTTGCATTCTTTTAAAAGTATGCAGGGCATTCTGAGATTGGAGGAGGTGCAGATGAACACCACAAGCTCTCCTCCAGACACACAGCACCTTGCATACCCTGAAAAGAAGGTAAGCTGTTTTCAGTATTGATAAACTGCAGAGTGAGTGAGTGGCTGGATGTGATCCGAGTACTCCAGACGGGGCTGGAAGTTTCAGCACCAAACATTTAGTGCCGAGCGTACTGAAAGTAAGACCCCTTTCACACGGGTGGACCGTTCAGGTCCACCTGTCGTTTCTTTCAAGCGGACCTGAACAGGAGATCCATGCTTGTCTATGGAGCGTCGGATGTCAGCGGTGACCGTGAACGCTGACATCCAATCCGATAAAATGAGACGGATGGCGATACGTCGCCATCCATCCTGGCGGATCGAATCGAGTGAGATCTGATGAAAACGGACATGCTGTCCATTTTCGTCCGATCTCTCCATAGACAAGCAGCGGCGCTCGACAAGCTCCACCCCACTCAGTGAGCAGAGAGGGACCTGTCATCCACCGACTGAGAGGATATCAACAGAGAGATCTCCCGCTGAGCTGGCGGACCGCTGCCATGGATCGGTCCCTGTGTGGAAGGGGGCTAAGAGTATTACATAACAAAGCAGAGGCCTCACACTGTATTAGTGTTTATTCGTTATTACAGTGCAAAGGGCTAAAGATTGTCTTTAGCCGGAGTTTCAATTTAACAAAACAAGTTCACCCAACAGAAATTCCATATTCAGTTTTTTAGCCCTGATGACAATTTTCACCATGACAATAAGACGTCGAGAGTCTCATTAACATGATAGCAATGATAACCTAAAAGTGTAATATCTCAACATTCTAGCCATAATTTAACCACTTAAGGACCGCCTCCTGCACATATACGTCGGCAGAATGGCACAGCTGGGCACAGGAACGTACCTGTACGTCCTCTTTAAGTGCCCAGCCGTGGGGCGCGCGCCCGCGACCCAGTCCGAAGCTCTGTGACCGCGGCCGCGGGACCCGATCGTTGCTGGAGTCCAGTGATCGGTCCCCGGAACTGAAGAACGAGGAGAGCCGTGTGTAAACACATCTTCCCCGTTCTTCACTGTGGAGCCGTCATTGATCGTGTGTTCCCTGATATAGGGAAACACGATCAATGATATCACACGTCCAGCCTCGCCCCCCTACAGTTAGAAACACATATGAGGTCACACTTAACCCCTTCAGTGCCCCCTAGTGTTTAACTCCCAAACTGCAATTGTCTTTCACAGTAAACAATGCATTTTTATAGAATTTTTTGCTGTGAAAATGACAATTGTCCCAAAAATGTGTCAAAATTGTCCGATGTGTCCGCCATAATGTCGTAGTCACTAAAAAAAAAAAAAAAAAAATCGCTGATCGTCGCCATTAGTAGTAAAAAAAAATGTTTTTAATAAAAATGCAATAAAACTATCCCATTTTGTAAACACTATAAATTTTGCGCAAACCAATCGATAAATGCTTATTGCGATTTTTTTTTTACCAAAAAATAGGTAGAAGAATACGTATCGGCCTAAACTGAGGAAAAAAAGTTTTTTATATATTTTTGGGGGGATATTTATTACAGCAAAAAGGAAAAAATATTGAATTTCTTTCAAAATTGTCGCTCTATTTTTGTTTATAGCGCAAAAAACTAAAACCGCAGAGGTGATCAAATACCACCAAAAGAAAGCTCCATTTGTGGGGAAAAAAGGACGCCAATTTTGTTTGGGAGCCACGTCGCACGACCACGCAATTGTCAGTTAAAGCGACGCAGTGCCGAAATCGCAAAAACTGCCTGGGTCCTTTACCTGCAGTTTTGTAGTTGTAGTTTTTAGATGTGCTAAAATAATAAAAAACGGATTGCATAGGGGTTGTCGATATAAGGCTCCATGCACACTCTTCTACAGGAGTTTTGTGTTCTGCCTGTAGAAGCAGCTCAATGTTATCCTATGTGTCCATGTACATTGGGACGTTTACAGGCATATTTTGAGATCAACGTTTAGAGGCAGGAAAAAAAAACCTTCTCATTTGCGTTTCTGATTGGAGCTCACTGGCAGAAAAAATGCTCTATATGAAAGTTTTTTACTCCAAAGAGAACAGACGTTTTTTTAAGCGCAGTGTGCATGGAGCCTTAATGTATCTATGGTCAGATTTTCAAATCATACATTTATTTGCAATATACGTTGTATCTCACTTATTTGCAGCCTACTCCTATTATTTGAACGGCCTAAAAGTTTGTAGGGTTACTTTGTGACCCACACATTTACTTCCTAAATCCTGAGACACTCGGTCACTATGTCCTGTCCACATTTCACAGAGCCTGCCATCTAAACTACAGAGGTGCTGAGAGGAAGAGTTTCAGGAGGCGGAGTCAGTACAGGAATCACTGCTTGCAGGCAGCAATAGACCATGGGATACATAGTCCTTAGAAATATAAAGTAAATGGCATTGAAGAAGCTGCAGATGTTGCTCTGCTCACACAGGGGTTATGCTCTGCCAACCTTCACATGAAGCGGGTATTATACCAGTCCAGGTATAAACACAGCACTGGGGCAATACTCAGCCCAGATCTGCTAGGACAGGTGTGTACAGCTCAGAGCACCGAGGGAAGATGATTATAAATGGGACCGGGAGGATCACACACACACACACATGGGACAGATCAAGACCTGCATAACTCCCTCCTGAGCACTCACCATAGAGCTGCCTGGTTATCCATAGACACTGTGACACCCCTCCTTTGGTATTAGTCCTAAATGTGCATGCTAGGACTTGTAGTTCCCAGCACTCACTATAGAGGTCACTGGTCACCCATAGGCACCCCTATCAGTGTTTTTCCTTGCCGTGCATGCTGGGACTTGTAGTTCCCTTGGTGCCAGCACTCTCTATAGAGGTCACTGGTCACCCATAGGCACCCCTATCAGTGTTATTCCTTGTAGTGCATGCTGGGACTTGTAGTTCACCTAAATGCTGAGCTCCCTTGGTCACCCATAGACACTAACACTATTCATCAGTATTATACTGAACAGTGTATGCTGGGACTTGTAGTTCCCCTGATGCCAGCACTCACTATAGAGGCCACTGGTTACCCATAGGCAACCTCTATCAGTGTTATACCTTGCCGTGCATGCTGGGACTTGTAGTTCCTCTGTTGGCAGCACTCACTGATTACCCATAGACACTGTGGCAGTATTATTCCTTGCTGGGATTTGTAGTTCCTTCGATTGCAGCACTCGTTATAGAGGTCAGGGATTACCCACAGACACTGTGGCACCCTCTATCGGTGTTATATTTTGCAGTGCATGTTGGGACTTGTAGTTCATCCTACTACTAAGCTCCCTGGTTACCCATAGACACAGTGGCATGGTCCATTGGCACTATTTCTTGCAGTGCATGCTGGGATTTTTAGTTCCTCTGATTGCGGCACTCATTCTAGAGGTCAATGATTACCCATAGACACTCTGCACCCTCTACCAGTGTTATTCTGCACAGGGCATGCTGAGATCTGTAGTTCCCGCTGTCAGCACTCACCATAGAGGTCAATGATTACCCATAGACACTCTGCACCCTTTTATCGGTGTTATTCTGCACAGGGCATGCTGGGATCTGTAGTCCCGACTGTCAGCACTCACTATAGAGGTCAATGATTTCCCATAGACACTCTGCCTCCTCTATCAGTGTTATTCTGCACAGGGCATGCTGGGATCTGTAGTTCCCGCCGTCAGCACTCATTCTAGAGGTCAATGATTACCCATAGACACTCTGCATCCTCTATCAGTGTTATTCTACACAGGGCATGCTGAGATCTGTAGTCCCCACTGTCAGCACTCACTATAGAGGCTCCTGATTACACATAGACACTCTGCACCCTCTATCAGTGTTATTCTGCACAGGGCATGCTGGGATCTGTAGTTCCCGCCGTCAGCACTCATTCTAGAGGTCAATGATTACCCATAGACACTCTGCATCCTCTATCAGTGTTATTCTGCACAGGGCATGCTGAGATCTGTAGTTCCCGCCATCAGCACTCACTATAGAGGTCAATGATTACCCATATACACTCTGCACCATCTATCAGTGTTATTCTGCACAGGGCATGCTGAGATCTGTAGTCCCCACTGTCAGCACTCACTATAGAGGTCAATGATTACCCATAGACACTCTGCACCCTCTAATTAATATTTTCCTATCAGGACATGCTGGGATTTGTAGTCCCCTGCAGATGGCATCCCGCTCTATATAGTAATGGTGACGCAATGGTGCCCTCTAGGGACGCTGAGCTGGCAGTCCATGCTGGGACTAGTGGTCCCCCTGCAGCAGGCGAGTCCCATCTGTCCCGGGGAGGTCAGTGACGTCACCTGGGCGCTGTGCTGCCCTCTAGGGGACGGACTCGGTATGTGGCCCGGCGGTGCCCTTGTTGCAGTCTACTTACCAGGGGGCTCCTCATGCCGGGCGGGCGGCACAGGCTCCCTCCGTCCTCCGCTCTCCCCGGCCTGCCGACACGGCTCCTCAGTACAGTCCGCGCTGCAAAGGAGGGAAGGCCACCGGCCACCTGTTCTCCCCGCCGTCCGGTTCCTGCCTGCTGCGCGGCCCGGCTCCGTGTACCCCCAGCTCCGCTGTCACTGCCATGTCCGGCCCGACGAGAGGAGAGGCGGGGGAACGAGAGAGGACGCGCACCAGCCGGGAGGACACCGGCGCCCCCTGGCGGAGAGGAGGGAGCAGTGCAGGCGGCCCGCAGAGAGGAGGGATGGGGCACGTGGTGCGCAGAGAGGACTGGCACAGAGACCATTGCTGCCAAACACTCTGGTTGCCATGGTGACCCTGAGGCTGCAGTCCATTCAATTACTGGGCATGAACCAGGATGCAGTATATTTCTCTGACTTTCCTCAACTGCATGGCTGCCATTGGTCAGTGACCACAAAATATAGAAGTATATGTAGAGGCAAAACTTTTCGCTTTGGATTGAGAAGGGGACGCGTTCAGATCGCTCTTCAGAGAGCATTTGACAGGCGTTCTATGGCCTCCTCAGCGCCTTTTTTTAACCCCCTAAAAAGTGGACTACTGCGCCGCTAACAAGTAAAAAATCCTAAACATTCGAGGATTTCTGAAAGCAGAGAGTCTGGAGAATAAAAGGTAATAGTTTAAAATCTTCTAGCTAGATTCACATAGAGTTAGGCCGGCGTATCAGTAGATAAGCCGACCTAACTCAGAATCTGCGCCGACCTAAGTTTAAGTGTATTCTCAAACAGAGATACACTTAAACCTATCTAAGATACGACGGCCTGCGCCGTCCTATCTTAGGGTGCAATATTTAGGCTGGCCGCTAGGTGGCGCTTCCATTGCGGTCGGCGTAGAATATGTAAATCACTAGATACGCCTATTCACGAACGTACATCCGGCCGACGCAGTACAGATACGCCATTTACGTAACACATTAGCAGGCCTAAAGTTATTCCATCAAATAGGTGGAATAGTAATGTTAAAGTATGGCCGCCGTTCCCGCGTCGAAATTCGAAAAATTTACGTCGTTTGCGTAAGTCGTCCGTGAATAGGGATTTACGTAATTTACGTCCACGTCAAAACCAATTGGCCCATGCGGCGTACGTTGCCGCAATGCACACTGGGATATGTAGGCGGACGGCGCATGCGCCGTTCCAAAAAAACGTCAATCACGTCAGGTCAAGCCCCATTAACATAAAACACACCCCTCAGCTAAATTTGAATTAGGCGCCATTACGCCCGCCCGATTTACGCTACGCTGCCGTAACTTAGCAGGCAAGTACTTTGTGAATCATGTACTTGCCTCGCTAACTTACGGCGGCGTAGTGTAAACGCGATACGCTACGCCGCCGCAAAGTTAGGACACCCTCTCTGAATCTAGCTATTCATGTCTACAATATTAGTGCAAGGGTTTATCAAGAGCAAGTTTTCTGTAAAAAAAAATCATTTATTTTTAGAGCACAAAAACACAATATATTACCTAGTTTTAGTAAAATATATAAGGTAAGGTTATGATACTAAATAGATGCCAAACATGTCAAGCCGTAATTGTGTGCGCCCATAAAACAGCAAATCTCTGTACTAGGGTTGCCCCGATACCACTTTTTTAAGACCGAGTACAAGTACCGATAGTTTTTTTCAAGTACTCTCTGTAACGGTCACCACCGTTTACGACCTTCCATCAACCACAACAGCTTATCTGACACTCCAACCAACAGGACCCGATCCATCCCATTTCCCATAATAACCGATACACACAACTCTGGGTTCTGGTTTCAAATAAAATACATCTTTAATGGTACGCTCTAGGGTTTTATACAGTTCAAGCATGAAAGGAACAATCAAACTCTCCACCCACACATCACACACTGGGGGGGCTTCAATACACCTTCAGATGGGCTAATTACTAAACATTCCAGACATTTTGGCGCCGCTCTATAATTAACATGACCTAATCCCTACACCTGAGAAGTCACATTCCTTTATTAATAGAATTCAAACAAAACACCATCACACAATGATTTCCCCTCAATCCACATCTTTAGACAGACGGTCTGTCTCCAACAGAAAGGTATTCACACCTGATCATCAATAGGCTTTAAACAGTGTTATCACACAATGAAAGGCCTTTCAGGAGCCAGCCTCATTTAACAACTCAATAGCCTGGGCTAAGCATTGAAAGAGTCATTCTATTGACCGGTAGGGTCAGAATAAACCAACACTTTGCAATATCTCAAGATCCTGTAATATGAGCTTTCAGTAATGTCCCCTGTCCTGTCATTTCTAATTAATATTTCTCAGTCAGTTATTAGTGACGCTGGCACAGGAGTACCCCTCATCCTTCCAAAGTCTCTGTTTGTCACGGGTCATTCCGTTACACTCGCCAATACCGATTACAGATCCTTTATTAAATCTCATGTGTCAGTATTTTTTTTTTTTACAATTTTTATTTGAATTTTTTACAATTTATTATTATTATTTATTTATTTTTTACAATGCTTTCTTTTTTTAAGGGGGGGAGGTGGACAGTGTCAGTGTGTTTTTTCTTTTATTTTTTATTTTTTACAATTCATTTTTTTATTATTTATTGCAATTCTTTTTCTTTCTTTTTTTTTTATCAGCCCTGTTGGAGGGCTTTGGTGAAAAATCAGACCCCTGACATCTCCACTTTGAGACAGGGAAAGGGACTAAGGACACAGATTTCTCAGTCCCTTTCTCAGCTGCACTAAAAAAGAATGGAGAGAAGACAGCGGCTCCTCTCCATTCATAAACTGAAACGTTGTAAACACAGTTTATAATGTTTCAGTTATGTGAATGGACAGTCAGTGATCACTGAAAAAAACTCAAAGGCAACTGAGTAACTGAAACAAATTGAACAAAAGTCCATAAAAGTGAATATATAGGTGATGTGAAACAGTGTCCATCAATATAAAATGAAGATAGATGCTGCGTACATCATCATGGAACCAACATTCCTTCCCGCTCTAAGAAGTAGATGAAATGAATGGAATACTCTTACCCGGATCTAACTGTCAGCGACAGTAGATCATACAGGCATGAAGGCTCCCAAACGAAACAGCTTGACTGGTCTGGCGATTCTGAAGGGTCACAAGCTTGACCTCACTGGAACCCGACAATCATTCGCTGGTAACCTCTCACTGGGTAAATGGCAATCCAAATAACAGGAATGGACCGGGAGAACCGTGATAGCTCTTTTCTTTCCGGCAGGTGTTACAAGTAAAAAGAACCAACACCCACAAAGTGAGGAACGAGGATGGAACTCCAAAAAAACTTTTACTGCTGTAGGTCGGCTGGTTCCTGTGGTTCCACAAGCTTGTGTTCAGCTCTTGCGGCACTCAACATAGCTTTTTGCTAAAACCGGTTGTCAGGTCACCTGTGGCCAGGTGACAAGTGCACCCCGTTGGGGTCAGGGGTGCACCACAGGGTAGTGAACCCTATGGCCGACTGCTGCGATTAGAGAGGAAGCGTGAACCCAAGATCGCCCAGGGCGTGGAGTCTAAGACCCAGCTTTGAATTCACCAGAGCCTCTAGTGGTGAGGATGGCCTTCGCCGCAGCTGGATCCAGGTCGCGACCCCTGGGATCCCCTAGGTCACGCTTCGCAGGGAGAGAGGGGAAGCAGCAAGCAGGACAAGCGGTAGTGATGGGTAAGCCGAGGTCAGGGCAACAGGCAGACAAGGGTAACCGAGGGACAGGCAAAAGGTCAGGATCACAGGCAAACAGCAGAAGTCATGGACGAGCCAAAAACGGTACACAGGAAGGAAATCGTAGCACACTGCAGACAGGAACTAAAGCTAACACGGTTGAACAGCAAAGCAGACTAGCAGTGCAGTGGTTAATATAGGCTTCCTGGGATGGCCTAAGGTGGAGCAATACAGGGAGGAAAGTGATAAAAGACAGTCAGAAGGAGGGTCAGGCCTCTAATGAACACATGGAGATCAGGTAAGCTGCCAGACTTTATTGCATATCCATGACACCGGTTGCCTGTAATAAGACTTTGGGGTCTATTAGATCCCTGATGTCTCACTTCCGTTACATTAACCCCTTCCTGCCAAGCATACACATATATGCGGCCTCGGTTTTAGGTGGTTATATCCAGCTGCGGGCATCATCCTGTTACCGTTTTTTAAAGTGAGTGGTCGGCTTTCCAGGGATAACAACCGATGCAGCTAAAAGCCGCTCAGTTGTTATCCCAGAGGAATGGGAGGGGACAGCCCCCTCCCGCCACTCTTACCGGGCCTCCCGTCCCACCAGGAGACCCGATCCTCGATCCGCCACTTCTGCCGGCTAGAGACAGACTGGTACGAAGCTGGAAACGGCTTTGTGCCAGTCTTCTCTCTGTAAACACGGAAGCGACGTCACAACGTCACTTCCGGTTTACTCGGCTGCCAATGGCGCCGGTTTTAAAAAAAAATACAGTATTCAGAATTGCCGTGCAAAGGAGGGATTTGGGGTCTTTTAGACCACCGATTTCTCAATAAAGAGTACCTGTCACCACCTATTACTGTCACAAGGGATGTTTACATTCCTTGTGACAGCAATAAAAGTGATCAAAATAGTTTTTTTTTAAACACAATGTAAAAAATAAATAAATAAGGAAAAAATTAAAGCGCCCCCGTCCCAGCGAGCTCGCGCAGCAAAGAAAACGCATACGGAATTCGCGCCCGCATATGTAAACGGTGTTCAAATCACACATGTAAGGTATCGCCACAATCGTCAGAGCAAGAGCAATAATTCTAGCACTGGACCTCCTCTGTAACTCTTACCTGGTAACCGTTATTTAATTTTTTTTAAAGCGTCGCCTATGGAGATTTTTAGGTACGGCAGTATGTCGCTATTCCAAGATTGTGTGCAATTTTAAAGCGTGACATGTTGGGTATCTATTTACTCGGCATAACATCATCTTTCACTTTATACAAAAAACATGGGCTAACTTTGCTTTAGTTTTTTTTAAATTCATGACAATTTATTTTTCCCCAAAAAGTTGCGTTTAAAAAAAACGCTGCACAAATACCGTGGGACATAAAATATTGCAGCAATTGCCATTTTATTCTCTAGATTCTCTGCTAAAAAAATATATATAATGTTTGGGGGTTCTAAGTAATTTTCTTGCAAAAAAAAATACAGATTTAATCTTGTAAACACCAAATGTCGGAAATAGTCTTAAGCCTCGTACACACGACTGGTTTTCTCTGCAAGAAAGCTGCAGGGAGAGCTTTTTGCCGTGAAAACCGTGCGTGTGTATGCTTTCTTGTCGAGAAAACTCAGAGGAATCCCGACGAGAAAAATAGAGAACCTGCTCTCTATTTTCTCGTCGGGATTCTCGGCAGAGTGTTTCCTGCTGAGAAAACCGTAAGTCAGTATGCTTACCTGTCCCCAGCTAAACCCGCGCATGCTCGATGAGACTTCGACGCATGCGTGGTAGCATACAAGGGTAGTGTAGGGTGTAGCAAGATGGCGGCGACGGCATCGAATGTGACGAACGTCGGCTCGTTGGAGTCAATGACGTCACTGCATTCTTGCCATTGAAAAGAACGGTGGTTCTTTTGAATGGCCGTTTATATGCACGGCAAGCTTGCCAGGAATCCCGTCGGGAAAATCAACGTTTTTTTCCTGACGGGCTAATGGTACACAGATCGTGCTCAATTAGCTTCTTCCCTAACCATAGAGGCCGGGGGAAAGTGAGTGCCAAACCTAGAAGTAATGAAATGCACATCGTTTCTGTGTTTATCCTAGCTAGGGGAGATGTACAAAATGGTTACTTTGTTTCCACGCTGCCTTGAAATACACTGTAAGTTATAGAGAACAGGCAGCAGTACATTTAAACGCCCTAGGGAGTCACGCTAGTCAGACAAAGTTGAGTTATCATAAGAAAAAATACCATTGTACTTACAGTATTTCTATGTAACTGCTCTTTCATGTACTTATTATTCACCGTGAGGAGGAACAGCCTGTTAATTTCCAGTAAGTGAATGTTAAATTTCAGTGTTGTGTGAAATATTACATCTCTAACATATGTTCCCAGTCTGCCATTATGCAAGCAGACTGAGAGAAGGTACTTTGTTAGGTAGCACTGCATAGAAGTCAGCATTGCATGGATATGAGCTCATTTGTGGAGTTTTTTTTCATTAGATGATGAGGACAAACTTCCACTAAGCAAAGAGAAGGTTCTGATTGAAAGCCATTACCCGACGCATGTGTCATCCTGGTTGAAAGTCATTACCTGACTCACGCATCATAAATTATTTCTAAGTACTAGAATGCAACACAGTTCAGGGCATGGTTGTTTTTATCGTGACATCGTCATACAAGTGTCATGCTTTGTGACATTTTACATTTAAAAATAAATCTGTTTTTAGAGCGTATCGTACGAAACTACTGCTGACCATTTTTTCTGAAGATGTTAGTTGCCTGGCTGTGATGGTAACCCTCTAGCTTTAACCACTTAAAGTGGAGGTTCACCCAAAAACTCAATTTTTAACCTTAGATTGGGCCTAATTACAGGAAGCAGAATCGGGTGTTTTGTTTAAAATCAATGCAGTACTTACCTTTTTTGAGATAGATGTTCTCCCGCCGCTTCTGGGTATGGGCTGCGGGACTGGGCGTTCCTATTTGATTGACAGCCTTCCGACCGTCGCATACAGCGCGTCGCCAGTTTCCGAAAGTAGCCGAACGTCGGTGCGCAGGCACCGTATAGCGCCGCACCAACGTTTGGCAACTCGTGACGCGCTGTATGCGACCGTCGGAAGGCTGTCTAACAAATAGGAACGCCCAGTCCCAAAGACCATACCCGGAAGCGGCGGGAGAACATCTATCTCAAAAAAGGTAAGTACTGCATTGATTTTAAATAAAACACCAGATTCTGCTTCCCGTAATTAGGCCCAATCTACTGTTGATTTTTTTTTCCGGGTGAACTTCCACTTTAAGACCCGGACCTTTAGGCAGCTAAAGGACCAGGCCAGGTTTTGCAATTCGGCACTACGTCGCTTTAACAGACAATTGCGCGGTAGTGCGACGTGGCTTCCAAACAAAATTGGCATCCTTTTTTTCCGACAAATAGAGCTTTCTTTTGGTGGTAATAGAGCGACAATTTTGAAAAAAATGCAATATTTTTTACTTTTTGCTATAATAAATATCCCCCAAAAATATATAAAAAAAATAATTTTCCTCAGTTTAGGCCAATACATATTCTTCTACATATTTTTAGTAAAAAAAATCGCAATAAGCGTTTATCGGTTGGTTTGCGCAACATTTATAACGTTTACAAAATAGGGGATAGTTTTATTGCATTTTTATTAATTATTATTTTTTTACTGCTAATGGCGGCGATCAGCGATTTTTTTTCGTGACTGAGACATTATGGCGGACACTTCGGACAATTTTGACACATTTTTGGGACCATTGTCATTTTCACAGCAAAAAATGCATTTAAAATGCATTGTTTACTGTGAAAATGACAATTGCAGTTTGGGAGTTAACCACAAGGGGGCGCTGAGGGAGTTATGTATGACCTAATATGTGTTTCTAACTGTAGGGGGGGTGTGGCTGTAGGTGTGACGTCATCGATTGTGTATCCCTATAAAAGGGAACACACGATCGATGACGGCGCCACAGTGAAGAACGGGGAAGCTGTGTTTACACACAGCTCTCCCCGTTCTTCAGCTCCGGAGACCGATCGCGGGACTCCTGCGGCGATCGGGTCCCGCGGCCACGGAGCTTCGGACCGGGTCGCGGGAGCGCGCCCGCGACTAGCAGAGGATGTACCTGTATGTGCATGTGCCCAGCCGTGCCATTCTGCCAACGTAAATGTGCAGGAGGTGGTCCTTAAGCAGTTAATGAGCCACTGAAATATATGTACAGTCATGCTCATAAGCTTATATACCCTGGCAGAAATTGTGACATTTTGGCATTAATATTGAAAATATGACTGATCATGCCAAAAAAACTGTATTTTATTTAAAGTGGTTGTAAAACCTCTAGCCCTGTACACACGATCGGTTTGTCCGATGAAAACAGACTGTTTGTTTGTTTTCCATCGGTGAAAAAAAATAGAACATGTTTTACATTTTTAATATGGGTAAAAAAACGATAGAAAAAAATGATCGTCTGTGGGGGAAGTCCATCGGTCAAAAATCCACGCATGCTCAGAATCATTGCAAGCATTGAACTTCATTTTTCTCAGCATGTCTAAGCGTTTTACGTCACCGCGTTTGGACACAGACGGATTTTTGACCGGTGCGTAGGCAAGACTGATGAAAGTGTGTGAGTGAGAAACTTATATAGCGCTGCACATGCGAACTGAATCGCCTCTGGGCGATATCCGACGGAAAAATCCATCGGATTAGATTCCATCAGATATCCGATCGCGTGTACAGGGCTTTAGATCATACTTTCACCTACAGGTAAGCCTACACTAAGGCTTACCTGTAGGTGTTTGCAATATCTCCTTAACCTACATGGTTAAGGAGATATTTGCAGAGAATCAGACACCGATGTCTACGGCGCATGCGCGCCCTAGACAACGGAGCAGGAGCACTGACCGCGCTGGGTCTTGAATGGAAATATGTCGGAAAGTGCCGGGAACACGCGCATGAGCGGGAGTGACATCATCATTATGCCCTTGTCTTGCAGGTTTTTATTTAAAAAAAAATGGGTTTACAACCGCTTTAAAGTGGATGTAAACCCGATTCATGAAATTTGATCTGGGCACATATATCTGCAGTATTTTGTTATCTCTCTTCAATGAGCTAATGCCCCGTACACACGATCGGATTTTCCAGCGGAAAAAACCTTGGATTTTTTTTCCGACAAAATTCCGCTCAAGCTTGGCTTGCATACACACGGTTACACAAAAGTTCTCTGAATATTCGACCGTCGTTGAACGTGGTGACGTACAACACTACGACAAGCCGTGCAAAATAAATATCATTGTATCCGAGCATGCGTCAAATTGTTTCCTAGCATGCGTCAGAATTTTGCACGTCGGAATTGCCACAGGCGATCAGAATTTCTGATCAGATTTTTTTCCGTCTGAAAATTTGAAAACCAGCTCTCAATCTTTTGCTGGCAAAAATTCCGACAGCAAAAGTCCGATGGAACATACACACGGTCAGAATTTCCGACCAAACTGTGTGTATTGTCCAGGGAGGTTGCTAAAATAGATTAGCAGGGAGAAGGTCCTATTACAAAACATCTCTGAGAGTCTCTGTCTATGATGAGAGGGGGTGTGTGCCTTTCCTCCAGCCAGCAATATTAGCTATCTTGGCTGTATGCCCAGACATCACACTCTGTGTTAACCAGAAAGAGAAAATCTCCTAACAAGATCTCAACTTTCTAAACAGTATATACATGTGAAGACAGCAGATATACATGTAAAACTTATGTAGGGAGAGTTGGTTCATCTCTGTGTATCATCTGAGGCTGTTCACTTCACTGGGTGTATGGGGGGTTTACATCCACTTTAAAGGGGAGTTCCACCCACAATTTCACTTTTTAAATATAAATACCCCTGTAATACACAAGCTTAATGTATTCTAGTAAAGTTAGTCTGTAAACTAAGGTCCGTTTTGTTAGGTTGTTAGAGCATTTAGATAGTTTATAATCTAGAAATAGACCGTGGCCATCTTAAGCGTGGGCATCATGAAGCCAGACTGTATGACTTCCTGGATTTCAGCTTTGCATATCTCGCACATGCTCAGTGCACAAGCAATGTAATAGGTTTCAGTCAGGTTTGCAAGGACTACTGGGAAATCCTGCCTATCCCAGAAACCCTTGCAAATGGCCTAGGCAAATAAGGAGGAGGAAGTAATGAAGGACTACAAAATAAATGTATTTACAAGCAACAAATTAAATAAAAATTGTCCATTATGATAACACTATGAGATTAGAGCATGCAGCACAGACAAACATAAAAAAATGGGTGGAACTCCACTTTAAGGATAGCAATCACATGAAGCCATTTATTATCACATAGTTTTTTGGATCTTTTTTAAGTCATAATGGTAACAGAAATCACCCAAATGGCCCTGATAAAAAGTTTACATTCCCTGGAAAGTTTGGCCTTGGTACAGACACAGAAGGTGGCACACACACAGGTTAAAATGTAAATTAAAGGTTATATTTTCCCCACATTTGTGGCTTTTTAAATCACAATTAGTGTCTGTGTATAAATAGTCAATGAGTTTGTTAGCTCTCACATGAATGCACTAAGCAGGCTAGACAATGAGGTAGAAAAGAACAGTCAAAATACCTGTGTATCAAGGTAATGAAACTTTACAAAGATGGAAGAGGATATAAAAAGATATCAAAAGCCTTGAATGTGCCAGTCAGTACTGTTCAATCACTTAATGAGAAGTGGAAAATGTGGGCATCTCTTGATACCAAGCCATGGTCAGGTAGATCAGGTAGAATTAGTGTAGGTCCCTGGATTAGGATAAATGGTTGCACATGCCAACCTGGTAGGGTCGAAAAATTGAGTATAGGGTATTGCTTTAAATTGTTACCAATAAGACACATGTGGATTGTCATTGTCAACCCACTGCTATATTGGAAAGTCTCACATGAACATTTTTGTAAAATCTGGAAGATGCATATCTTATTTGAATTTTTTGTTTAATTTTCTTTTTCTCAAAATGTCTGTTTTGTTTCTCCACATGTTTAGTGGGAATGTTTTCTCTGTCTCAGTCTTGTAAATTACAAAAATATTTCAATAAAAATTACCTGATTAAAAAAAAAAAAGAGCTACTGAACTGAAACAAGCATGCACGGCAGTACATTTCTCATTATAATTTAAAGCTGAACCCCACACAAAAAAAACTGTAGGCTGGCCCAGGATAACCTCTCTCGTGACTAACATGCCTCAGTACTGAGAGTGAGACTATAAAAACAGAGGGGTGGGACCTGTGTCCCTTAATGGACTCAGAGAAGATGAGTACAAAATTCCTATTTTCTGTCTTGTCCATTGAGTGAAGGAGAGAATGCATCCCAAAGAGTGAAAGTCCTGAGATTCACACTAAGGCCCCGTACACACGGTCGGACCGAACCGATGAGAATGAACCGAAGTTCAGTTTCATCGGACCAAACCGACCGTGTGTATAGGCCATCGGTCTGTTTTCCTTCGGTCCAAAATTGTAAAACATGCTTCAAAACCGAACCAATGGACCGCTGCCCGATCGGACCAAACCGATGGTTAGTACAGAAAAGCATCGGTTCAAAACCCGCGCATGCTCAGAATCAAGTCGACGCATGCTTGGAAGCATTGAACTTCGTTTTTTTCAGCATGTTGTGTGTTTTACGTCACCGGGTTCTGACCTGATCGGTTTTTGAACTGATGGTGTGTACACACATCAGGCCATCAGGCCACTTCAGCGGTGAACCAATGAAAACGGTCCGACGGACCAGTCACATCGGTTTGGTCCGACCGTGTGTACAAGGCCTTAGGGTTACAGAACGCCACAATAACACACAGAGCTCCAGTTTCACATGTGTTAAGCTTGGGGGGGGGGGGTGGGGGTTGAATGTCATTATTATTGCATCCACTGACACCAATGTTGGGACTATTATGGCGTCCACCGACACAAATGTTGGGGTATATTGTACTCCCAACTTCTTCAGTGTGCATTGCGATAGGCTTTAAAAAATACAGCAGGACCAAAATGTTGGGGCATTGAGGTGTAAAAATGTGGTACTACTGTGCATAGGCGTGCGCACATAGAGTGTAAGGTGTGCCTGGGCACACCCTAATCACCCTGTACTGTGCAGATTCCCCCTGCTGCCTGGCTGCAGAGAAAGGGACTGGGGAATCTCTGTCCTCAGTCCCTTTCTCTGTCTCAAAAGTTAGACACCAATCTCTGCCCTGCTGACAAAGCCCTACTGACTTGCCCACTGCCATATACGGTATATTACACACGCATGTGTGTTTGAGCTTTGGTGTGCACACCCTAATGCAATAGGCTGCGCACACCTATGCTACTGTGCATCCCTCTTGAGGTCTTCTATAATTTACCAATTGACAACTGTTTTATGCACAAGTGTGGGTGAATGCTGATGAAAAAAAAGCATTGACATTTAAATCTGTACAGTCAATTACCTCTATGGTCAGCTGTTGGTGCCATCTGCAGCTCCCTGGCCCTAGGAAAACGCAGTGATCTGTACGCCAGACACTGCCTGCCTTTTAAAACATCAGTGTGAATGATGCCCAACAACCTAAATAATTGAGATAGCTCCCAGTGAGACAGGGATAGTGTTAAGGCAAGACCAATAGCTCTGAACCTGGGAGGCAACAAAGAGGACCCAGATACAGATCCTTCTTACACAAGTTAATCAGAATAGGTGTTAGGAGTGGTTTTAGGTCTAGTTAGGTAAAGCCCAGAATTCTACTTTAATGCCTTCCTCACAGACAATCTGGCATTATAAAGTGTGTTCAATGATAAATTAAACCAAGAATTCTACATGGAGCATTTTTTAGGTAGCACTCCCTCTTGTGGCAGCAGTTGTATGCTTGCAGCTTCATAATTTTAGACTTTCAGCTGCCATCAAAAATCACACAACAATCGACGAGGTACAGTACTGCCATATGAGCATCATTCTATCTTGCCAGTCAAGGCTCATGGCAATATAAATAGCACATGATGCTTTGGTAGCGTATTTACAGTTTGTACATTTTGCCTTGTCTGTCCATTTATGTACTTTGGTATGAAAACCCAGCAACGGTGCCTAAAGCGGGGGTTCACCCTAAAAAAAATATTTTTTTTTCTACCATGCTATCCAGCATACTAGCTACAGTATGCCTTTATTTATTTTTTTCGGCGCCGTACTCACAGTTTAATCCCTTAGTTAAGTTTCAGTAGGCGTTCCTAGGCAGAGGGGAAGATGATTGACGGCCGGCTATGGCGCGTCACGCTTCCCGAAAATAGCCGAAATAGGACTTTGCTCTTCACGGCGCCTGCGCAGTCAGCTCCTAGTCTGTGCGCAGGCGCCGTATAGCGCAGCGAAGAGCCGAGTCCTACTCCGGGTTTTCTCGGAAAGTGTGACGCGCCATAGCCGGCCGTCAATCATGTTCCCCTCTGCATAGGAACGCCCATTCCCCGCGGGTGTCTGAAATTTAACTAGGGGATTAAACTGTGAGTACGGCGCAAAAAAAATAAAATAAAGGCATACTTTAGCTGACGCTAGTATGCTGAATGGCAAGGTAGAAACTTGTTATTTAGGGTGAACCACCGCTTTAAGGAAAAGGGGTGCATAACTCGCTGAGGGGGTATAAGAACCTTTTATTCAAGTAACATACAGACACTTTCCAGTTCCCTTAAAGCGGAGGTTCACCCTAAAAAACACCTATGTACCATTACATGCAGCATACTTGCGTCAGCTACAGTATGCTGTTTTTTATTTATTTTTTTGCTGTACTTACCGTTTAATCGTTCATTTTCTTTTCTTCCTCCCGCGGGGAATAGGCGTTCCTATGAAGAGGCGTAGATGATTGACGTGCGGCTAAGGCACGTCACGCTTTACGAAAATAGCCAGACTAGGACTCGGCTCTTCATGGCGCTATACGGCGCCTGCGCACAGACTAGGAGCTGACTGCGCAGGCGCCGTATATAGCCGAGTCCTAGGACGGCTATTTTCGGAAAGCGCGACGCGCCTTAGACGCACGTCAATCATCTACGCCTCTTCATAGGAACGCCTATTCCCCGCGGGAGGAAGGAAAGAAAATGAACGATTAATCGGTAAGTACAGCGATAAAAAAAAAAACATACTGTAGCTGACGCTGAAGTATGCTGGATGGGATGGTATAGAATTGTTTTAGGGTGAACCTCCGCTTTAAGACACTGTAGATTCTAATTGTAGCTTTGCCTACACGACACTTGAAATTTACTGGAGCAGCCACGTTTTTACTGGCATTTCACAAAAGTTACTAAATTACATTTTTAGGTGCAAATTTCAGTATTTAGGCTACAAACAAGTACGCTAGGCAAATAGCAATGTGATTTACCCACTTAAGCCCCGGACCATATTGCTGCCTAAAGAGACAAGGGGTTTTTACAGTTTGGGACTGCGTCGCTTTAACAGACAATTGCGCGGTCGTGCGACGTGGCTCCCAAACAAAATTGGCGTCCTTTTTTCCCCACAAATAGAGCTTTCTTTTGGTGGTATTTGATCACCTCTGCGGTTTTTATTTTTTGCGCTATAAACAAAAATAGAGCGACAATTTTGAAAAAAAATGCAATATTTTTTACTTTTTGCTTTAATAAATATCCCCCAAAAACATATATAATTTTTATTTTTCCCTCAGTTTAGGCCGATACGTATTCTTCTACCTATTTTTGGTAAAAAAAATCGCAATAATCGTTTATCGGTTGGTTTGCACAGAATTTATAGCGTTTACAAAATAGGGGATAGTTTTTTTGCATTTTTATTTTTTTTTATTTTTTTTACTACTAATGGCGGCGATCAGCGATTTTTTTCGTGACTGCGACATTATGGCGGACACTTCGGACAATTTTGACACATTTTTGGGACCATTGTCATTTTCACAGCAAAAAATGCATTTAAATTGCATTCTTTATTGTGAAAATGACAGTTGCAGTTTGGGAGTTAAACACAGGTGGGGCTGTAACATTTAGGGATCACTGTGTGTGTGTTTACTAGTGTAGGGGGGTGTGGCTGTAGGAATGACATCATCGATCGGATCTCCCCTATAAAGGGGATCACCCGATCGATGAAGCCGCCACAGTGAAGCACGGGGAAGCCGTGTTTACATACGGCTCTCCCCGTTCTTCAGCTCCGGGGAGCGATCGCGACGGAGCGGCTAAAAACAAATAGTCGCGCCGTCGTCCCGGATCGCTCCCCGAGCGGACCCGACCTCCGCATGTACCGGACCCGACCTCCGCATGTTAAGGTAGATATTAATCACTTAACCACTTCCCGACGGCCGTACGACTTTGTACGGCCGCAGGGTGGCTCTACATCTCTGGGTGGCCGTGTTTTTACGGCCTGCGCGCGCAGCCAGCGGCGCGGGCGCGCTCGCCGCATCGCTGAGATGCCGATGCGAGTGCCTGGCGGCCGCGATGTCCGCCAGGGACTCGCGATCGGCGGCTACAGGGACAAGACGTGGAGCTCTGTGTGTAAACACAGAGCTCCACGTCCTGTCAGGGAGAGGAGACCGATCTGTGTCCCTTATACATAGGGACATAGATCGGTCACCTCCCCCAGTCACCCCCCTCCCCCCACACAGTTAGAACACAATTCAGGGTACACATTAACCCCTTCCTCACCCCCTAGTGTTAACCCCTTCAATGCCAGTCACATTTATACAGTAATTAGTGCATATTTATTGCACTGATCGCTGTATAAATGTGAATGGCGCCAAAAATGTGTCAAAAGTGTCCGATGTCTCCGCCATAATGTCGCAGTCACGAAAAAAAATGCTGATCGCCGCCATTAGTAGTAAAAAATAATAATAAAAAATAATAATTCTGTCCCCTATTTTGTAAGCGCAATAACTTTTGCGCAAACCAGACGCTTCTTGCGATTTTTTTTTTTTTTTTTAACAAAAATATGTAGAATAATACGTATCGCCTAGACTGAGAAATGTTTTTTTTTTTTTTTTAAATTGGGCAATTTATTATAGTAACAAGTAAAAAATATTGTTTTTTTTTCAAAATTGTCGGTCTATTTTTGTTTATAGCGCAAAAAATAAAAACCGCAGAGGTGATCAAATACCACCAAAATAAAGCTCTATTTGTGGGGAAAAAAGGTTGTCAATTTTGTTTGGGAGCCACGTCGCATGACCGCGCAATTGTCAGTTAAAGCGACGCAGTGCCGGAAGCTGAAATTTCACCTGGTCAGGAAGGGGTATATGTGCCCAGTAAGGAAGTGGTTAAGACCCGGACCAAAATGCAGCTAAAGAACCTTGCCCCTTTTTGCGATTCGGCATTGCGTCACGTTAACTGACAATTGCGCGGTCGTGCGACGTGGCTCCCAAACATAATTGGCGTCCTTTTTTTTCCCACAAATAGAGCTTTCTTTTGGTGGTATTTGATCACCTCTGCGGTTTTTATTTTTTGCGCTATAAACAAAAATAGAGCGTCAATTTTGAAAAAAATTCAATATTTTTTACTTTTTGCTATAATAAATATCCCCCAAAAATATATATCAAAAAAAATTTTTTCCTCAGTTTAGGCCGATACGTATTCTTCTACCTATTTTTGGTAAAAAAAAAAATCGCAATAAGCGTTTATTGGTTGGTTCGCGCAAAATTTATAGCGTTTACAAAATAGGGGATAGTTTTATTGCATTTTTATAAATTATTTTTTTTTACTACTAATGGCGGCGATCAGCAATTTTTTTCGTGACTGCAACATCATGGCGGACACTTCGGACAATTTTGACACATTTTTGGGACCATTGTCACTTTCACAGCAAAAAAAGCATTTAAAATGCATTGTTTATTGTGAAAATCACAATTGCAGTTTGGGAGTTAACCACAGGGGGCGCTGTTGGGGTTATGTGTGACCTGAAGTTTGTTTACAACTGTAGGGGGGTGTGGCTGTAGGTGTGACGTCATCGATTTGTGTCCCCCTATAAAAGGGATGACACTATCGATGCTGCCGCCACAGTGAAGAACGGGGAAGCCGTGTTTACACACGGCTCTCTCTGTTCTTCAGCTCCAGGGACCGATCGCAGGACTCCAGCAGCGATCGGGTCCGCGGGTCCCGGAATCCCGGAGCTTCGGACCCGGTCATGGGAGCGCGCCCGCGACCCACGGCTGGGTACTAGTACAGGACGTACCTATACGTACATGTGCCCAGCCGTGCCATTCTGCCAACGTATAATAGCAGGAGGCTGTCCTTAAGTAGTTAAGGTAAAAAAAAAAAATGTTGTTGTTTTCGATATAATAAGGGCCAATTAGTTAGTCACATCACCCCCTGCCTCCATCCCCCTCTGCCACCAACACCCCTTGCCTTCACCCCCCTCTGCCACCAACACCCCCTGCCTTCACCCCCCTCTGCCACCAACACCCCCTGCCTTCACCCCCCTCTGTGGTGCCACAATCTCCCCCTGCCTCCAATTGCAATTGACTTTAATCTCCCCCTGCCTCCATCCCCCTCTGCAGTGCCACCAACAACCCCTGTCTCCATCCCCACCCTCTGCGATGCCACCATCCCCCTCTGCGGTGCCACCAACACCCCCTGCCTCCAATCACCCCCTGCCACTAACACCCCCTGCCTCCAATCTCTATGCGCAGTTCCAAGCCGAACCGATCTCTGCTTTTTTTACTGGCACATTCCCGCAACCACGGACATTTCAGAACGGAGGGAAAAAGTGCCCGTTTTTACAGACTGTCCGTAAAAATATGGACGGTTGGCAACACTGAGCCTGTGTCTCTGTTGTGAGCCCTCGCCATATCCCGCAGCTGCTGCGGCGTGTGAGGAGTTAATCCGAGTCAGCTATAGTTGTGTGGAGCAGCTCTGCGCTCGGTTTCTTTGGTCTAAAAGCAGCGCATGCGCAGTAGCGTCAGCGGCGAGCATCTTACACGGCATAGTGATATGCATGCTACACCGTTTTAACCAATCAAAAAGGAGAAAACAAGGTGATCATTATTCACAATGCAGAGAATACTGAACTGAAGCTAATTTCTAATGCAAAGTGCAGTGTGTGCGTTAGAAATCGGATGATACCAAAGGCCTTCCATAATAGGAGGTCTGTGCGAGCTGGTAAGCAAGGCCTTTTATCTGTGTTGGTGCTTCTAGAGGTCACAAATTCTAGGTGGTGGATGGTGTCTAGGATTAAGAAATTCTTCACTACCTTCATTTATTTATGGACTTTTTTTAAATGTTACTTATGGTTTAATCACTTAAATAGTGCAACTCTGCTATTGTCTAATACACAAGTCTGAACCTTGCCTTCTGTATTTTAAACCAATGAAGGTACAACATTAAAAAGAAAGGTAAAAGGCTCACGTTAAAACCTACCGTTTAGAAAACTTAAAAAAAAATATTTCATGGTGTGGTGAGATTCTGACAGTATTTTATGGACCCCACCACTTGACTCTTCTCCTGACGACTGAAGTCAGATTGTGGCAGCGGTTGTGCGTTCATGATTGCTCAGCGCAAATGTAACTACTTCAGGCAATGTTCCATCACGCATAGGGAAAAGGCAGCCACATCAGAGTAAAATCAGGAAGAAAAGTAGGAGCATATCACCCTATGCAACAGACCCCTAAGTTAGAGACATGTCATAAACCTGATGAGTTAAAAGGGTGTTCCTTGGGTCCCAAGGAATGTGATCACTCGTATTTGATCACTGCATTAGTGATTACATGCAAATGGGCATGGTTAGCTGCAGGAGTTGGCAGTCACTCATTGCTTTTAAATGGGGCTACCTCCCCATTCCCCTAAGCGCTGGGGTTCTTGCATCTAGTTACAGGCAGGGTGCATTCTGCAATAATGATATAGACCTCAGATGCTGACTAATGTAAGTTCTCTCTGCCCGGCAGGCCTATTGCCAAAGAGTGTGTACATCTTCTGGAACTCCAATGCATACTTTAATAGCACAAGCACCAGGCCTGTTGACGGAGGATAAAGTAAGACTAGAACTTGAAGTACAGTAAGTGCTAAGATATAAGTATCTGTGCTCATACCCAGGCAAAGTAGGATTTCAAGGTATAAAAACTGATTTTTATGGGAGTGGCTTTTCCTGCTTTTAGAAAGGTAGGAATGATGGACTCAGAGGCCCCCTTGTCCCTTTAAGATTTGGGCTTCAACAACCATGGCATTAAAGCTAGTAACGGAATAGAATAGAGGGTCCTGAAACAGCAGGTCTGGCATGTTTGGGAAAGGCCAGGGGTCATCTCTTAGCAGTTTGGTGGAATGAGAACTACAGGCTTCTTCTCTTGCTCTATTTTCTGAAGCAGACAAGATGGAATACTGGAAGGGGGAGCATAAATTAGCCTGAACTAAGACCACGGGTAAAATGCATACAATTGTATTGCAGTGGCTTCAGGTTAAAGATGTTTTGGCAAAGGGCCCATTCCCCTTGGTCCAGGCTGAAGTAATCCACCTTCCAATTGTTCACTCCATGGACAGCAGAGATTTGTAGAGCGAGTATCTATCCATGAGATTATCTGACTTGCTTCCTCCAAGGCTTCATAACTCCTGTTGCCTCCTTTGTGGTTGATGCAGGCCACAGCCTTGGCATTGTCTGATTGCACCCTGATTGGGTGTCTTTGCATATGGGAGGTCCAATATTGCAGAGCCGTCATTATTGCACTTAGCTTCAAGATGATAAGGGGGCGCTTGACTTCTACATATGACCGTGTTCCTAGGACCTTCATGAGGCCTAGATCGCTCATGGAGAATATCGAAGAAAAAAAGCACTTTCTTCTATGGAAGGAAAACCTTTGCTTGGTCTGTATCCAGGATCAGAACCAAGTGTCCAGGCAAAAAGAAGGCTGTAGAGCAGAATTTTGGAACTTGATCACCCAAACGGATGTTTGAAGCATCTGAATTGTCCTGTGGACATTTCTGGATAGCTGGAAGGGAGAGGCGACCTTCAGAAGGTCATCTAGATCAATGTTTCTCAACTCCAGTCCTCAAGGTTCCCCAACAGGTCATGTTTTCAGTATTTCCCTCAGATAAAATGACTGTGGTAATTACTAAGGCAGTGAAACAGATCATATCACCTGTGCAAAATAATGGAAAGCCTCAAAATATGACCTGTTGGGGCTGGAGTTCAGCAACACCGATCTAGATAACCCGTGACCTGCATGCTATGAGTTCTTAGAAGGGCAAGAAGACGACATGCCAAGACCCTTGTGATAACTCTCGGAGCAAAAGACAGTGTGACGGGATTACGTCTTACTGGAAAGTGATAAAAGCACTGGTGAGGTGAATACATGGGAATATGCAGATCGGCATCTTGGATTTCTACAGCCACCAGTTATGCCCTTGTCTCATAGAGGCAAAAACTGACCTTACGGATTCCATGCTAAATTTTGGCATTTAAAAGTATTTGTTGAGAGATTTTAGGTCCGGAATAAGACAAAACCCCTGTTGGGCTTTGCTACTGTAAACTGGTTTGAATAGAATCTGTCTTTTGGGGCAGTGGCAGTATTTTTCCCCAGGACACGTGCTGGTCCAGGGTATTTTGTAAATCTGACTATCCTTGGGAAAACTTTGGTTGATTTGAGAGTAGATAGCATTGAAGGTACAGTTTTAAACTCAATTTTGTGCCCCTTTATAATCAACTGAACCCATAAGCCTGGGACATCTATGGCCTGTGGACTGTTAGAGATGCCCCCCACTCTTAAAGGGGTTGTAAAGGTTTGTTTTTTATTTTCAAAATAGGTTCCTTTAAGCTAGTGCATTGTTGGTTCACTTACCTTTTCCTTAAATTTCCCTTCTAAATGTTTTTTTTCTTTGTCTGAATTTCTCACTTCCCGTTTCTCCTCAGTAAGGTGTTCAGGAAGCTGATGGTGGAAAGCTTACTGAGGACAAACAGGAAGTGAGAAATTTAAACAAAGAAAAAAAACATTTAGAAGGGAAATCGAAAGAAAAGGTTAGTGAACCAACAAATGCACTAGCTTAAAGGAACCTATTTAAAAAATAAAAGTCGAACCTTTACAACCCCTTTAAGGATGATGCCGCAGGGTACACACAACCATGATTCCTCTCAAGCTTGCCTTGCATACACACGATCGGGATTAAAAATGCTCGAGCAAAGCGCAGTGACGTACAACGACACTAAAGGGGAAGTTCTATTCTGAGCATGTGCGTTTTTTCCCCGTCAGTAAAGTCTACACACGGACATTTTTCACGATGAGAAAAACAACGTGAAAAAATAGAGCAGGTTCTATATTTTTAATGCCCATTTTTCTCGTTGAGAAAATTGCTCTGGACCCTACACACGACCGGTTTTAACGACCAATTTAAAAAAAAAAAATTCTCGTCATGAAAAACGGTCGTGTGTACGTGGCATAAGGGTGTCCCTTCATTAGGAAAACTTATTGAGCTTGTGGGTCAAGTATTACGCTGAAATAAGAGGGCTGAACTTAGATTCTGAAGTTGAAACCTGTGTAGAGCAATGAGGTGTTCTGCGTTTTAAAGAGGTAAAGGATCCTGGGAGGGGAGGGGCAGTTGTTTGAATTCTACTTTCTGCGACACTTGATAAATTTGGCAAGTGCCTCACAAAAGATACATAAAAGATAAAGCTGCGCCACCAAAAAACAATAAAACACAAAAAGTGGTGGTAACCCAAGTCCCCACAGGCTCAAATATACATATAAATATATTGAGTCCCAAAAACAAATAAATGGTCCTGAAGACAACACCACCGTGATCTCTTAGCAGTTTCCACACGAAAGTGAAGACCCACCACCGAGTTTAAAAGCCGCTCACCAGAGGGCAGGCTTGTTATGCAGTCGGCTATAGCCCAGCCGCGGCCTTTTAATTAATGATTTCACAGAGTTACAGGTTTCAGGAAAGAGACATCAGGCACGATCACAGGCTCATCCAGATGACATAGGTAGAGAAAGGGCGCACCATAGTGTAATTCCGTAAAACTCGTTTTTATTTTAAGAGATAAAAAGGTACTTACAGAAAAGTAGATAAAATCAAGCATTATAAAACAAATGCCGGCCAGCAACGAGTGGAGCCCTTCCTCCTTAGCGTGGTGACGTCACTTGCACGTCCTCCCAGACGCGTTTCGTCATTACGTTTTCACAAAAGATGCCCTTCCTCAACGGACATTTGTGAGGAGTCTTTTACAGGCAGCTTCAGCTGACCAGGCCTTGAACCACAAGACTTTGTGCATGTAAATGGAGATTAGAGCCCTTCTGTAAATTTGTGTAAGGCACAAATGAGGCATTCATACAAAAGAGCAGAGCAGGAGGCAATTGCTGTAATTGGTCAGTTGAGGCACGGTCCAGGGAAAAAGGATCACATTGGTTGTTCATTGCCCTAATCCATATTGCTGCAATGTAACAGACAAAAATCACAGCAATAGCTGTTTGTAGAGCTGGGTTCTGCAAGTATAAAAAGAGCCTTTAACGTGCATGTTCACCTTTACAGAAAATCTGTAAGGTGAACTTACACTGAACCCCCTGCCCCGCTGTACTGGAGTCCCACGATCTCCCACTGTCAGACACTGGGACGCCACTACACCAGTAAGGGGAGTTGAAATCCTCATGGCTTAAAGTGGATGTAAACCCAAAAATGTATTTTTATTTTTTTGATGTCACAATGTAGAGTATAAGATTTCCTATCATCTGTACCCAGTCTTTCCACACAGAGTTAATACAGCTATGAGCAATCCTCTTATTGTTCAGTGAAACAAAACGGACTTACAGAGAAAAACCTTAGTCCGTTCTGCCCCCTTGCTGTGAGTGACAGGTTATTTACATATCTCATGCACTAGCCTGGAGACAGGCATTATTTTTTAATTCCCACGCCCACTGCTTTTCTGAAGTCATGTGGTTACTTTTCTGGATTTTGACTAGATGTTAGTGATCATAGCAGAATTTAGTGTAAGGAATACACAGGAAAAAATGCATGTTGACAAGGGGAGTGTAGAGGAGGGCAGGGAGTCTACTGACATCACAACTCCACCCACAGAGCTCCAGACAACAGATTCACCCACAGAATCTGCAGTTTTTCAGTTCTTATAATAGACAGAGAGGAAACATTTGACAGCTAAGGATACATGTATATCCTTATAGATCAGCACTACGGCAGTACTTTAGAAAGGATGAGAGTGGGTTTACATCCACTTTAATCTCCTATCCGTACCCTTCAGAGTATACGGACAAGAGGCATTCTAATTGGTCACATAGACAGCACTGACCAATCAGAATAAGTCTAGCCTGTCCTATCATCGCTGCGAATAGAGGAAAGCCAGGAGAATTTCAAATTCCAGGACTGGTGAAGCAGCATCCCATTTGTCTGACAGCAGGGGAATCACAGGACTCTGGTACAAGGGGACCAGAATCCAGTGTAAGTTCACCTTACAGATTTTCTCATACTTCCTATTTGCAGAATCAATAAATGAAAGAACTTCTTCTGTTGGTATAGAGGTTTATGACTGAGATTGCAGGCTCTTCTACTGAACAGACAACTTTTTAGTTAACCTGTTTCACTGAATAGAGCCAGCAATGATTTTCGGAGTGATATTTTATCTGGATTAACCCAATTGTCATAAACTGTTTATTCAATTTGTTCATGGACAGTGAATGTCTTTTTGGAATTAGTCAGTCTCCTTGTACCCAACGGGGCATGGTGAGATGGAAGGGGATTCAAGTGAGACAATGGTGAGGATTTTCAGCACAGTACAAGTGAGCATATAAACATGGGGCAGTGACAGTGGAACTGGGGATGGATTCTGGCATTTTGGAACCCTCGACAGAAATGGCCGTTTGGGGAAGCTGTGACATAGTTGCCAAAACATCGTCCTTTTTCATCTAACCTGCTTGCTGTGTGTCTGAAATTAAACTAGAGTCAGCTGCAGAGACTGGTGTTAAAAATCGGGTCCTGCTCGAGTGGAAGGGAAGAATCGTCACACTGCAGTTGTGTGGGCATTCAGCAGAAAAAAATTTCCTATGAGTTTTTGCTGTGGCTCGCTTTTGCCTGGTTCTCATCATGGCTATAGGTAAGGGTAAGCCCCTGTGGGCTATTTAGAAAGAAAGCTAAACATGTTACGCTAAGGCCTTGTACACACGACCGAACATGTCCGCTGAAACTGGTCCGCGGAAATGTCCGACCGTGTGTAGGGCCTAGCGCAGCCCTCAAAATTTCCACTCGCCCACTAGCATTTGGCGAGTGGATTTAAGCTGGGGGCGAGTGATGACAGGGCTGCATGACCAATCTGTGCCTACACTTAGAGTCTCGATGAGATTGGCGGCCGAAGAGGAAAGGTGCATGCTCGGGAAAAGTAGTCTGGTGAGCCGCGCACAGGCAGAGCAGTACACAGGTGCTCTCCTTACAATTCTCATTAAGCCATGGGACCCAACAGTATGACCTCTCTGAGCCTGGCCCCCTCCCCCCGACCAATGTAGCTGGAGAGCAGAAAGTAATGAGTGAGGTGGAGGATTGCAAAAATTACCACTCCGGTGCAGCGCTCACTGAAAGTTGCCCTGACATGAGAGCGGCAGCCTTCTAGTTTGTGCAGTTTTCTTCTCCTTGTGCTCTATGTAAGTGTCCAACAGTTTAGCCTGAGCACTGTGAACAGACTGGTCTCAATGTGTGCTGTGCGCTGTGCTATGGTGTCAATGGCTGTGCAGTTGTGTGGATCTCAGCGCTGGATTGTACTCCCCGCTGTGCTGCACCTCCTCTCCTCACTGCCAGCCTGAATAAAAGGGGAAGTGGGGACATGCAAGCATGGAGCCGCACACACAGGCTCCTGATGATGAGATGAATGGGAGAGAGAGAGGATGGATGGGAGTTGCAGAGGAGACAGCAAGAGAATGGGGAAGAGACCCAGTTCTAGTGCCCTGTCCCTCTGGTCTGCCCCCAGTGCCCTGTCCCATTTTGTTAAAGTTGTTGTTGGTAATATTTAATTTTGTAACTTGATTCTGCATAAAACATTGTCATTCCATGAGATAATCTATGAGGGAGTGTTTACGGGTGCAATTAGGCGCAGGGCAGTGTATGAATTAGGTGGGGAAACTGGTGGCGAGTAACTCTTGAAGCCTTGCTAGTAGCTCAGGACTTGACATTTTGAGCCCTGGCCTAGCGGACAGTTTTCCAGCGGACAAAAGTTTCTTAGCATGCTAAGAAACTTGTCTGGTGGAAACCTGTCCGTCGGTTAGTACACCTAACCATCAGACCGAAATCCCCTGCATGCGGCGAAGTGATTCGACGCATGCGTGGAAGCATTGAACTTCCTGGTTCACGCACGTCGCAGCCACGTCACCGCGTTTTCTGTCCGCGGGGAATTTGGTCTGATGGTGTGTACACACATCAGACCAAAAGCTCCCAGCAGACTTGTCCGATGAAAACGGTCCGCGGACCGTTTTCATCGGACATGTCTGATCGTGTGTACAGGGCCTAAGAGTTATTTATCTATAAAGGAAGAAGAGGTCCATCACCATAGGACACTAGCTAAAAACCAAGGACTCACGGAGTAGGGTAGTCATAGGGAAGACACCCAGAAGATGCATGTCCTCAAAAGCTTCGGCAGCGTCCAATCACCTGCAGGTATAAGCGCTTAACACAGAATTTATAAATACTCAGCTTGTGTTCTACACTTGTTCAAATATAACAGGACTCATCAAAAAATCCTTTTTTTTTTTGGAGTCCCGTTCGTGACATAAAAAGTCTTTAACCCTTGGGTTATACTGCCACATACAGGCAAAATTGAATGGACACTGGCAAACATAAAAAATATGTAGTTCAGCCCCATATAACCCCACCTATCATCAAGCATGCCTCAGATGATTTACAGTAAAGCAGTACTGAGAGCATGATCACACACAAGGGAGTATGGGACCTGTGTGTCTCAATGGAATCCATTAAAAGAATTGTATTTAGTACAAAAATCTTCTTTCTCATCCACTGAGGAACACAATAAGTCTTTAACCTTTGGGACATTCAAAAGCAACCCAAATGAGGGTTGGGAAACAGCAAATGCTAAACGGCTAAGAAAACAACATAGAACTCTGGACTGCCTGTCACTCAGTCACCTATAGAATCTTACATGTGAAGCCGTTCTTAGAGGAGGCTGGAATGTTCCACTAAAAGAACTTGGAGAACAGAAGACTTGGTGGCAGCCTTGTGGATCTTGAAACAGTTGCTTGATGACAAAAAGACCAAGAAAAACACAAAGATCTAGTAGAGTGCCTTGTGACAGGAAAAGGTAGAACCTGAAACCATAAACTTGCATAATAGCAATTAGATTGTAAGCTCATATGAGCAGGGCCCTCTTGTATTTCATTGTATTAACTGTACTTTCTCTCTTTATACCGTAAAGTTCTGCACAGACCGTTGGCACTATTTTAATTTTGTATATTAGTCTTTATCAGAACGACTAAGGAAATTAAGCTGATAGTGGAGGGGGTTATTCTGGGCCAGACCAGTTATTTGCCATTATCCAATTCTCCTTTAGGAGGAAGTATATGCCATAGATTTAACCAATTCCCAACCACCTGCCATACATATATTGTAGCAAGGTGGCTCTATTATGCGAAATTGCATACCTGTAAGCGATTTTGTCAATGGCCAACAGGGGGCAATTGCGCGCACCGATTGGCTCCCCCTGTGGCCAATCAGCAGACCCGGCAGTTGCAAAGTCTGCTGGCCACCTGCAATCGAGAAAGAATGGCATGGACACTGATCTAGTGTTTCTGCTAATCAGAAACACAGATAAGCGTATCCATGCAGTGAGCCCATACACACACACAAATAGAAACACACTGAGAGAACACTGTTAACCCTTTGATCAGCCCTGATGTTAACCCCTTCCCTGCCAGTGACACTGTATTAACGTCAGTGCATATTTTTTAGCACTGATCACTGGTTCGCAAAAAAAGTATAAAGTGTCAGCTACGGTAGGTCTCCGATTTTTTCGCCGCAATCCCGCTAAAATATATATATATATATAAATAAATATGTAGGTGTCCACTTACAGTCTCTAGCGAGTCATACTCCATACCATTGTTTCTCAACTCTTTTTCAATCAAACCACCCTTTAAAAATTATAGACAAGCTCAAGGCACCCTTTAAAAATTATGGGCTTGAGGTACCCATTCTAAAATGTAAAAACTATTCAAATAGTTTTACATAATGCATCTACACCCACAAGTACTGTAGGACTTTACAGGCTATTTATTCTTTCAAAGCAAATACAAAACTTGTACTCGCTAGTATTCCAATGTTTTTCTCTCTACCGCTCAGCTAATGTGACCCCCAACGCTGATGGAAAGGGGCAAGGGAGGGTCAAACAAGAATGCTATGCAGGCGACTGAATCCTCCTTATCAACTGATGCCATTGGTCGTTAAGACGCCTGGCAGCCAGAAGTGCACAATGAAAATCTGTGACTCACTACAACTAAAAAGCAGCCTTTAGTCAAGGGCTAGTATATCATTTTTAGGCATTTTGTGCACCCTGTTTGATAAAGGCTGCTCCATAGCACTGGTATTTGAAATCCTTTATCAGCTGCAACGGATGTCTTTCCACGCTCCCTACAGCCCAAATGGCGTTGACCTTGCCAGGACTATAGCACACTGGGTAAGAAGACCACATGACACTATTTGCCCACAAATGCATATACTTTTAAGGACATTTACCATGTTATCACAGTCGATGTATTTATTGTGCAAGATTGGTTCCACTGGAATACCCAGCAGTGTACTCAGCACCATTATGACATTACCAGCTGAAATGTTACAGCACAACATTACCATCTATACACAATCCCAGCTTGTTAACAGGGGACATTTGTGACCTGGTGTTTGTGTGTCTGCTTTCCCCTAGACTACCATATTCAACTACGTCATAAATGCCTCTGTGGCTTTTAATGGCCAGTGGCTCTGGTGGCATTACAAGTAGCAACTTATGTGTCTTAATTTTGCAAGTCCACCTTAAAACCAAATTCCCTGCATCTACCGACATCCACGGTCTAACACTAACCTATCTAGCCCTGTAAAGATCTCAGCATACATACTTTTTTAAGTCAATTCGATCTCTGTAGAGGACACAGCCAACAACAGCTGAGAAATGAATGGGGAGTGACGTCACCCATAGTGTTCCATTGTCCGCTGTGTCCTCTGCACCCGCCTCCACAGTGAAGACGCAGATTATCGCTCAACTTGGGATCGGCTTAAAAAAATAAACAAAAAAAAGTATGTATATGGATTCCATCTTTACAGGGTTGAATAGGTTAGTGTTAGATCATGGATGTCTGTAGATGCAGACACTTTAGTGTTAGGGTGGACTTCTACTTTAAGTCTGGGACATATACCATAACACATGAAGTTTCTACTCTATTTTTGAGAATATGGTCAGTGACACTGAGCATGAAGTCTAGTCTCTCATTTCATGAACCTGTATCTATATATTTCAGCTGGGTACTGCATGTAACACCTGTCTTGAACGTGATTATATGGCCCATATTGGTTGCAGAGGAAGTTGTTGGTGTGATTGAAGTCTGTTAAACTATTGGGGCATGTCTCCTGCTTTTTCTTGACAAATTTTCTTTACTACAAGCAATCCCTGGGTTACAAACAAGGTAGGATCTGTAGGTTTGTTCTTAAAGCGGTGTTCCACCCGAAAGTTTAGTTTCAAGGACTCCTGACATGCCATATTTGGCATGTCGTTTTTTTGGGGGGTAATTTTGACTACACTTTTTGTAGCTGTTGACTTTTAAACACACAGAGACAGCTGGCACTTCGCTATAAGTTCAATTGGTCTAAGTTGGAACAGGTATTTAAGTAATTTCAGCCCAAATTTTTTTTTAACTTTAGATAGCATAGGGAAGAGTTAACTGGCCATGCAGTGATGTGGGATTGCTCACAGATCTACTGGACAGTAGATGGCAGCATGCGGTGAGCCAGAAGAAGGGCACCAGACAGTTTCCAGGACCAGCGTGACATCACGCTGCCTATGTTCTTAAAGCGGTGGTTCACCCTAAAATCCACTTTCTGTCACTAGATCCAGCATACTGCTGACATCTGCAGTATGCTGGATTTTTTTCTCTTTTTTTTGTACTTATCGTTTTATCCGTATGTCTGCTCCGGCTCGAGCAGGGAATCCGTCGGGGAATGGGCGTTCCTAAGTAAAGCGCAGTTGATTGACGGGCTTGGATAGCACGTCACACCTTCCGGAAATAGCCGACGTGACTCTCGGCTGCTTACGGCACTATACGGCGCCTGCCATGTAGAGCTGACTGCGCAGGCGCCGTAAATTGCCGAGAGTCACGTCGGCTATTTCCGGAAGGTGTGACGCACTATCCAAGCCCGTCAATCAACTGCGCTTTACTTAGGAACGCCTATACCCCGAAGGATACGCCACTCGGAGCCGGAGCAGACATACGGATAAAACGATAAGTACAAAAAAAAAAAATCCAGCATACTGCAGATGTCAGCAGTATGCTGGATCTAGTGACAGAAAGTGGATTTTAGGGTGAACCACCGCTTTAAGTACGTGTCGAATGCGAGTTGGAGGTTTGGAACTCGGGGACTGCCTGAAATTATTTTGTATTGAGCACCTGACAAAGTACAATTAATAGTGTGTGCACGACTGGTCTACACAGGACCTTAGTGTAAATGCTACAGGAGTTAACGATTCAGTAAACTGAAAGTCTCCAGATAATCCTTATCTGCCAAAAAATCACAGGATTCTACACCATAGGGCAATCATAAGAAACATACATCTAAATTAATCAGCATTACATGGGATATTTTTGAATGCTTAGTAGCAGGTTTCATTTACGACCCACCGTTTTACAGTGGCATTTACCTAGCTGGGAATTTTAAACCCCCTGGGTAGGCATTTAATCATGGTAAAGCTGAATAGACACTGCACAGTTCCAAAACAAGATAATTTTTAAATTACTTTAAAAAACATTATTCAGCCAAATAAAACAGATTTTTTTTAGGCTACTGAAAACTGTCCACAAAAGCATAGCCCTTTATGTCACAATCCATAACAGTAGTAAAAGCATGGATGCATTATTGGATCCGTCATTCATCATGGTCTCACAATAGCATGTCCCCTGTACATCTTTCTGTAGTTTCTGTTGCCCCCAATGACCACGCTTTGAAACCATAAGTGGACCAGGGAAGTAGAAGGTAGCCAAAGCGCGGATATATTCAAAAGTCTGGGGGCTGGGAATAATGTTCTGCAAGGAACAAGGTTGCCAAAAAGCCTGAGAGGCTCAAGGACAGGGAGAAGAATAAAAGTAATAAAGGAGGAAAATCAAGTAATCAACAAGAGAGCAATAACCAGCAATAAGTATACCAAATAGATTACCAGACCAGATGGTGGCTGACGTAACACCTTCAGAAAATCCTAAACTCTTGTGGCCAAGGCTGTCTATGGGCCAGAAGTTGAATTTTGGACTTGAATTTTAAGATTTCCCCTCTCACCCACCAGGACCAGTATTACAATCAAACGGTCACACCTTGGAAAATACTTAAAATGGGTCACAGTGTATGGAGCTGTGTATACAAATGCAGTGATCTTGTGGAAACCTAAGTACTCAAACACACAAGAGGTTTGTGGGTAACTTAACCTATGGACATCCTCCCAAGAAATACAACTAGTGCTCGGTGAACTTGGCATTTAAAATGTTGAAAAAAGGAAACAGATTGATTTAGGGAAAAACAATTTTAAGAAGTTTTCCTTTAGGTCTACAGGAATAGGGAAACAATATAAGTGTTACTAGAGCTTTTAAGGCTCACCAAGCAGCTATGTGGAGCAGACACAAAACGTTGCGATTACTTTTTTTTTTTTTTTCCCCACCTTTGTCCAAAAGTCCTGGGAGGGAAGTGCAAAACGCAAAATAAACAGCAAGAAAAATGCTGCAGTAGCACTGTTAAAATACAAAATATTTATATTATGGAACTATTAACACATGATGTTCCATGGTAAAACTTTGGAACCACACAGCTGATTTTGTTTCGCTTTTTGTTAAAATCAAGTCCATGTCAACTTCCAAGGATTTACATTTCTCAATTTGCTTCGTTCTTCGATGCTTCATCAAAATTCTCTACAAGTTCTGGAAATAGAAAATTAGAAAAAGAAATTAGAACAGCCACCATACACCTGAAAAGTGTAAACAATTAAACCCGATCCTATGAAATAAAATACTACAAATGAACTTGGTGTAACCGGCAATATGCAGCTTTTTGAATTAAATAAAATAAAAACTCCAGCTAAAGAGCAGTCAAAATACATGCTGTATATGTGAATTGTGTTGACCTCCAAAAAAAAAAAAAAAAAAACCCCTTTGGCAACTCCAATGCCTGAAAACGAGTGAAGCACCGAAATTTCAGCTGCCAAAAATCATCAGCTGAATATAGGGGTTTTACCTATGTGGCGAAAGAGGGGGGGGGGGACAGTGCATTTTTGTTACGTTTTCAATGGGGAGGTGTGTTTTTGGTGCGGTTTGCCAAATATGGTTCAAAAATGCAGCAAGCAGGATTTTTAATACTGCTTCAAAAAGATGCCGATAATGGCAGACCAATTCATATTCATGATATTAATTAAAAAGTAAAAAAAAAATATTATATATATATATATATATATATATTACACACACACCCTGTACAGCTCAGAGTCTGGTTTATGCTATAGAGAGAACCAAGGAATGATATTAGGGGCATTATTTAGGTAGCTGAACTAGGAGCAATCTAAAAAATATTTATTGAATACAAAACTACACAGAGTGCTTTCACACTGAAAGTGCCAGGGCAACGCCATTTTTAGCGGCGCTTTACCGTCGCTTCTGCGGCACATTTCGGTCGTTAGCGGAGCGCTTTTAACCCCCGCTAGCGGCTAAAAAGGTTTCCGTGGCGCTGCCCATTGATTTAGATGGGCTGGGGCACTTTAGGAGCGATGTAATCACTGCTCCGAAAAGGGATGCAAAGAAGCTGCTGACAGGACTTTTTTTTTTTTTACACCCTGCAAGTGCATGGTCCAAGTGTGAAAGCACTCGGACTTTCACACTGGGATTGCAGCTGAGGCTTTTTTTCAGGCGCTTTACATGTGCTATTTTTAGCTCTAAAGCGCCTGAAAACGCCTCCAGTGTGAAAGGGGTCTAAAAAAAAAAAAAATTCCCCTCATTACCATTCATTAACCACTTAAGGACTGCCTCATGTACATATACGTCAGCAGAATGGCACAGGCAGGCACATCAACGTATATATACGTCCTCTGCTTGACGTGGGTCGGGGGTCCGATCGGGACCCCCCCCCCCCCCCGGTACATGCGGCGGTCCCCGTGGCTTCAGGAGCGATCCGGGACGACGGCGCGGCTATTCGTTTATAGCCGCTCCGTCGCGATCGCTCCCCGGAGCTGAAGAACGGGGAGAGCCGTGTGTCCCCGTGGCTTCAGGAGCGATCCGGGACGACGGCGCGGCTATTCGTTTATAGCCGCTCCGTCGCGATCGCTCCCCGGAGCTGAAGAACGGGGAGAGCCGTGTGTAAACACGGCTTCCCCGTGCCGGCGCATCGATCGCGTCACCCCCTTTATATGGAAGACACGATCGATGACGTCATTCCTACAGCCACACCCCCCTACACTAGTAAACACATACACAGTGATCCCTAAATGTTACAGCGCCCCCTGTGTTTAACTCCCAAACTGCAACTGTCATTTTCACAATAAAGAATGCAATTTAAATGCATTTTTTGCTGTGAAAATGACAATTGTCCCAAAAATGTGTCAAAATTGTCCGAAGTGTCCGCCATAATGTCGCAGTCACGAAAAAAATCGCTGATCGCCGCCATTAGTAGTAAAAAAAAAAAATGCAAAAAAAAAAAAAAAAAAACTATCCCCTATTTTGTAAACACTATAAATGTTGCGCAAACCAACCGATAAACGATTATTGCGATTTTTTTTTACCAAAAATAGGTAGAAGAATATGTATCGGCCTAAACTGAGGGAAAAAAAAATGTTATATGTTTTTGGGGGATATTTATTATAGCAAAAAGTAAAAAATATTGCATTTTTTTCAAAATTGTCGCTCTATTTTTGTTTATAGCGCAAAAAATAAAAACCGCAGAGGTGATCAAATACCACCAAAAGAAAGCTCTATTTGCAGGGAAAAAAAAGACGTCAATTTTGTTTGGGAGCCACGTCGCACGACCACGCAATTGTCTGTTAAAGCGACGCAGTCCCAAACTGTAAAAACCCCTTGGGTCTTTAGGCAGCATTTTGGTCCGGGGCTTAAGTGGTTAATCCAAATAAATAAGAGGATCCCACTGTATTTCTACATAGTGCTGTGAAAGGCAGGAATCCCCAATAGTAATGCAAAAAACTTTGCAAGCCCCCAGAATTTCTGCCTCTAAAGCATGAATTACAACATATACATAAAAGCTTTACTATTTCAGCAGCCCTTGATGTACACAAGAACAGTCTAGGACAAATTCAGCCACTGGTAAGCCACACCTGCTAGCTGTCCTTGGAATTCCACACTGGAATGTTAATGGAAACATTGGAGACAGACAGGAAGAGAGGGGGAGGAGCAACACAATGATGGAAGATTGGAGTTTAGCGACTTTACAAATGACTTACCAGGGACATCGTCATCTTCCTCTTCTATGTCCTCTTGTTTAGGTGCCTTACTATCCAATACTAAAACAAACAGAGGAAAATTGTTATAATGCCACCTAGTGACTAACAGTTAAAATAAAACTGGATAAGTTAGAAAATATCAACTGACAAGAAACGCAATGACCAATTTGAAGCATGCAGGTTGTAGACAGCTGTCCCCAACTTAGAACACATTTATAGAAGCATATAGTTTTAGTGGCAAGCATGGGTGTACATTGCAGCTGTTGGCTATTTTTAAACCACCAAGTCACCAAATTACCCCTTAGGCAGCCCTTATGGCTACAGCAAAAGCGCTGCAGTATAAAACGATATGAAAACCCAACGCAATGAGAGACTACACATAAGCTGGTGGCTGATTCTGTCTGCAGCATTTTACTAAAAAAATATTGAGCATGCCAAGCTTTAAAGAGAACTAATCATGACTCCACTTATACCAGAACATGATCACTCAGCTTATATTTATACTGTTTTGGTACAGAAGATACAGTATACTTTCCTCCCTATTAGCTTTTAGATTCCTCCTGTACTAACTGTACTGTCTGCCCTCACATTGTAAAGCGCTGTGTACCGTTGGCGCTATATAAATCCAGAACTGCCTCCTTCCTCCTCGGGACTGATGTCCCTTACACATGAGCCGGTGATCGGCTTTTTTTTCTTCTCACGCTGTAAACGTGAGAAAAAAAAAAAAAAGAAGAAGATTACCGGCTTTTGTTTACATCACGTGATCATTTTTTTTTTTTTTTTCAAAGGGTATCCAAATCTACCTTTTTGGTTCGATCGAGCCAGAAAAGGTGGATCGCCAGTCAGTGTTTTATTGATGTCTGTGTCAGGATTCAAATGCTTTATCTGGCCTGGTAACCACTGTTCAAATGTAACTACTTGACCTGGGGAAGATTTACCTCCCCCTTCATGACCAGGGCATTTTTTTGCAACACAGCACTTTATTATTTTAACTGACAAAGGCACGGTCATGCAATGCTGTACCAAAATAAAATGTCATTTTTTTTTTTTCAAATCAAATTTCTTCATAAATTTAGGCCAATATGTATACTTGCTATGTTTTTGTTAAAAAAAAAATCCCAATAAGCGTATATTGATTGCTTTACACAAACATAGCATCTACAATCTACGGGATATATTTATGGAAATGTATTTATTTTTAATACTAGTAATCAGAGACTTATAGTGAGACTGTTATATTACTGTGGACATTATGATACGTTGTGGGAACCAATGACACTGGTCACTAAATGAATGACACTGGCTGTGAAGGAGTTAAACATCTAGGGGGCACCATTTTGCCTAGCAGTAAAAAGGTTCCCTGGTTCGAATCCCAACCACGGCACTACCTGCTGGAGTTTGCATGTTCTCCCTGTGCCTTTGTGAGTTTCCTCCCACACTCCAAAGATATGCTGGTAGGTTAATTGGCTTGTCTAAAATTGGCCCCAGTTTATGAATGTGAGTTAAGGACCTTAGATTGTAACCCCCTCGAGGGTAGGGACTGATGTGAATGTACAATGTATATGTAAAGCACTGCGTAAATTGACAGCGCTATATAAGTACCTGAAATAATATTCATCAAGGGGTTAAATGTGTGCCTAGCTAGCATTTGTGTTTATTATGTGTGCTTTTGCAGGAACACAGAATGTATTCCTTATCCCCTGTCAGAGCAGGGATTGTTTACATAGGCAGATCCTCGTTCTGTGTACTTTACAGACGATTGGCGGGTGCTGGAAGACATTGAGTGCCCGACACCCACAGATCGGCTTCTGCTGTGAATTATCGAAGCAGAGCACCCCCTGCAGGTGGAAGTCCGGAATCGCATGTATACGCGATTCGGCACACAGCTGCTGTCCCTGTAGCAGTAAACTTGCTATAGGGCGTTCAGCAAGTGGTTAATATGTTGCAACCTCAACAGGATTTGTGGGGACATTATCCAATCGGACACTTGCTCTGGTGACTACAGTTAGGAAAGATGTCCAACTTTGGAGAGATTTACTATCCTTATCTCCCGATTGAGACGGGCAGAAAAAAATACTTGACATGGGTTATAACAACTTTTCCGTACTCTATCTAAAACATAAAAAATTAAACCCTTTTTGGATACACTATAAAAGACATGCCAGTACAGCCCAGTAAAGAAATGACTGAATTGATGACAAAGAAGGTCCCTTACCCTGCCGAGGGAACTGTTCAGCTAGCTTGCGGAGACTTGTGAGGCTGTCAGCACCCAGCTGACTTAGGATCCCTGGGAGCATTTCTGTGATCTGCTTGGATTCCGCATGGCCGGTAATGGCAAATGTGTTGGCGGAGAGGGATGCTTGGACCTTGGGATTGTTAAAGTGGATAACCGTGCCATCATCTTTAATCATGTTTACCTGCAAAAAAAAAAAAAACAGTTATACACCTATAGTTTCCCTTTAATCCAACTCAGTTCATGCACAATTTTATAAATATTTTGTCTTTTTAACCACTTACCCGCCACTGAAATACATTGGCTATTTGAAGAGGAATACCTTTGTTATGGCAGCAGCTAGCTACCATAACCCCGGTATCCTCTTCTTCAGCGGGCGGTCCGTCAAAAGATAAAAGTGGTCTCTGTGGCGTATACACCGCAAAATCACTTTTATCGGTGGCGTGAGAGGAACCCCCTCCCGTCGCTCTCCAACGCTTACCGGAGCCGTCGGTAGCGGCAGAGGCGATCGGGTCTTCGCCCTTGCTGTGTATGGAGACAAGTGAAGGAAAGATGGCCCCCACCCGTCTCCATATCACTAAAGGGCAGAAGCGACGTCACTTCCGCCCATGGCTCTTAAAAGGGACATTTTTCTTTATTGCATTTTAGTCCAAATATGAGATCTGAAGTCTTTTTGACCCCAGATCTCATAATTAAGAGGACCCGTCATGCTTTTTTCTAGGGAAGTTTGCATTCCTTGTAATAGGAATAAAAGTGACCCAAATGTAATATTTTTTTAAAACAGTGTCAAACTATACGTGAGGTATTGCCGCGATCGTTAGAGCGAGATCAATTATTCTAGCCCTAGACCTCTTCTAACTCAAAACATGCAACCTGTAGAATTTATTAAACGCTGCCTATGGAGATTTTTAAGGGTAAAAGTCTGTTGCCATTCCACGAGCGTAACATATTGAGTATAAATTTACTCAGCGTAGCATTATCTTTCAATATATATATATATATATATATATATATATTATATATATATATATATATATATATATATATATATATATATATAAAAATATTGGGCCAACTTTACTGTTTTTTTTTTATTAAAAAAGGTGATTTTTCTTCCCCCCCAAAGAAGTGCGCTTTTAAGACCGCTGCGCAAATATGGTGTGACAAAAAGTATTGCAACGACCGCCATTTTATTATATTCTATAGGGTGTTAGAAAAAAAATACATATGTTTGGTGGTTCTAAGTAATTTTCTAGCAAAAAAATAAAAATAAATGGTTTTTAACTTGTAAACACCAAATCTCAGAAAGAGGCTTGGGGCTTAATTGGTTAAGATGTCTGTGTCAGGTCACTTGAATAAAAAATATTATTTGCCATTTAAAACTGTAGCCACCACACCAGAGGATAGAAATAGTGTGAAATATTTGCTTATTGGGCAGAACAGAAGCAGACTTCCACTTGATCCCAAACAGCATTACCTCTTCAATTCCAGCAATATTATTTACGGCCAGTTTCTTGAGAGAACTCTGAAGTTTCTTGTCATCTGCTGTTGCTGTTCTGTGTACAACCTTCTTCTTTCTGCGGGCTGTGCCCTAAGATAAGCAAAAACAGCAGGGATTGTTTGACAAATGCAAAAACTCAGTACAGAAGCATAATTATAGGGCATATCAAGTTTTAATAAAGTGTTAAAAAGACCGGCAAAAAGTATGGGTTAAAGACTGGTTAAAAAGCTGTAAAAGGGGAAACTTTGTACTACTTGTTCATTGGATCTTTGCTCTGTTCAAGAGATACTCAAGAACTTTCACATTCAACACTTGGGAGTATTTGATCTCTGCGTTCCCCGCAGCACAATGCGGTTCCTTCCTGATCCCTAGCTCACTATTGTATACTGTAGCGACATAGGGTCCAGAAGAAAGAGTCACAGAACCAGATAGTCCAAACAAACGCAGCGGCTGTCCACACTGTATGAAGTTTTTCCTACACACGGTATACTTCTCGTCCCTCTCCTGTAACAAAATTAAGTCAGGCTGAGCGCTGCTCAGCCATTCACAGGAAGCTTTGCAATTTCTAAAAGGAATAAAAAGCTCTAATTGGCTAAGGCAGAGATCATAACATCTGGCCACTACAGAGACAGTATGTATTTAGAAAGTACAAAGCGTCACATGAATGGCTGAGCAGCGCTCAACTCGATTTTGTTACGTGAACAGGAAGTTCCCATCCTGCTGCTGCAACAGCGCAGTATACTGATGCTCCATACAGTGCTGATAGGCTTCAATTTTCTATAATAAGTTCCTATTTTAATAGAAAACGGGTCATATTTTGAGGATCTTGTGTGTCTATCACCCTCTTCTCACAATATCAGTGAATGCTTTGTCCTATCGGCTCTATTCACACTTGCGCGACTTTGGCGTGCAACTGTGATGCACTTTAGCAAGGATGCGGCTTAGATGTGACTTCTTGTCCCTCTGCAAAGTCAGACCCACTGTTGCATGTAAAACATACAACTTTCATGCAACTTCTGAGGATTAACATTGAAGTCTATGGCCCTCAAGCTGCATGAAAATCGAACTGAAGTAGTGCATGAACTACTTTGAAGTCACACATATATAAATGGTTATCGTTGGAAAACATGGGTTACAATTTGTCATGTGACTTTAATGTCCAAAGTCACATGACAAGTCATACAAATGTGAATGGGGTGTAAACCTATAATTAAAGATCCAGTTTGAATGCCTCTGCCTATATGTAAAAGGGATCTTTAATGCATCCTGTACCAGCGACATATTGTGTGTGTGAGAGAGAGAGATTGTGTAACCAAGACAGGAAGTGGGAAAAGATCTCTCCAAAACAAACAGCATAAAAATATAAAAAAAAAAGTTTCAATACAAAATATTTTTTGGTGTAAGTTGGGCTTTCAAAGTCTAATGAACAAACCAAAGAATTGAAAGGGTCAAGCAAATAATCAGAAAAAGTACTAACCTTACCACCTATCCGGACCTGAGCCTGAAGTTTTGCTAGTTTTTCCTGATTCATAGTGGACCTAAAACAAAAAATAAATAAAAAATAAATCAAAGTGTACAGCCAAGTAGAACAGGCTCTGAATGGCTGGATGTAATATTGCATCCTATGGATGGAATAAGCTTCCCAGAGTACAAAAAGTGAATAAAATAAAGGTTTAGCTATCAACAGACTTCCTATTGTAGTTTTCTATTCGTTGCCTGAGTTGGGTCCTTCCCGAAGCACAAAAACTGTAAGTAACATGTTACCAAATTTGAACCGTTCCTTCAAAATCCATAACCAGGCCTATAATTCTAGAGCTTTTCAGAAACATGTTATTCTGCAGGAGGTCAATTAGATGCTGTAGTGTCGAAAAGATGTCTGCACTGTCAGGCTTATTCATGATTATGGCCATTGCACTGCTGAGACTGCCTGCAAGAGAAGGCATTATTGCGTACATTCAGAGTTGATAGAGCCTATCAGTGTCCAGATACAGCCTTCTATGTTCCAACCGCAAGTGACCAGAAGATGATCATGGGAGGAGTTAATACATTTTTCTTCCTTTTCCTGTCAATGTACAGGGGTCTGGTGCATTTTTGATGCGTTCCAGTACAGTCCAGTGCATAAAAAAAAAAAATCAAAACAAAAAAAACAGCATGTTCTATTTTTTTTTCCCTGGAGCTAAAATGCACTGAAACTGACTACACTGGTGTGAACTATGCCATTGGATCGCATGATCAGTCTCACCGGGAGGCCCGAGCGACCAGCCGGCTCGTCCGCTGGCTGGCCTAAGACCTGAACAAAGCAGGTCGGCATGACATCACTTTGGGATTACTGGCATCCTAAAAGCGCCAGTTTAAAAGAAAAAAAAAAGTATTAAAAAAAAAAAAGCAGATCTTGACGTTTTGAATACTTTCAAGTGCAGAGGAGATCGGGGTCTTTTAGACCGCAGATCCCTCCATAAAGAGTACCTGTGCTGCCTATTACTGTCACAAGGGATGTTTACATTCCTTGTGACAGCAATAACAGTGATAAAGGACTGTGTAAAAATAAAACGTTTAAATCTACAGCATATTGCCATTACCTTTTGTACCACCACCCCCTCCCTTTAGAATGTAAGCTCTACGAGCCGGGCCCTCCCGTACCTTCTGTATTGAACTGTAATTGTGCTGTGTTCCCCCCCCCCCCCCCACATTGTAAAGTGCTGCGTAAACTGTTGGCGCTATATAAATTGTGTAGAATAATATCGGCACCCGATATCGGCTATCAGCCTGAAAAGCACCCCAAAAAAATCAGTATCGTATCAGCCCTGAAAAAAAAAATCGGTCAACCCCTATTTTTGATGCAGGAAATAAGCATGCGGCGTGAACTGTCCCTAAAGTACAATCTTTGTGTTGCCCACAGTGACCAGTTTAAAGGTGTCATTTCTTTTTTTTTTTTTGATAACCATTTTTATTTTATTATCATTGAAAAATCTGTGGATCTTTAGCCTGTACACATTTTACACCTCACACTATACAGTCCACGCCTCTTGCTGGGCTCATTATCTTTTATGAATTGGATCTTGTACCAATTAGCTATAGAGCAGATTTTGAAAAGGTTAATACACCCAATGTTGCCACACCAAAAGCAAAGACCATTTGGACTGCCATGGGCAATGGTATGTAGCCCGGAGCAACAAACTTCCGGGGTGTGGAAGTAAATGTAGCCTCCCGCTGCCATCAACCCGCCGCCTCCTCCCATTATCCCGCAGATTCTACAGCTTTTCCGCTAATGGCAATGAGCGCTCTCTGTAGAGGGCATGTTTGCTTTAAAGCGGAAGTGGGCGGTGTCAAAGGCGTAATTTCTATTGTGCATATTTAATACCTAAAATAATGAACAGACAAGTTAAAAGGGGTTGTAAAGATAACATTTTATTTTTCCTAAATAGCTTCCTTTGCCTTAGTGCAGTCCTCCTTCACTTACCTCATCCTTCCATTTTGCTTTTAAATGTCTTTAATTCTTCTGTCTAACTCCACACAGTAATGCAAGGCTTTCTCCCTGGTGTGGAGTGTCGTGCTCGCCCTCTCCCTTGGACTACAGGAGAGTCAGGACGCTCTCTACGTTACAGATAGAGAAAGGAGCTGTGTGTTGGAGGGTGTCCTGACTCTCCTGTAGTCCAAAGGAGGGGGAGAGCACGACACTCTACACCAGGGAGAAAGCCTTGCATTACTGTGTGGAGTTACAGACAGAAGAACAGGAAGTGAGGATTTCTCAGAAGAAATAAGAACATTTAAAAGCAAAATGGAAGGATGAGGTAAGTGAAGGAGGACTGCACTAAGGTAAAGGAAGCCATTTAGGGAAAAAATAAATTCCTTTACAACCCCTTTAACTAAGGCAACTGACTTGTCTGTCAGACACAAGAACCATTTTCAGGGCTAAAACATTCCACAGTTATTTGCCATTAACTCAAACTACACACAGGACTCAAAAGATAATAGTAGCAAACAAAAGCGGTCACACATCACAAAACTAATTTTGCTAGCGATGTGAGAAAATACAGGGAAATCTTAAGCCTAACTCAAGGCAAGGATATAAAAACTAAACTCATACCCCCTCTCAGCTATGAAGAAAACGCTTTTTTTTTCTAGTGATGATCGAAAACACAGAGTTGTGCTAAACTTTATTTTTTTTGCACACACATTAAAGTGGTGCCAAACTCAAAAGATCTACCCTAATGTATTCCCAGTATTAGGGAAAAAAACACCCCACTACCTGTTCTACACCCCACCTGAAACCTCTAGCCACTCCAGCACTGATCTTTTTCTTCCTGCATTCACAGGAGACGTTGAGGGCCATAGGCTCCTGCTGCTGTCAAACAAACTCCTACAAGGAGGGAGCGGAAACATGGCTTCCAGACATTGTGCACGTCTACGTAGTCTGCCTCATGGGCATGCACACACCTTAGCCCCCTTGTGACCCCGCTTGCTGAATGGACACTTATAGGAAGGAGCGGACAGCGCTGGTGAGGGGCCACCAAACTGGAGGTAAGCAACCACTGCACAATGCAGGCAAGTATAACATTTTGAGAAAAAAATAATAGCCTTTAGAATCACTTTAAAGCGGTAGTTCCCCCTCAAAAAAAAATTGTTACCCTTAGATTGATGCTCATTTTGTCTAGGGGAATCGGCTAGTTGTTTTAAAAACGAAGCTGTACTTACCGTTGTAGAGAGCGATCTTCTCCGCCGCTTCCGGGTATGGTCTTCGGGTCTGGGCGTTCCTTCTTGATTGACAGGCTTCCGACGGTCGCATCCATCGCGTCACGATTTTCCGAAAGTAGCCGAACGTCGGTGCGCAGGCGCCGTATAGAGCCGCGCCGATGTTCGGCTTCTTTCGGCTACACGTGACGCGATGGATGCGACCGTCGGAAGACTGTCAATCAAAATTAGAAAGCCCAGTCCCGAAGACCATACCCGGAAGCGGCGGAGAACATCGCTCTCTAAAACGGTAAGTACAGCTTCGTTTTTAAAACAACTAGCCGATTCCCCTAGACAAAATGAGCATCAATCTAAGGGTAACATTTTTTTTGAGGGGGAACTACCGCTTTAAATACAGGCGCCTGCATTTTGCCAATGACTACTTTTATCTACAACTTACAGAAGATTGGCACAATGATCAAGAATGGGGGAAGAACGTTTCCTACATATGTTGTACAAACAGCTGAAAAGATTGGTGACAGCTGTTACTTATCTGAGAGGTAGAAATTACTCAAGGAGCTTCTAGCAACCTCATGAGGAACCCTGGTTGAGAAAGTCTGGCCTAGAAGATAGCAGAGCTGGCCTTGTGGTTTCTCCCTAGAAAACTATCCTAAGGCTAGGTTCACACTGCTGCGAATTCAAAATCGCGATTTTACCGCGATTTTAGAGACATCTGTGCAGGGTTCAATGTAAATCGCGGCCCGAAATCGCAAAAAGTAGTACAGGAACTACTTTTTGAAATCGGTGCAGCGCCGCACCGATTAGGACAGTGCCATTGCCGACAATTGCCACTGATTTGAGATGCGATTTGACATGTGAAATCGCATCTCAAATCGTACCCAGTGTGAACCTGGGCTAAAGGTTAAAATACACACCTTTAGTTCCAATGGTCCGACTCCTGCGTCTTCTCCCCAGCTTCTGCCTGGAGTCGGTCTTCCACTGTTAATTGGCCAGTGTGGGATGATGTGACTTTATTGTAGAAAAGGCATTGCATGTCTCTCCTGCAATAAAGACCCTGGCCGGTTTGCAATTATTTTTTTTTTAAACATTAGTTCTGCTTTAGGTTGACCACACAGTAGTAGATTTTTGCGCACGATAATTCTCATCAGTACATTCACCGACATGATGAATGTTGTTTGAAAGTACTTTAACCACATCCCGCCCGGCCTATAGCAGAATGAAGGCTGGGCGGAGGTTCCATTATCCTGACTGGACGTCATATGACATCCAGCAGGATAAGCCGCTCGCAGCAAACAGCAGTGCGGTGTGTCGTTCTGACACGCCACACCTTTCGCTCTCTGTTAGTGCCGATTCACACTGGGGCGATTCGTCAGGCGACTCGGCCGCCTGACAAGTCGCGTCCCGTTCTAGTCAATAGAACCATTCTAATAGGAGCGACGCAAGTCGCTCCGACTTAGAAAAAGGTTCTTGTACGACTTTGGGGGCGACTTGCATTGACTTCTATACAGAAGTCATTTTGCAAGTCGCCTCTGAAGTCGTCTTCAGGACGCCTTGCCGAGTCGCCCCCAAAGTCGTGCCGCCCCAGTGTGAACTGGCTCTAAAGAGGCTATGATGTAGGCTCGTTACTATGTGATCACCTGTGTCCAATCATAGCATAACCAGGAAGAGCCACTTATCGGCTTTCCTCTATTTGTGCCGACAGGGTGTGAGTAGAGAGCCGATAAGCGTCTCTCCTGGCCCTGGGGGGAGAGGCTTAGATTTTGCACTGATAATCAGCGCATTGATCAGTGCAGCCCCATCAGCGATGCCCTGAAGTGTCCACCTTGGATGCCAACCAGTGCCTGCCCATCAGGGATGCCAACCAGTGCCTGCCCATTAGTGAAGGAGAAAACCAACTTTCCAAAACTTTATAAGAATTTAAGAAAAAAAAAATCCCCCAAAAAAAATGTTTTATTTGATTAGCAAAAAAAAAAAAAAAAAACAGTGGTGATCAAATACCACCATTTGTGGGCAAGAAATAAAAAAAATGTCATTTGGGTACAGTGTTGCGTGACCGTGCCATTGTCAAAGTGTGAAAGCACTTAAAGAGGAAAATTGGCCTGGGCAGGAAGGGGGCGAAAGTGCTCTGTATTGAAGTGGTTAAGAAAAAAAACGTTGTTTTTAATATTCTATTTTGGAACGAATGGACTTTCCAGAACAAAAAGCACAAACTGTTAGAATTTCACTCATTCAAGAAAAATGTTCATCCTGCTCCTTCATAATTTGCATCCCTGTGGCCTAAAACAAACACCCGATTTGAACCCACTATTGCAAAATCAAATTAACTTTCTTCAAATGAAAATTTTTGATGGAAATTCTACTAGTAAAGAAGCATGCACAAATTTAAAAGCCAAGTGCACTATTTGGAGCATATTTCACATTACACCCTAAATATGGGTGTAACATGCTCCAGCAATCCCCCTTCTGGGACACTGGATGGGGGATCCTCTCCTCCCACAGCCACTGTCACAACTCAAAATTGCCACCACTGTACTGGGCTCTGAGAACACGTGAAAAATTCACCAAAAAACAGGTATCCTTTTGCACTGTTAGGTATCCTTTCGCACTTCTGGGAGTCCAGCCGTGACGTCACCGCGGGGGCTCCCTGCTGCTCCCCCCTGGCTAATAGGAGAGAGGAACGGGGCCTCGCACATGTGCAGTAGGGTTCCTGGCGTGAAGCCGAACGGAACGTTACCCGCAATGGCGGCGGCAGTGTAGCCTTTTGGCTTCACGCCGGGAACCCTACTGCCGACATTGCTAGACTCCAGGACAGGTAAGTGTCCATTTATTAACCACTTCCCTACCGACTCATTGTAAAATGACATCGGCGGGAACCTTTCCTCTTTCAGACTGGACGTCATATGACGTCCTTGCATTCCCGGCATTGTTCGGGACCCGGTGTGCGTGCCCGGCGCCCGCGATGTCCGGCGGAACCATGGATCTGTGTGTGTAAACACACAGATCCATGTGCTGTCAGCGGTGAGGAGACAGATGTGTGTTCCCAGTACAGAGGAACACACATCGGTCTCCTCCCCTTGTGAGTCCCCCTCCCCCTACAGTTAGGACACACTTTAGGAAACATTTTTAACCCCTTCAGCGCGCCCTAGTTACCCCCTCCCTGCCAGTCACATTTACACAGTAATCAGTGCAGTTTTATAGCACTAATCGCTGTGTGAATGGTCCCAAAAATGTGTCAAAAGTGTCCGATATGTCAGCCGCAATGTCAAGGTCACAATAATAAAAAAAAATAAAAAAAAATAAAAATAAAAAAAATAAAAATGGCAGATCGCCGCCATTACTAGTAAAAAATAAAAAAAAGCCACAATTCTATTCCCTATTTTGTAGACGCTAGAACTTTTGCACAAACCAATCAAATACACTTATTGCGATTTTATTTTTTTTACCAAAAATATGTAGAAGAACACGTATCGGCCTAAACTGAGGAAAAACTATGTTTTTTTTTTTTAAATTATGATATTTATTAAATCAAAAAGTAAAAGTGTTTTTTTTCAAAATTGTCGCTCTTCTTTTGTTTATAGCGTAAAAAAAAAACTGCAGAGGTGATCAAATACCACTAAAAGAAAGCTCTATTTGTGGGGAAAAAGGGCATCAATTTTGTTTGGGAGCCACATCACATGACCGCGGAATTGTCATTCAAAGTGCGACAGCGCTGAAAACTAAAAATTGGTCTGGGGGGAAGGGGGTGAAAATGCCCTGTGTGGAAGTGGTTAAAAGCCAGCAGCTGCAGTATGTGTAGCTGCTGGCTTTTATTTATTTATTTTCCAGACCTACTCTTTAAAGGAAAAAAAAAATGCACTGGACTGCCCCAAAAAGGCACTGGAACGCATCAAAAACACGCATGCAGAAAAGCATCTGGAACACATCCGGACTGCGTTTCTATGGCGTGAACTGGCCCTAAAGCTTTATTTATACAAAACTGAAATTTTTCAAGGAAGTAGATATAAAAATGATACAACTGCGGAAGGCGGTTAATCTGGATGGGCCGAGGATTACATGCAGACGACCTTTATATACCCTTTTCACAACACTAGAATGCTGGAAGCAAACCAATTCGGTGTTCCCTCTTCTTTATAGTACTCCGTCCATTGTAGTATTTCATGGAGTGCGGATAAAAATAGAAGAACCTCATCAGCATTTTCCATCTGAGAGGGTCATCAAATGGTCAGTACAATTAGAAAAGGGCTGCTGGAAAACATAAATCCTCAACTCATAATAAATTGTGCTTTTCTTTTTACTTTTCACAAAGCTTCGCACAAGAAAAAGTATCTATTTGTGACCATTTTAAATGTAGCTTTATGAAAATATGTATCAATCTGTGCTGTGTGTACTAAAGCGTATAAAAGCAAACCATGAGGCCCCTTTCACACAGGTGTCTCCAGGATTTCTCCAGAGCCTCTCCCATCCTCTGGAACTCACTACCACAACCTGTCCAGCTATCCCCTACTCTTGCTACCTTCAGGCGATCCCTGAAAACTCACCTCTTCACGTCTCCAACTAATCTTTTACCACTACCATCAGCTCATTCCCCACAGTTGCAACCTTTTGTACCACCTGCCACACCCTATTAGATTGTAAGCTCTTCTGAGCAGGGCCCTCTTAATCCTCTTGTATTTTATTGTATTGTAACTGTATTGTCTCCCTTTTATATTGAAAAGTGCTGCGTAAACTGTTGGCGCTATATAAATCCTGTATAATAATATCACTGCATCTCTATAGAAAAGCGAGTGAAATCATCTATTTACACCCATTTTTGGAACAAATCAACTCTCTATTTTTCTTCTGTTTAAAAAAAAAGTAGAACAGAAGAAAAACGGATGTAAAACGGACACGGTTACATTTTGCATTGTTAGGCTCCATTCACATCTAGGCAGACAAATTAGTTTTGTCCCGCGAATTGCGGCGACAAAACGCCGCGATTGTCCGCCTAGATGTGCCCCTCTATGGAGATGGTTCCCGAACGCCGAAAGCCGCCTGAAAAAAAGGTCCGGGACCATTTTTCAGGCGGCAGGCGTTCGGCGTGGAGATGTGAACCATCTCCATAGAGGGCAATGTCTTTTCATCCCTCTGGCGGCAGCGGCGTCGCACTACAGGCGACAAAACGCCTAGATGTGAATGGGGACTTAGTGTATGTTAAAACCACAAGACAAGCAGCACTTCCCCCTTTTAGGCTGCATTCACACCTGAACGCTGCGTATTGTACCGCGATTTGCCGCGACAAATTGCAGCGTTTTGTCCCGTGATTTGCCGTGACAAAACGCAGCATTTTTTACCGCGGTTTTCGCTGGAGGGGTGATTTACACATTGTCGGCTATAGCCGAACGCCAAAGCTGACTGAAAAAAAGGGTCAGGGACTTGTTTTGAGCTTCAGGCGTTCGGCGTGGAGATGTGAACCATCTCCATAGCCAACAATGTTAAATCACCCCTCCAGCGTATTTCAGGCTGCAATAGAGTCGGGCGTAAAAACGCCTAGGTGTGAATGGAGCCTCAGGTGCTGTGGATGCATTTGTGTGTATGTCATGTGCAGCAATAGTCACTATGAGCATTTTTATGCCACTAGTACGCATGGAGCCTAAAGGTGGATGACAGCAGATATAAAGGGGCAAATAAATGCAGCTTTGCGTCCACTAATAAATCACAGAGGTATTTAGACATTTGTCTGGTGTCCCACTTTACAGAAGATATAAAAAAGGAGCGCCCATTGCTGGCCTCCACTTTTTAAAGTGATGGTTGCCCTGGTGTCATCACTTTGAGTCAATACACCAAAACATAACCTAGTTGAGTTATTGTGGATCCCTACGCTGCTCCTCCCCCAGATCATAGATCCCTACATCTCCACCCCAACTAGATCCATACACTACCACCCCCCCCCCCCCCATTTAGATCATGGAACCCTGCATCCCAACCTCTGATCCCTACACATTTCCATCTCCTCCTAGATCCCTTCATTCCCCCCCCCAGCCATGGTTCCTAACCTCCCACCCCTAGGTCCTTACAACTTCCATACCCTCCTAGATCTCTTCCTTGCCACCCCCCGACCTTGAACTACACTTCCACTCCCCAACAATGGATCCCTACACTGCCCCCCCCCCCAGATCCCTACATCTCCACCCCAACTAGATCCCTACACCCCCCCCCCCCCATTTAGATCACGGAACCCTGCATCCCAACCTATGATCCCTACACATTTCCATCTCCTCCTAGATCCCTTCATTCCCCCCCCCAGCCATGGTTCCCAACCTCCCACCCCTAGGTCCCTACAACTTCCATACCCTCCTAGATCTCTTCCTTGCGACCCCCCGACCTTGAACTACACTTCCACCCCCCAACAACAATGGATCCCTACACTCCCATCCCCCTGACCAATTTCATCCCCCTAGATCCCAACATTACTCTCCCCCAAGATCACTACACTCCTATCCCCCCACAGACAATGGATCCCTACACTTCCATCCCTCTAGATCCCTACATTACTATCCCCCAAGACAATGGATCCCTACACTTCCATCCCTCTAGATCCCTACATTACTATCCCCCAATACAATGGATCCCTACACTTCCATCCCTCTAGATCCCTACATTACTGTCCCCCAAGACAATGGATCCCTACACTTCCATCCCTCTAGATCCCTACATTACAATCCCCCAAGACAATGGATCCCTACCCCCCAGACACTTCCATCCCTCTAGATCCCTACATTACTATCCCCCAAGACAATGGATCCCTACACTCCAATCCTCCCAGATAATGGATCCCTGCATAATCTGCATTACTATGCCCCCCAGACCATGGAACCGTACTCTCCCACCTCCCTAGACCAGGGCTTCCTATGGTAACCTCTCTCCCGTGGATCCCTACACATGTAGCCCTGCAGTGCCCCCACCTCTGCCATGCACTCCTGTGCTATAGTGATGAAGTGCAGACACCTCCTCCTCCATGCTGATCTCCGGGGATCTCACACACAGGAGAGGGATGTATAGACTGTGCTACACCGCTAACCTCCCTCCTTCCCCGGCTTGTCCCGGTGCCTAGCCCGGGGAGTAGAGGATCCAGCAGACAGGACGAGGCCCGGCATTGATTACCCAGAGAGCCCCGCGGTTCCCAGACACCATAGAGCGAGGCCTCTCCGGGCCGCACACTGAGCTCCCTCCCTACACCGGACACTGCTACCCATCCCCCTCTACACCGGACACAACACCGTACACCACATAAATCCTCACCGAGCAGCTCCGCTTCAACACGAGGTAATCAAGATGGCGAGAATGGCAGAAGGGCGGAACGTCACGTCGTGACGCACGTAGAGGGCGGAGCCTGACAACAGGCGTTAGGTTCTGCCTCAGAGTGTAGAGACAGGGAAGGAGTCTCCCTAATGAGAATCTGTCTCCACAATACGCATAATATTAAAGTATTCACACCATTGTGAACAAAAAGCACTGAGGCCCATGCGCACTTCTGTGTCCTGGTGCATTGTATTCACACAGAACTAAAGACAAAACCTATTTCTTATTATTATGGATAGAATTAAGAAGGGATGTTATATAACCCCTGTCAGGCTACCCCCCCCCCCATCTCTGTCCCATAGGGGAGATTTTTCTTCACTTCCTGTCCCATACCCAAAACAGGAAGTGAGAGGAAGTCCCTCCAAAGTCTGTCTGTCACCAGAACTAGTGTCCCCATTGGAAGACTCCCCCTCTGTTCCTGTTCTGGTGACAAGCCAAAATGTGGGACTTTCTGTCACTCTATGGATATAGTAAACAGGAGAAGTAGAGAGGCTGAATCTCCCTCGCCGGGGTACAGGCAACAATAAGGCCCCTTTCAGACTGGGGCGGGAGCTGCGGTGGCGGTATAACGCAGCTAAAAATAGCGGCGCTATACCGCCGGAATTGCCGCGGGTATCAGCCGCTAGCGGTGCGGTATTAACCCCCGCTAGCGGCCGATAAAGAGTTAATACCGCCCGCAATGCGCCTCTATAGAGGCGCATTGCGGGCGGTATTGCCGCGGTTTCCCATTGTTTTCAATGGGAAGGAGCGGTATACATGCCGCTCCTCTCACCGCTCCAAAGATGCTGCTGACAGGAGATTTTTTTGTCTCCCGCCAGCGCATCGCCTCAGTGTGAAAGCCCTCGGGCTTTCACATTGAGTCTGCAGTGAAGGAGTTTTTCAGGCGCGATAGCAGCGCTATTTTTAGCGCTGTACCGCCTGAAAAACTCCTCAATGTGAAAGGGGCCTTAGGCAAAAAGGCCAGTTTTCTATTGTGCCAGCACACCAACATGCTGCAATGGTGTGCGCTAAAAATAAATGAGGCAAGCAGACATTTAACACATTGCAGCACTTTGTATAAAAGTAATGTGACTCTTAGAAAAGAAAAACAGCAAAAAAAAAAAGAAAAAGACTGCAACGTGAAAAATATGCATTGCAAAGCAACACCTGTGGTGTCAACAGCAGTGGTGGTCGGTGGTATATTTATTTTGGGGGGGCAAACAGTGCACAACCCCCCTGGTCGGTTGGTCACTTACCCCGGGCAGTACTTCCCTCTGGGCGACGGGGCGCATAGCTTTCCCTGTGTCTCCTCCTCAGTAGCTGCGGGGGCTTCAATCTCAGGTAAGTACTTCATAATGAGCTAGTATGCTATGCATGCTAACTCATTATGCCGCTGTCTTACAGGGTGTATTTTTATTTTTTTAAGGAGGCTTTACTTCCTCTTTAAAGTTAATTCACTATAAGACCCCTTTTACACTGGAAGCATTTTTCAGGCACTTGAAAATAGCGCCTGAAAAAAGCCTCATCTGCAATCCCTGTGTGAAAGCCCGAGTGTTTTTACACTGGGGCGCTGCGCTGGCAGGACGTCCTGCAAGCAGTTTCTTTGAGGCGCTTTAGGAGAAGTGTATACACCACTCCTAAAGCGCCCCGCCAATAGAAACCAATGGGAAGCGCCGCCGAAGCACCTGCAAAGTGCCTCGGCAGTAGCGCTTTGCGGGAGCTTTTAACCCTTTATTCGGCCTCCAGCGGGGGTTAAAAGCGCCAGGCTAGTGCCTGAAAAGCGCAGCAAAATACAACGGTAAAGTGCCACCTAAGACTAGCGATGCTTTACCGCTGACACCCCCTGCGCTGGCAGTGTGAAAGGGTTCTAAAGCACACGCAATCGATATTTGTCACTTAGAGTGGGCAGCCGGTATTTTAATAAAGTACAAAATAACAATGAGGGGAACTCTGCACTGATCAGTAAGGTAAAAGTATACAATGGGCCAGATTCACAAAGAGTTACGCCGGCGTATCAGCAGATACGCCGACGTAACTCCGAACCTAAGCCCGTCGTATGTTTAAATGTATTCTCAAACTGAGATACACTTAAACATGCCTAAGATACGACGGCATGCCAATATTTACGCTGGCCGCTAGGTGGCGCGTCCATTGAGGTCGGCGTAGAATATGCTAATGAGTAGTTACGCTGATTCACGAACGTACGCTTGCCCGTCGCAGTAAAGATACGCTTTTTCCATAAGAGATACGCGGTGTAAAGATAAACATGCCCCCCTAGGTGGCGTATCCTATGTTAAGTATGGCCGTCGTTCCCGCGTCAAAATTTAGAAATTTAACGTCGTTTGCTTAATTCGTCCGTGAATAGGGCTGGACGTCAATTACGTTCAGGTCGAAACCAATGACGTCCTTGCGACGTCATTTAGCGCAATGCACGTCGGGAAATTTTAGAGACGGCGCATGCGCATTAGGTTCGGCGCGGGAACGCGCCTAATTTAAATGCTCTACGCCCCCTACCCGGCTGATTTGAATTACGCGGGCTTGCGCCGGGGGATTTACGCTACGCCGCCGCAACTTTACAGGCAAGTGCTTTGTGAATCAAGCACTTGCCCGTAAAACTTGCGGCGGCGTAACGTAAATGAGATACGTTACGCCGCCGCAGATCTACGTGAATCTGGCCCCATGTATCAATGTGCAAATGTTCTGCCCTGAGAGCCGGTTCACACTGGGGCGACTCAGCCGCCTCACGAGTCGCGTTCCATTCTATGCAATAAAACCGTTCTAATAGAAGCAACGCAAGTCGCTCTGACTTAGAAAAAGGCTCTTGTACGACTTCAGGGGCGGCTCGGGCGATTTGCATTGACTTCTATACAGAAGTCATTTTGGTAATCGCCTCTGAAGTCGTCTTCAGGACGCCTTGCCGAGTCGCCTTTCGAAGTCGTGCCGCCGCAGTGTGAACCGGCTCTGAGCTTAGGAATGGAAATAAATTGTAACATTTATTTATTGAATGGAAACATGCTAGAATTTTTTTCAGTCTCATAATATTTCTATGTGCATTTTTTTTACAGAACTATCTTCCCCTGGTGCAGTGTTAGAGCCCATTCACACAGAGGCAACTTGGGATCCGACTTGAAGTCGCCCCAAGTCACACTGTTGAGAAAAGCAATTGAAGTGAATGGAGCCATCTTAAAGGGGTTGTAAAGGAATTTTTTCCCCCCTAAATAGCTTACCTTAGTGCAGTCCTCCTTCACCTACCTCATCCTTCAATTTTGCTTTTAAATGTCCTTATTTCTTCTGAGAAATCCTCACTTCCTGTTCTTCTGTCTGTAACTCCACACAGTAATGCAAGGCTTTCTCCCTGGTGTGGAGAAAGCCTCTTGAGGGGGCGAGCAGGAGTGTCAGGACGCCCACTAACACACAGCTCCATTTCTCTATCTACAAAGTAGAGAGTGTCCTGACTTGCCTGCTCGCCCCCTCCCCCCCTCAAGAGGCTTTCTCCACACCAAGACCACAGGCATTCCACCTGTTATCCAGAGGGTTGGCTACACCACAAATCTATAGACTGGCCCCCAAACACAAGAGATTGTGTTGTGTCACACAGGCTTTTAGCAGAGTTTAGGAGCTGCTGCATTTAGATGACGTTTAACCTACCTCTCCTGAATGCGGAAGTAACGTTTTGACTGACGGCCGTGAGAAAACTCAAAACTTGACAAAACCGCTGCAGAATTGCGGCATGTTTTTGTCATTAACTACTTCATTACTGGGCACTTAAACCCCCTTCGTGTCCAGACCAATTTTCAGCTTTCAGCGCTGACGCATTTTGAATGACAATTGCGCGGTCATACAACACTGTACCCAAATTATATTTTTATCATTTTTTTCCCCACAAATAGAGCTTTCTTTTGGTGGTATTTGATCATCTCTGTGATTTTTATTTTTTGCGCTATAAACAGAAAAAGACAAACAATTTTGAAAAAAAACACAATATTTTTTACTTTTTGTTATAATAATATCCCATTTTTTTTAAAAAAATATATATTTTTTTCCTCGGTTTAGGCTGATACGTATTCTTCTACATATTTTTGTTAAAAAAAATAGCAATAAGCGTTTATTGATTGGTTTGCGCAAAAGTTATAGCGGCTACAAAATAGGGGGTAGGTTTATGATTTATTTTTTATTTTAAATTTTTTACTAGTAATGGCGGCGATCTGCGATTTTTTTTGTCAGGCCTGCGATATTGCGATATTGCGGCGGACATATCGGACACTTTTGACACAATTTTGGGACCATTCACATTTATACAGCAATCAGTGCTATAAAAATGCACTAATTACTGTATAAATGTGACTGGTAGGGAATGGGTTAACACTAGGGGGTGAGGAAGGGGTTAAATGTATTCCCTGGGTGTGTTCTAACTGTGTGGGTGGAGGGGGTGACTGGTGGAGGTGACCGATGCTGTGTCCCTATGTACAAGGGACACAGATCGGTCTCCTCTCTTCTGACAGCACGTGGAGCTCTGTGTTTACACAGAGCTCCATGTCCCTGCTGTGTTCCCGCCGATCGCGTGTACCTTTTGACGATAGCGCGGATCTGTAGTGGTTAAAAACGATCCTGTGTGCGCTCCAGAGCATTTTTCCAGACGTGAAAAATGGGCATTAAAAATTTAGAACATGCTGTAAATTTTTGCGTAGTTTTTCACATTGTCGTTTTTCAAATTGTCGTTTTTTACGTCGTGAAAAATGATCGTGTGTAGGCTTTAACGACGGGAAAAAAACACGCATGCTCAGAAGCAAGTTATGAGACAGGAGCACTCGTTCTGGTAAAACTAGCGTTTGTAATGGAGATAGCACATTCATCACGCTGTAACAGACTGAAAAGCGCGAAGACTGAAAAGCGCGAATCGTCTCTCCCCAAACTTTTACTAACCTAAAATCAGCAAAAGCAGCCCAAAGGGTGGCGCCATCTGAATGGAACTTCCCCTAGTGCCGTTATACGTGTTGTACGTCACAGCGCTTTGCTCCAGCATTTTTTTTCCACGATCGTGTGTAGGCAAGGCAGGCTTGACAAGAATCACGTTGAGAAAAACTTATAGCTAGATTCAGGTACATTTGCTTAACTTTGCGGCGGCGTAGCTTAAGGAATTTAAGCTACACCGCCATAAGTTAGCCAGGCAAGTACATGATTCACAATGTACTTACCTGCTAAGTTACGGCGGCGTAGCCTAAATCGGCGGGCGTAAGGGCGCCTAATTCAAATGTGTTTGAGGGGGGCGTGTTTTATGTTAATGGGGCTTGACCTTACATTTTTTACGTTTTTTGCGAACTGCGCTTGCGCCGGGCGCCTACATTTCCCAGTGTGCATTGCGGCTAAGAACGCCGCACGGGCCTATTGATTTCGACGTGGACGTAAACAACGTAAATCCCGATTCACGGACGACTTACGCAAACAACGTAAAAAATTTGAATTTCGACGCGGGAACGGCGGCCATACTTAACATTACTATTCCATGTAGGACTAAGCTCTAACTTTAGGCGGCCTATCTCTAACGTAAACGGCGTAAAAGTACTGCGTCGGCCGGGCGTACGTTCTTGAATCGGCGTATCTACTCATTTACATATTCTACGCCGACCGCAATGGAAGCGCCACCTAGCGGCCATCCGTAATATTGCAATCTAATATAGGACGGCGCAAGCCGTCCTATCTTAGATATGTTTAAGCGTATCTCTGTTTGAGCATACGCTTAAACGTAAGTCGGCGTAGATTCTGAGTTAGGTCGGCTTATCTACTGATAAGCCGGCCTAACTCTTACTGAGATTCACCTATTGTTTTTTTCTAGGACAAGAAAAACGTCCGTGTGTACGCGGCATAAGACCCCTTTCACACTGGGGTGGGTTTTCAGGTGATTTAGTGCTAGAAATAGCCTCTGCTAAGCGCCTTAAAACCGCCTCCCATTCTTTCAAGTGTGACTGTTCACACTGGGGCGCTACGCTTGTGGGACGTTCCGAAAAGTCCTGCAAGCAGCATCTTTAGGGCGGTTTTGGAGCGCTGTTATTTAGCTTTGGAATGAATGGGCAGCGCTTCCGAAGTGCCTGAAAAGCAATTCGGAAGCGCCTCAACACTGGAGTTTTTAACCCCTTCTTTTGGGTTAAAAGTGCCCCACTAGCGGCCGAAAAGCATTGCTTAAACATCGCTAAAGTGCAGCTAAAAAAAGCAGCACTTTAGCGCTAACGCAGCCGTGACCCCAGTCTGAAAGGGGTCTAAGAATGGTACGCTGCAATATAATAAATGTTTCAATATCTTGTAGATCAGGGGAATGTCTTGTAAGAAACCTGCTGAAATATTACAGTGCCGTGTGATATTCTGCGCAGGGAGGATCCCTCCTAGACAAGCCTAGGCACTTACTGATCAAGAATGGCTTGTTTTGTTCATACAAATGACTCTAATAAAATGTAATTACACCTGCAAAACATCTTTACTGTAAACGCGCTGCAATCTGGGCGCACACAGAATTTTTCCCATTAGAGCTGAACTCTAATGCCGCGTACACACGAGCGGTCAAACTGATGAGAACGGTCTGATGGACCCTTTTCCTCAGACCAAACCGATCGTGTGTGGGCCCCATCGGTTATTTATCTATAGGTTAAAAAAAAGCAATCTTGTTTTAAATTTAACCGATGGATACCTAACCGATCGGACAAAACCGATCGTTAGTAGGCACGTCCATCGGTTAAAAATCCATGCATGCTCAGAATCAAGTCGACGCATGCTCGGAAGCATTGAACTTAGTTTTTTTCAGCACGTTGTTGTGTTTTATTTCACTGTGTTCTGACACGATCGTTTTTTTACCTGATGGTGTGTAGGCACGACTGACCATCAGTCAGCTTCATCGGTTAACCGATGAAAGCGGTTCATCAGACCGTTTTCATTGGATGGACCGATCATGTGTACAGGGCTTTAGAGTGGGACTTTAAAAGTGACCAAAGACAGTAGAGTATATACAAATATAAGTTGACGGGCCAGCACTTACCTCAAAACTTGCAGCGGCGTATCTTAAATCCCCCGGCCGAATCCAAATTCCGCGGCTAGGGGGAGTGTAGTATTAAAATCAGGCGCGTGCCCGCGCCGATTTAACTGCACTTGCGCCGTCCGCGAATTTTCCCGGCGTGCATTGCTCCCAATGACGTCGCTAGGACGTCATTGGTTTGGGAGTGAGCGTAACTTGCGTCCAGCGCTTTTGTGAATCGAAGTACGCAAACGACGTAAAATTTAAAATTTCGACGCGGGAACGACGGCTATACTTAACATTCGCTGCGCCTCATAGAAGCAGGGGTAACTATACGCCGGAAAAAGCCAAACACAAACGGCGTAAAAAAAAAGCGCCGGGCGGTCGTTCATTTCGGAATCGGCGTATCTCCTCATTTGCATAATCATCGCGTAAATAAACCGAAACGCCACCTAGCGGCCGGCCTGGAATTGCAGCCTAAGATCACAGTTACACCTGTCGGATCTTAGGCATATCTATGCGTAACTGATTCTATGAATCAGTCGCATAGATACGACCAAAGTAAATCAGAGATACGACGGTGTATCAGGAGATACACCGTCGTATCTCTATGTGAATCTGGCCCATTGAGTATAATACAAAACTTCATGGATTTAAATAACATGTAAGATATAAAAATCAAATTAGAATATTGGTTGAATGCATGTGAACGACTCTTTGTAAGACCCAACAGCCGTTTCGTTTTAGTACCCTTATTCATTGTATGCAACCCAAAGTGGAAGGGGGATTATCAATCGTCCTAGTTCCAAGGTGTATACCTGTAATGTGGAGTAAGCGCATATGGTTCTGCGGTGTAGGCTGTCGCAGTTTACACACAAAGCATCCACTGGTTGGGCGAGGTGGGATGATGGAATGATGACATCACAATTTCAACCTCATCCAATCAGAGATTGCTTTGAATTCATTGAAAAAAAATGTAAAAAAAAATGTTTACGTTCATTTTTTTAAAACAGATAGAGCTTTCTTTTGGTGGAATTTAATCACCACTGGGTTTTTTATTTTTTTGCTAAACACATGACAAAAGACTGAAAATGTTGAATAAAAATCATTTTTCTTTGTTTCTGTTATAAAATTTTATAAATACGCAATTTTATTCCTTCACTGATGTGAATTGATGTGCCTGCACTGACGGGCACTAATAGGCACTGATAGGCTGCACTGATGACACTGCACTGATGAGCATTGATGGCTACTGATGAGGCAGAACTGATGGGCACTGATAAGCAGCACTGATGAGGCTACACTGATAAGGCGGAACTGATTGGCACTGATAGGCAACACTGATAGGCATCACTGATTTTCTGCACTGATGGACACTGATTGGCACTAATGGCACTGCACTTATAATTAGGACACTGATGATCGGTATCCTGATTATTAGTGTAAATGCCCCACGTCAGAAAAGCTCGGCTTTAGTTTCCTCACACACTGACAGCGCTGAGAAAAGGAAATGCCGATAACTTTCATTTGTTTACATGGGATCAGCTGTGATTGTGCACAGCTGATCACATGGTAAAGAACCAATGTCATTGGCTGTGAGATAACAGGGCTTGTATTTGTGAAAAGGAGTGCAATTAAACGAATACATGTGATATAGAGTTATCATCCCGGTACAGTACAGTAATTCAAGACAAAGGACAATTGGATTGGGGACTTTAAAGTGGTAGTAAACTCTTTACTACCACTTTTACCTACAGGTAAGCCCATAATAAGGGTTACCTGTAGGTATAAAGAATATCTCCTAAACCTGTACGGTTTAGGAGATATTCCCCTCGCAATGCGCCGCTGATTGCAGCGGCGCATTCGCAGCGGGGATCCTCGGCTAAAGACCCGGCAGCTGCCGGACCTTGCCGGAATGAAGTCTCCCACGCGCATGCGCGGGAGTGACGACATCGCCGCTCCAGCCAATCACAGCGCTGGAGAGGCAATACCCGGAAGACACGCCGAGGCAAGATGACATCTGGCTCGGCGTGGACCAGGTAAGTTCTCCACACCTCATTCCAAGGTAAGTATTTCATAATGAGCTAGTATGCGGTGCATACTAGCTCATTATGCCTTTTGCCTTTCAGGTGTAAAAAAAAAAACTTGTTACGGGTATACAACCGCTTTAAGTATACCTTCATATTCACTTAACTACTAAAAGAGTAGAAATAATATTTATCCAAAGAATTATTTCTTTTATTTCATACAATGTAAAAACATATATTGCTATCTGCGTAAGATATTACAACAATGGTCGTAGAGAATTGAATACATTGAAAGAGTGAAATCACAAGAAGTTAAAAACAAATCTACAAAGAAAAAATAATGCATAAATGATAACAGACAATGCTATATATACAGGGCCGGCCCTATGATGGGACCGGGTGGTACCATGGGTACCAGGCAGCACTTTTAGGGGGGCAGCATACTGATGCTCGCCAGCCCATAAAATTGATGTCCTTTTTTTCCCACAAATAGAGCTTTCTTTTGGTGATATTTGATCACCTCTGCGGTTTTTTATTTTTTGTGCTATAAATATATATATTTTTTAACTTTTTGCTATAATAAATATCCCCAAAATTTAGAAAAATAAACTATTTTCTTCAGTTTAGGCCAATATGTATTCTTCTACATATTTTTCGTACCAAAAACAAAACAAAATTATCGTACATTGATTAGTTTGCGCAAAAGACATTATGGCCGCCGGCAATTCACAGGTCCCTTTATACTCCTGGATACATGTATAGAGCCATGGCAGGTCCTTTTATATGCCTATATGCATGTATAGAGCCATGACAGGCCCTCTTTATACATCTATAGAGCCATGACAGGCCCTCGTTATACTCCTTTATACATGTATAGAGCCATGACAGGCCCTCGTTATACTCCTTTATACATGTATAGAGCCATGACAGGCCCTCGTTATACTCCTTTATACATGTATAGAGCCATGACAGGTTCTCTTTATACATGTATAGAGCCATGACAGGCCCTCTTGATATCCCTTTAAAGAGTAATGACAGGTCCTCTATGTATATACATGTATAGAGCAATGACAGGTCCTCTTTATACTCCTTTATACACGTATAGAGCCATGACGGGTCCCCTTTAGTTATCATGATCATGATTTTATCATGAAAATCAGGGCAAAATCGTGGGTGCGCGGTATACGCCGATACGCGCTTTCCCGCGCCGAGTTTGAATACTGCGCCGACATATACCGAGCGCAGTACACTTGTGTATTGTCGGGCAGTCTCGGCTCCTCCCGCGCTGACGTCCTGGACGTACAGGACGTCAGCGCGAGAGTAGCCGAGCATTGCCGACATTGCCGCCTTAGTACGCCGTCGGATCTTAGGTGCATATTTACGCTGGCCGCTAGGTGGCGCTTCCGTTGATTTCCGCGTAGAGTATGCAAATTAGCTAGATACGCCGATTCTCAAACGTACGTCCGCCCAGCGCATTTTTTAACGTTGTTTACGTAAGGCTTTTTTCGGCGTAACGTTACCCCTGCCTCTATGAGGTGTACGCAATGTTAGGTATGGACGTCGGGACAGCGTCAAATTTTCCGTCGTTTACTTAAAACGTTCGCGAATAGGGCTTTGCGTAAATTACGTTCACGTCGAAAGCATTGACTATTTGCGACGTGATTTCGAGCATGCGCACTGGGATACCCCCACGGACGGCGCAAGTGTGGGGTCAAGATGAATTAACATAAAACACGCCCACATCTTAGTCATTTGAATTTCGCGCCCTTACGCCGACACATTTACACTACGCCGCGGTAACTTACGGCGCAAATTCTTTCTGGATAAGGAACCTCCGCTCTAAGTTACGGCGGCGTAGTGTATCTGAGATACGCTACGCCTGCCTAAAGATAGGCAGTTCTTTGTGGATCTGGCCCTATATGCGCAGCAGTCTTTTTAAATGCAATTTTTGGGGAAAAAATTACTTTAATGAATAAAAAAAAAAAAAAGTCAGTAAAGTTAGCCCATTTTTTTTTCTTGTATAAATGTAAAAGATTAAGCAAAAAAATCGTGATTCTCATTTTGGCCAGAATCGTGCAGCTCTAATCCAGACCATGCAACTTCACCCTCGACTGAGACCCCTTTATTTTGAAATATTTTTAGGGTGCATTGTGATTTCCAAAATTGTATCTACATCAAACTTTCCTCTACACCAGTGGTCCTCATCTCCAGGGCTCAGGGGTCTCTAGCAGTTTGTGGCTTTCAGTTGCAAAGTCCCATGTGAGATAGTTAGCATTGTTCTAAGGCTTTTAAATTAAAGTGCTGAGTGAAGGATCATATGTAGAGTTGGTGTGACTACTGGGGCACGTTCTGACAAGCCTTTTATTGTTTATTCATTGGCATCTTACCATAAAACAAAACAAATGTATGCGGTTCAATATTTAGAATTTTTGGCAGAGATTTTAGCATGTCATATGCAGCGCTACCCCCGCTGGTTAGATTTTGGGATCTACTCTCGTTAATTTATTCACCCCCTTTAATTGGCTCGAACCCTCCCTTGGCACAGAAAAGTCCATACCTAAGCTCGCTTGTGGGTAGAACTATTGCTTTTATTTCACTTTTAACCACTTGCTTACTGGGCACATATACCCGCTTCCTGCCCAGGCGAAATTTCAGCTTTCGGCACTGTCGCGATTTGAATGACAATTGCCCGGTCGTGCAACGTGGCTCCCAAACAAAATTGCCGTCCTTTTTCCCCCACAAATAGAGCTTTCTTTTGGTGGTATTTGATCACCTCTGCGGTTTTTATTTTTTGCGCTTTAAACAAAAATAGAGCGACAATTTTGAAAAAACACAATTAGCCAGATTCAGAAAGACTGGCTTAAAGCGGTTCTCCACCCTAAAGTGGAGTCCCGCTGATCGGAACCCTCCCCCCTCCGGTGTCACATTTGACACCTTTCAGGGGAAAGGGGGGAGCAGATACCTGTCTAAAGACAGGTATTTGCACCCACTTCCGGCCACACGCTACGGGCAAAAGACGGGTTTTTCTGACTTCCCGTCTGTCGCCCGTTGTGTGCTGGGAACACTCGGCTCCCAGCACACAGCGTGTGAGCCAATCGGCGGGCGCAGCGCGACTCGCGCATGCGCCATAGGGAACCGGGCAGTGAAGCCGCAGCGCTTCACTTCCTGGTTCCCTCAGCGTGGATGGCGGGGGGAGCAGCAGAGAGACGAGCGATCGCTGGTCCTCTGCTGCGGACGCCGCTGGACTTCAGGACAGGTAAGTGTCCTAATATTAAAAGTCAGCAGCTGCAGTATTTGTAGCTGCTGGCTTTTAATATGTTTTTTCCCATGGCACATCCGCTTTAAGTTTGTGCAGGCGTAGCGTATCTCAGATACACTACGCCGCCGTAACTTAGAGAGGCAGGTACTGTATTCACAAAGAACTTGCGTCCTAAGTTACGGCGGCGTAGTGTAACTGTGTCAGCGTAACCCCGCCTAATTCAAATTAGGCAGGTAGGGGGCGTGCTCCATGTAAAATACCCGTGACCCCATGTAAATGAGGGCCGTTGGTACGGCGCATGCGCGCGCATGCTCAGAATCATGTCGCAAATACTCCTTGCTGTCGACGTGAACGTAACCTACGCCCAGCCCCATTCACGTACGCTTACGCAAACAACGTAAAATACGACGGCTGTTCCGTCGCCTATACCTTGCATGGGCTGCGCCATCTTTTTGGTAGTTTATCTTTACGCCGGAAAAACGCCTTACGTAAACAGCGTATCGAGCGCAAGTATGTTTGTGAATAGGCGTATCTTGCTCATTTGCATATTCTCTGCGTAAATCCACGTACACGCCCCTAGCGGCCAGCGTAAATTTGCAACTAAGATACGACCGGCGTAAGTCTCCTACGCCGTCGTATCTTAGCAAGATTTAAGCGTATCTCAGTTTGGGAATACACTTAAAGATACGACGGCGCGGATTCGGACTTAAGACGGCGTATCTAGTGATACGCCGTCGTAAGTGTTTCTGAATCTAGCAAAATATTTTTTACTTTTTGCTATAATAAATATCCCATTTAAAAAAAAAACTATTTTTTTTCAGTTTAGTCCGATACTTATTCTTCTACATATTTTTGGTAAGAAAATTGCAATAAACTTATAGTAATTGGTTTGCGCAAATGTTATAACGCCTACAAAATAGGGGATAGAATTATTACTTTTTTTTTTATTATTATTTTTTTTTACTACTAATGGCGGCGATCTGCGATTTTTGTCACAACTGCGATATTACGGCGGACACAATCGGACACTTTTGACACATTTTTGGGACCATTCACATTTATACAGCGAACAGTGCTATAACTTTGCACTGATTACTGTATAAATGTGACTGGCATGGAAGGGGTTAACACTAGGGGGCGAGGAAGGGGTTCAATGTGTACCCTGGGAGTGGTTCTTACTGTGGGGGGAGGGGACTGACTGGGGGAGGTGACCGATAGTTGTCCCTATGTACAAGGGACACAGCATCTGTCTCCTCTCCCTAACAGGACGTGGATCTTTGTGTTTACACACAGAGATCCACATCCCTGGCTCTGTGACTGCCGATCGCGGGTGCTCAGCGGACATCGCGGCCGCCAGGCACGCGCATCGGCACCTGTGTGACGCGGCGGGCAGATTAGAGCCACCTTGCGGCCGTAAATAGTCGGCCGCCGGGTGGCTAGTGGTTACTAAAGCTTTTACATTTGGTAATGCGCTAGGTCGGTGCGCCCTCCTTCTTTTCTTTTCTTTTCTTTTTGTACCTATAGAAACACCCATTGTTCTGAGGAGGGCTGCAAGACTCTAAACTTTGCCTCTAACTAAAGACTGGACTATGTAACCCGCGTCTAAATAAATGAATTAAATAAATAACAAACATGTTATACTTACTTCCACTGTGCAGCTCGTTTTGCACAGAGTGGCCCCAAACCTGGTCTTCTGGGGTCCCTCTGCGGCTGTCTCGGCTCCCCCCGCAAGGACTCAACACCTTCATGCGAGTGAGCTCACATGGTGTTGAGTTCTTGCGGGTGCTCTGCCGTGATACAGCCGGCGGCCATAGCCACTCACTGTATCACTCGGCCCCGCCCACCGGCGCCGCGTCATTGGACATGATTGACAGCAGCGCAAGCCAATGGTTGCGGCCACAATTTCACTTTTTAAATATAAATACCCCTGTAATACACAAGCTTAATGTATTCTAGTAAAGTTAGTCTGTAAACTAAGGTCCGTTTTGTTAGGTTGTTACAGCATTTAGACACTTTATAAAATAGAAATTGACTGGGGCCATCTTAAGTGTGGGCATCATGAAGCCAGACTGTATGACTTCCTGGATTTCAGCCTTGCACATGCTCAGTGCTGCACAAGCAGTGTCAGATCAGGTTTCAGCACCTGTGCTGTCCAAGTCACATGATTCTTTGAGACTGGGGAGTGCACAGACTCCTGGAAAGTTACACCCACTACATTCCCAGGAGTCTGTGCGTTGTAGGTTAGGAAGCATTAAGCACCTAGGTGCAGGAAGTGGGAAGATTAACTATTCTGGCTAGCAACAACACTTTGAAGGCATCTAAAAAAAAAAAAAAAAATTCTTTAAAGGACTAATGACATTTTTTTAAAACTACTGATGTAATGTTATATTTATGGGTGGAACTCCACTTTAAGGTGAAAAAACATTTACCTTTACAACCCCTTTAACCACTTAAGCCCCGGACCAATATGCAGCCTAAAGACCCAAGGTGTTTTTACAGTTCGGGACTGCGTCGCTTTAACAGACAATTGCGCGGTCGTGCGACGTGGCTCCCAAACAAAATTGGCGTCCTTTTTTCCCCACAAATAGAGCTTTCTTTTGGTGGTATTTGATCACATCTGCGGTTTTTAGTTTTTGCGCTATAAACAAAAATAGAGCGACAATTTTGAAAAAAAAGCAATATTTTTTACTTTTTGCTGTAATAAATATCCCCCAAAAACATATATAAAAACATTTTTTTCCCTCAGTTTAGGCCGATACGTATTCTTCTACCTATTTTTAGTAAAAAAAATCGCAATAAGCGTTTATCGATTGGTTTGCGCAAAATTTATAGTGTTTACAAAATAGGGGATAGTTTTATTGCATTTTTATTATTTTTTTTTTTTTTACTACTAATGGCGGCGATCAGCAATTTTTTTCGTGACTGCGACATTATGGCGGACACTTCGGACAATTTTGACACATTTTTGGGACCATTGTCATTTTCACAGCAAAAAATGCATTTAAATTGCATTCTTTATTGTGAAAATGACAGTTGCAGTTTGGGAGTTAAACACAGGGGGCGCTGTAGGAGTTAGGGTTCACCTAGTATGTGTTTACAACTGTTTGGGGGTGTGGCTGTAGGAATGACGTCATCGATCGTGTCTTCCCTATAAAGGGAATGACGCGATCGATGCGCCGCCATAGTGAAGGACGCGTTCTTCAGAGCCGGGGAGCGATCGCGACGGAGCGGCTATAAACAAATAGCCGCGCCGTGGTCCCGGATCGCTCCCCGAGCGGACCCGACCTCCGCATGTAGCGGGGGGGGGGGCCCCGATCGGACCCCCCACCCGCTAATAGGCGAGGACGTACGTGTACGCCCATGTGCCTGTACGTGCCATATTGTGGACGTATATGTACATGCGGGGGTCGGGAACTGGTTAAGCACCTTTCACACGGTCAGTCTGACCCAATTGGACCCTCCATTCACCTCTAAGGAGTGTCAGATATAAAACAACTTGTGTCCTACCTCCAATCCAATCCGACTATAGTGGGCTGTGTACGTGTCTGCTCTACATATGCATAGTGAACACGGACCTGCCATCCGCCCGCTCTGCTCATTGTGGCCTGTGACTGGTTACCAAGTCGCTTAAAAAGGTTGGGCACCCCTGCTGTATGTAGATCAGACCTAATGGACAGGCTGGTCCTGAGCACTGCAGACCAGGAACATCCCACAAGAACTGCAGGTTCGGAGTTGCTATAATCCAGTTGTCTAATCATTACAATGTGTCCCTTGTCATAGTCTCTTTAAATTTTACACTCGCCCATTATTTGCTCATCAACTTCAGGGACAACATGCTCACTTGTTGCCTAATATATCCAAACCACTTTCAGATACAATTGTAACAAGGTAATCAGTGTTCACCTTGCCTGTCATAATGTTATGGCTGATCAATAGGACACATTTTCCAGGAGCAGTCATAGACCTGGGAGAGGACAGTTCATCCATGATCTCCCTCCCCCAGGTGTACGATGTGATCTCCCTCTCCCAGGTGTACAATGTGATCTCCCTCCCCCAGGTGTACAATGTGATCTCCCTCCCCCAGGTGTACAATTTGATCTCCCTCTCCCAGGTGTACAATGTGATCTCCCTCCCCCAGGTGTACAATGTGATCTCCCTCTCCCAGGTGTACAATGTGATCTCCCTCTCCCTCCCCCAGGTGTACAATGTGATCTCCCTCCCCAGGTGTACAATGTGATCTCCCTCCCCCAGGTGTACAATGTGATCTCCCTCTCCCTCCCCCAGGTGTACAATGTGATCTCCCTCTCCCAGGTGTACAATGTGATCTCCCTCCCCCAGGTGTACAATGTGATCTCCCTCTCCCTCCCCCAGGTGTACAATGTGATCTCCCTCCCCCAGGTGTACAATGTGATCTCCCTCCCCCAGGTGTACAATTTGATCTCCCTCTCCCAGGTGTACAATGTGATCTCCCTCCCCCAGGTGTACAATGTGATCTCCCTCTCCCAGGTGTACAATGTGATCTCCCTCTCCCTCCCCCAGGTGTACAATGTGATCTCCCTCCCCAGGTGTACAATGTGATCTCCCTCCCCCAGGTGTACAATGTGATCTCCCTCTCCCTCCCCCAGGTGTACAATGTGATCTCCCTCTCCCAGGTGTACAATGTGATCTCCCTCCCCCAGGTGTACAATGTGATCTCCCTCCCCCAGGTGTACAATGTCATCTCCCTCCCCCAGGTGTACAATGTGATCTCCCTCTCCCTCCCCCAGGTGTACAATGTGATCTCCCTCTCCCTCCCCCAGGTGTACAATGTGATCTCCCTCTCCCTCCCCCAGGTGTACAATGTGATCTCCCTCCCCAGGTGTACAATGTGATCTCCCTCCCCCAGGTGTACAATGTGATCTCCCTCTCCCTCCCCCAGGTGTACAATGTGATCTCCCTCTCCCAGGTGTACAATGTGATCTCCCTCCCCCAGGTGTACAATGTGATCTCCCTCCCCCAGGTGTACAATGTCATCTCCCTCCCCCAGGTGTACAATGTGATCTCCCTCTCCCTCCCCCAGGTGTACAATGTGATCTCCCTCTCCCTCCCCCAGGTGTACAATGTGATCTCCCTCCCCCAGGTGTACAATGTGATCTCCCTCTCCCTCCCCCAGGTGTACAATGTGATCTCCCTCCCCCAGGTGTACAATGTGATCTCCCTCCCCCAGGTGTACAATGTGATCTCCCTCTCCCGGATGTACAATGTGATCTCCCTCCCCCAGGTGTACAATGTGATCTCCCTCCCCCAGGTGTACAATGTGATCTCCCTCCCCCAGGTGTACAATGTGATCTCCCTCCCCAGGTGTACAATGTGATCTCCCTCCCCCAGGTGTACAATGTGATCTCCCTCCCCCAGGTGTACAATGTGATCTCCCTCCCCCTGGTGTACAATGTGATCTCCCTCTCCCTCCCCCAGGTGTACAATGTGATCTCCCTCCCCCAGGTGTACAATGTGATCTCCCTCCCCCTGGTGTACAATGTGATCTCCCTCCCCCTGGTGTACAATGTGATCTCCCTCTCCCTCCCCCAGGTGTACAATGTGATCTCCCTCTCCCAGGTGTACAATGTGATCTCCCTCTCCCTCCCCCAGGTGTACAATGTGATCTCCCTCCCCCAGGTGTACAATGTGATCTCCCTCCCCCAGGTGTACGATGTGATCTCCCTCCCCCAGGTGTACAATGTGATCTCCCTCTCCCGGATGTACGATGTGATCTCCGCACTGTTTACATTGTATCCATTTCATTTTCTCCAGTGACTCCTCCCAGTCAGTGGAAGGCCCCGCCCCCTTCCTCCTCACATCACTTCCCCCGGACTCCGTTTCCTCCTATACTCGCTCCGGTGTCAGGCTCGTCTCTCCCGGTAACATGCAGCTATCAGAAGGTCGGAGGTCGGTGCTGCTCCTGTCCGGCATTGTGGTTCTGTGTGTCGGGGCGGCGGTGTGTGCTGAGGCCGGACTGGGCCGGGGTAATTCATACTTTATGTATCTATTATAGTACAGAGGAGGGGGATGGGTACAACCTGGGGGGTCACTTGGTGAATTCTTACAGGACCGAAGGGAATAGTCATTGGAACAGCAGGGGGGGTTCCTAGATGTGGGGACTCTGGAGACAAGGGGGGTGCCCAGCTGTGGGGACGAGGGGGGTGCCCAGGTGTGGGGGGGTGCCCAACTGAGGGGGACGAGGGGAAGCTAAGGGGACAAGGAGGATGCCCAGCTGAGGGGATGGGGAAGCTGAGGGCATGAGGGGTGTGCCCAGCTGTGGGGACTCTGAGGAGGTGGGGGGTGCCCAGCTGTGGGGATGAGGGGGGTGCCTAACTGAGTTGTGGAGGGGTGCCCAGCTAAGTGGGTGGGGGGACGAGGGTGGTGCCCAGCTGAGGGGATGGGGAAGCTGAGGGCATGAGGGGTGTGCCCAGCTGTGGGGACTCTGAGGAGGTGGGGGGTGCCCAGCTGTGGGGATGAGGGGGGTGCCTAACTGAGGAGTTGTGGAGGGGTGCCCAGCTAAGTGGGTGGGGGGACGAGGGTGGTGCCCAGCTGAGGGGATGAGGGTGCAGGGCAGTGCCCAGCTTTGGGGACGAAGGGGTGCTGAGGGGGTGCCCAACTGTAGGGACAAGGGGGGTGGCCAGCTGAGGAGGTGGGGTGCCCAGCTAAGGGGATGGGGTGCCCAGCTGTGGGGGCCAGGGGGTGCCTAGCTGAGGAGGTGTGGGAGAGTGCCCAGCTGTGGGGATGGGGGCCCCCAGCTAAGGGGGTGGCGTGCCCAGCTTTGGGGATGATGGGGGCGGGGGGTGCCCAGCTAAGGGGGGCGTGGGGTGCCAAGCTGTGGGGACTCTGGGGACGAGGGGGTGCCCGGCTGTGGGGACGAAGGGGGAGCCTAGCTGAGGAGGTGGGGGGTGCCCAGCTAAGAGGGTGGGGGATGCACAGCCGTAGGGATTGAGGGGTCAAGAGGGGGTGCCCAGCTGTGGGGGTGGGGGATGCCCACCTGTGGGGACCAGG